>NW_023504259.1:300000-600000 GCF_004664715.2 Peromyscus leucopus
GTTCCCCGAGGCGGCAGCCTCCTCCGAGTCACAGTCCTGTAGCAACCCTCCGCCCGCCCTTCCTTCCGCCCTTTGTACCTTTTTATTTTCAGTTTGAGATTGCATTTGGAGCACCAGAGTTCTGTGCTCTGGGGTTCAGTGGCTCAGTGTACTGCATGAGATATATTTTCCAGGCCGCTACACACAATTACTCTTCATTTTGAAGTATAATGCATTTCAAAATATATACTTTTTTCTGTTTTGGGGCTCTTTAACCCAAAAGTATAAACCGCAGCTGGCTTTGCCCGTGGCCTTCAGAAGACGTGTGGCTTGGGAAGCTGAGCCAGTGGAGTACTTTGGTTAGACTGCACATTTTTGGCTGAGTGAAGAGTGAATTCCAATAACACTCAGTAAGGCTGGTTTCAACTGGACTTCTGCCCACCCCCACACTACTCTGCCCTACCATGCCCTAGATTTTTATAGTGGACTGGTACCTTAGTTACTTTAATTATGTGCTACTTGGTGGAAGTGACTACTAGTTAAATATTTTGGCTTGGGGAAATGGGACCTAGTCTTTGCAGTAGTAACTAGTAAGTGTCATGTACATACACACACACACACACAGAGAGAGAGAGAGAGAGAGAGAGAGAGAGAGAGAAGCAGAGGAATGATGATGTTAGCTACTAAACTCTGTTTTCTCCAACACTTGTCCCCTTCACTGAATGGGAACCATGTGAAAGCAAAATGTTTATCAAGGAATGAATACATTTTCATTCTCTTTGGACCCACTCTACTCAGCAAGTGACTTAGACTCATTGGAACTGTTTTCTCAATCATTGTTCTTCTGCTTAGAGTTTTTGAAAAATATCTGCTGGGATTTGCATAAAAGAAGCATAAAAAAGTTTTATCTTTAAGTTACATTTTAAAAAGCAATGAGGAGTGTGATGTAGCTGGATGATAGGGTGCATGCTCCATGTGGACAAAGCCTTGAATTCTGTTCTCAGCATTTCAACAGAACCCCCCCCCCCCCCCCCCCCGCCACAGCACACACACACAAATGAGTAAGAATCTTAAAATGCTTATAAAGATTTTAAATTGAACTATTACTGCTGGCCTTAACCCATCACAGTGCTTTGCCCAGTCCTTCCATTCACCCATTCTTCTGTCAGTTAGCCATGCCACAGCCATTTTAGCTGTACTGTATATTGTGGTCAAGGCACTTCACATTTGGAGCTTTGCTAGGGATGAATGAATGAGAAGAAGGTCAGTTAAGAGATAATTGTAACTACTAGTACTGCAGATTTGCAGATCACGGGAAGGAGTACACAGATGATTATTTGGGAAAGATCTAGAAAACTTAAAGAAAGATTGCTCCAGGAGTCCTGCAGTCCATGGTGGAGGAATGTTTGGGGAGTCCTGGAGTCAACTCTTTTGGGAACTAGACATTGGATTGGATGGGAAGGAAAGCCAAAGGCTCTTAGGCAAGGATAATAGGCAGTCTAGGTTTTATGAGGACTCTGTCCCATTGCAGCCTGGGCAAAAAATTAGATAGTCCAGCAGGCAGGAGAGACTAAGGAAGGCTTCTTGTCAGCTTCTGTCCTCTAGACCTGCCCAAATAAACACCCAGTCTTGGGGAGAGGAATAAATAAATACAGAAGTGAGCTTGCTGTGTGGAAAGGCTGCCCCACCCCCGCTTCCCATCTGATACCCCACAGCTGGCTTCCAGCCGGGGCAGACAGGGGAAGGGGGACAGTATTCACTCCTGATGTTGCAGCCACCCACTGAAGGAAACAAATGGAGGGCTTGGTGACTGATTGGATTTGGGAAAAGGAAAAGAATGGTTCTTTGAAGTTTGGAACTAAGTAAACACGCACTTGTTAATTAAGGATTCTATCTGATTTTCAAGTGTTGGCTGGCTAGGGTAAGTTCATTATCTTGCTCAGCCTCAGTTTTCCCATCTGTCAGGTGGTTTAATGTAAGTCCACAGACTCTGGAGCTGCTGACATGGTACCTTTAATACTGACTATACAGTGGTTTTGGTGCATTGGTTTTCATGTTGTTGATGCCATCCCTTTTATCAGGGGTTTCTCTGTAGATTTTTAACACCAACATCTTGCTACACACATTTAAAGACTTACATTGATTAATTTTCTCTAAGAGGCCTGAGCCATTCCTCTTAAAAGCTCAGTTAGACTTTGCTTCGTACATCTTTGCTTCAGAAACAGAGATGTAAACTGCCACATTAGGATAAATATCATCAATTGAGAGTGAAATGAACCAACATAATAGATGATGCTACCAATTTGGTGTGCTCAAATGAAAACCCAGGTAAGTCGATATGTATCTCTAGCTGACCTGGGATTTCACTCTATTGCTGATCCACTGGGGATAGAGATTGGAGGTTGCTGTTCAGGGCTCTTCCCCATCCTTTGATTCTTGATTTCTGAAAAGGGCTGTTTACACCTGTCCTGCTACAGGCAGGAGCTCGGTGAGAATTTCCTAGTTAGCGGGGTCCTAGTGAGTTGCAAAGGACAGGCATTCAATTCAGATGAACTGGGTTTTATATGATTGTGTTGTTTATAAAGGAAGCTCAGTGGTCCCTAAACAATTTATAAGCATTATAGTTGAATCACTTAGAACCTTCTGGAAAGTAAGTGACTGCTTAAAGTTTCAGTGGAATGTGGGTGGGTGTAAAGTGTTCAACTTTCTTCTTTAACCTGAACTGGCTTGTTAGACTGTCAGCCAGAATCAAAGTCACTCTAAGTATAAGATAGAAAGGGAAGAGGAGGAGGACCGTGGCTCAAAGAGACAAACCCACAACAGCTCTGCTGTGCCAGCATAATTTTAGTTGTACCAGCTTTCCCACTTTCCCAAGTGTTCCATGTAGAACATTTTATTCTATGTCCACGTTAAGCCACTGCCACTGTCCCCATTTCTGTTCACTAGTTCTGGCCATTGTTTGTTTGGGTACCTGCTCTGCTCTGCTCTGCTCTGTAAGTTCTTCCAGGAAGGCAGCAGCTAGCGTACAGGCTTACTAGAGTCTTACACAGTAGCTCCACGTACCCATTAAATCGTCATTTACTAATGGCTTTTGTGAGTGGATCGAAAGAAAGATGAACTTCAGTGTAGACACTGACTGTCACGAATTGCAGCATAGGCTTGAGAGAGGAATGTTCCAGTGCAAAAAACTTCTTCAGACTTAGCAAGTGAGACCGTGACCGCAGTCAGGAAAAGCCAGCAACAAATTGCGTGCTCTCTTCAGTATATAAACATTTCTGTCCTTTGTTGTTGTTGTTCCCAAGTAGAGGAGTGTGACTCCTTCAGCTTCTGCAGGAGTTATGTATGCAGCAGTATTCCTGCCTGCTTCTCAGGCAGGGTGCGTAGCTGGAAAGGGAATCCAGTGGTAAACATAATATCTAAAGACTCATAGAAAGGCCTGTGTCATAAGATGCAGGGGTCTGGTGAAGCAGGAATTCTACTCACACACCATGTAGCCAACAGTTTAAAGATTTCAAGCACCTTGACTCCCTTTCCCACTTTAGAGTTGTGCCCTTTTCCTGCAGTATACGTCAGGAGACACTTGCCAGCTGTCAGTGTCCCCACCCCCCAGCCCCGTTTCTGACACTGAGTTTTGCCTTGGTTGAGCGTGTGCCTTTGGAATGCTGTGTGGAGTGGCTCCTAGTACTTGGTGACCACAGACAAAAAGTGATTTGTCCTAAGAGTTTTGCCACCTCAGGATCATGTAGAAGAGTAGCCATGACCTTAAGCCATCACCCATCTGTAGCCAGCTGCCTGCAAAGCAGCAGAGAGAAGAGGGCAGAATGGCGATTCTGCTTCCCAGGAGACATTGTTCCTGGTAAACATTTTGTTGTAATTATTGATGACTGAGCTTCGTTTAGAATCTTTCCAAATGTGCTGCTAATAATTTTAGAATATGAAGATATGCAATGAGAAAGTCCAAGACCGTAGAGGCCTGTGAGAAATCACTGTGAAGATTTCAACGTCAGCCTTTGTTTCAAAGTGCACATTTCTTTCAGACAATGATTAGCTTACTGTAAGGTGATGGTTCATAACGAGATCAGACCAAGGCCCAGAGAAATGGCCCAACACCAGCTTTATTAGTGGGTTTCTTCTTCTTTCCAAATCTAGAAATTGTGTGGGAAGAATGGGGCCCATCCATTTGAAACACATGCCAAGAGAGAGTTTAGGGTCATGTGCAGTAGAGAATCTACAGTGGCATCTCAGCTCTTGTCACTAGAGAGACACCAGAGCCTTTCACTTCCAGGAAAGTGACTAACATGTACTTTAAATTCTTTTTTCATTCTGAGACAGGGTTTCTCTGTGTAGCCCTGGCTGTCTGGGAACTCACTCAGTAGACCAGGCTAGCCTTGAACTCAGAGATCTGCCTGCTTCTGCCTCCTTAGTGCTGACATTAAAGGTGTGTGCCACCATGCCTAGCTAGTTTAAATTCTTTATTGCTTTTGAATCCAAATATGCCCCAGTGTTTGACTTGGAATTTATTTTAAGTTCATTTGTTCATTCACACATATTTATTGAGTACCAACTCGGTACCATAACTAAGCCTTCTTCCAAAAGAACACACACACACACACATACACACACAATTTCTAGGCAAGAACTGTATATTCATCATCAGGTTCCAAAAGCATATATTGATGTTTCTTAAAAACATTTTGGAAGATTTTTTAAAAATTTCATTCTATGTGTGTGAATGCTTTGCTTGCCTGCATGGCTGTGCCTCCTGTGCAGGCCTGGTGCCTGCAGAGGTCTAGAAGAGGGCATGGAATCTTCTGGAAGTGGAGTTACATTTGCTTTTGAGTCGCTGTGTGGGTGCTGGGAATGGAACACCAGGTCCTCTGCAAGAATAACAAGTGCTCTTAACCAGCGAGCCATCTCTCTAGCCCCCGTGTGGGACATTTCAAAAGAATTGAGGAATGTGACGTGAAATTATTGGTGCTATGAGGGAGCATTAACGCTGCCAGCATGGGAGTGGTAGAAAGAATTTTTACTGGGGAAAAAGAGGTGTTCTTGCCAAAGGCCGTGAGAAGGGGGTGGACTTTGGCTTTGTAGGAACTAAAGTCCTGAACTCTCAGGCCTGGAGAACTATAGCCCTGTGTTAAACTGGGGAGGTGGGCTGAAGGGGGATCATGGGTCTGGGTCCTTATCTATGGGGTAGTGAGAGGTCACCCATGTCTTTTCCCTGAGGACTGGTACATCTATGGTGTGAAAAGCTTTTCCTGGCTACAGTGTACAAATCATACCATCATTTCAGTACTTCAGAATTAAACAATTTCTAAAAGAATCAATTTAGTCATTAGTTTAAATCCTCTTAAGAAGCAATTTAAAGGAGTGAGTCAGTGTGGGTATGGCTGCTGTTTGGAATGAGAGAGGACTTGGGTCTGCAGTTCTCAGCTTTCAGAAAGCCTCAGACTCTTAGGGACCCAGGAACTGCATCTCAGTCAGATCCTGGCTGGTTCTGATACAGATGATCAGGCTCCAGTTTGTGAGAAGTATTGTCCTGGTAGGAACTGAGAAGAGAACCAGAACGAGCAAGCCCAAACTCAGAGCACAGACGGCAGAGGGTGGGACCAGTGGCTGCCCGGGTTTCAGCCTAGGCTCCGTCTCCTATTCTGGGGGGATTTTTCTTCCAGTGCACTTGAAATGGATTTCTAAATCCTTCAAGTTTCTTCTAATTTTATTTTCTAATCCTTTCATATGTGGCTCCTTTACTTAGCTCCGCACCTCACGCTGGCTCACTCTGTCTGTGTTTGCTATCTTTTCTTTCTGTTGATGTTTAGTGAGAGCCTTTCTCTGCGAGTTCTGGGTTCAGCTGACAGGCAGGTGTGAGGAGGAGTGGCCTCTGTGGTGAACCTAGAAGAGAGGCACCTCTCTGGATATGGCCTGATTGCCCTGCAGCAGGAGGCTGATCTCTGTGTCTAGGGAGAGAGCCCAGTTCACAGTTACCGCAATAAAGAACTCTATTGCAGGCCTAGAGGGCCAGGGACATAGAGAGAATTTGTTGGGGAGGGGCAACAGCCTCTCTTTTACTTTCCTGTTACCTATGCTTGTCTCCAGAGGGACAGAGAGGGGTGGCACATAGATCTTCTGCACCAAGTGGTAACAGAACTCAGAACTCCTGCTTAGCTATAATCAGGGAGAGATGAGTGTGAAGGACAAAGAAAAGCCATGCAACAAGAATCATGTGGTCTGTAAGGGTGGTGGAGAAAGAGGGACTCAGAAGTGCCTGAGCCCACATCTCCCTCTGGTCCACACTGTGCCGGTAGGTGGTCCCCTCCTGGGAGCCTTCTGGCATTCCCTTGGTGCTGACTCCCTAGTCCCTACTTGTCCCTGTGCTGACAGTGCTCTGCCACTTTATTTTCTGGTTAATGACTTTCCCCCTTAGTAGCCTGGAGGATTTAAGTAGGTGTGCCATGCTAAGCCCCTAAGAGGTGCCAGTGGGCATGTGCAGAAGGAAGCACTGTTACCCATGTGTGGGTGCTCTGTATTCTTTTACAGTCGTTTTGGGGCAGACTTTCAAATGCCTTTTTTGGATGTGCCTGAGTCAGGGCCCCAGGAGCGGTACATTCAGGAATGACTGGCATTTCTCTCCTTGTCCCCAAATTTGTTGAAGACCAGTTTTGCCTGAGGTCATTGTGACAGAAGAGCTTCTGGCTGCGGGTGGGAGATTGTGTCAGATGTGGGGAAGCACATGCCTTGGCTCTGGAGTCCTGGAGGCCGCAGCAGGCAGTCCCTGCTGTGGTGTCTGTCCGTCCACTGGACCCAGATCTAGCCCAGACTTGGAGCTTGCCAGAAGAGAACTCCGCCCTTCTGCTATTGTAATTACCTCTGCTGGAGCAGTCAGTAGTTGCTTGCCTCCTTGTGATTATCGCCTAGTCACACAGAGTCCTTGGGGGATAAACAGGGAAGACCACAACTGGCAGGCGTGTCAGAGCTTTTTCTGGGTCAGACTTCAGCTCTTCTGTCCTCTTCACTTTGTCCTCAGGACAGCTGGTGTTGAACTTGGAGAGTCCGCGGTTTTTTTTTTTTTTGTTTGTTTGTTTGTTTTGTTTTGTTTCCTTCCTTCTTCTTCCTCTTCATTCTTCCCTAGCTCCTGCGGGTGACCAGGCATTTGTGACACACTGGGGTTGGGATCTTTACCACATGTGTGGTTGCCCACACTTTCATGTATTATATTCTGAAAGGGCCTTGGCCTTGATAATTTTGTGTTTCTGGGTTATAATTGCATATTAATCTGGAGCCACTATCAGGGTTTTCAGCTAGCAGTTGAAATTTGATAGTGCCTGGACTCTTCCTTGTTGGAATGATTTATCCTGATGTCCAAGTGCTGAGCTGAGCCCATTTCTTTGAAATCAAATAGCGCCCACGATAGCAACTTCCAACTTAAATGCTCTGCATTCTCTCTGGAAGGGGCAAAGCAGACCTGGGCCTTTGGAACCACATGGTCCGACCCTCTCCAGACAGTTCCCCCCTGCAGAAAAACAGACAGCCCCTTGCTCCTCAGCATATGGATACTGCCAGTCGCTGAAGATGTCTTCTCTAGTTGTTTACTCCAGACGTGGGGAAATAGCCACAGGATGGTGGTCAGGGGCCCACAGAGAGAGGGGCCTGGGCCAAGACTCCACAGGCCACTTGACCTCCATGGCGTTCCTTCTCTGTCTGGGGCCACGGCGGGCCTTTGGGTTTCCCTGGAATTGGTGTCATTAAAGCCGTGTGTCCAGTAGCTCCCCTGAAAGGCCTGAATCGTTCCTTTTTCTCCAATACAGCAGACAGTCTGGCAAACACTGTATGTACATTATGAGAGAGAGAGACTTTGGCAAGGCTACACTTCTGGCAGTAATAGTTAGCATTCATTTTCAAAGGAAACTGACCTTGCCTTTTACTCTGGGTCTGTACAGCTGGATCTGGTGGAGAGGCCAACACTTTGCTCTTATGATTTAGGCTTGACCTCTTGTTGACTTGAACTGGGACTTTTTCTGTTTCATATAGACCAAGTAGGGATTCTGTAGGCTTTTGTGTTAGTCTGTTTTCTCATTACTATAGGCAAATGCCCAAGGCTAAGCAACTTTATAAAGAGGCTTATTTTGTCTCACAGTCTTGGAGTGCAAGTTGAGGCGTGCATGCTGGTATGTCTGACTGGTTTCCAATGCTGGCTTGGGATATCACATGGGAAGAGAAAAAGAGCATACACGTGCCTCTCTTGGCTCTGTCCTAAGAAACAACCAATGTTTCAGATCTCTTGGGAGCTCCACTCTGTGACCTAATTCTAATCACCTGTCCCAACATCCCTACCTTTTAAATACCACTGTTAGATTAACTTCTACATCCCTCCATCACTTTGCAGTGGGATTAAATTTTAAATGGACTCTTGAGAGTAGTCTCAAATCATATCAAGAAATAGTGGTTTCCCAGACTTTCCCTTTCTTTCTAGATTCTAGGATACCATGATCAACTAGTAGGCCTTCAGGCCTGCGCAAGCTCCACTTTTCTTGTTGCTACGATGACACTACCATCCATTTTTTAACTGTCTGTTGGAGGCCTGACCTGATGACTCCTTCATTGTACTTCCTCTTTTAAATATCTTTGAGGATCCTGTCTTAAAACAGATCCAGGTTGGAATTACCCTCTTTAGGGTAAAGTTATAAGCTTTTAAAAGTCTTGTGTATGAGTGGAAATTATGGCCCATGTGTAGTCAAGATAAAAGAAAAAATGTCATCAATGAATAGGAAAACTCTTTGGACTTGCAGAGGGTACATTTGGCATACAAATGTATGTATATATATATATGTATGCATGTATATTTTCAATTAATCGGTATATAGATGTAAGAAAAATAGATATTCAAAGTATCCTCTAAGATTTTGTGGCTAAGGTCAATTAGGGGTTAGAAGTCACTAGTGGGCACACAGCAGCAGACCATTTTTGATTATTTTCCTGTATTCTTCTTCAAGTTTGTTGGCAGTCTGAAACACGTGGCAATTTTTTATTTTCAGTAAGAAAGAAAATGCCATTATCACTTTAACAGCTTATGACAATCAAAAAATTCACAGCACTTTCTGCTCTTTGCATCATGGTATATAACTTCAAGTTTGCTGTTTTCTAGTACCCCAGAGTTTGTTTCTGATTCTGAGTGGGACAGGTGCTCCTCCCCCATCATACATCCCTGATGCTTTGAGGGCTGTTGTGAGCCCCATTATGGACTTCATTCATCAATCTATTTTTTGAGCACTCAGTGCTAAGCAGAGAAGTGTAGAGACGTAGGAGTGATTGGCCTTCCCCGGGAAGGAAGAGTAGCTCCTGCATACAGCTAGAGTCTTCAGTTGATGCTGTCCTTCAGGCTGAGGCCAGAGAGGCCAACGTGTGCTTAGTGGGGGTCCTATTCTTGGGGGAGCTCTGTGGTATCCAGTGCTTAAAGCACTGAATTTGGAATAAAGAGCTCCTAGTTTCAGGGCTGTGCCACTGGACTATTGTCTGTGTCCTGCTTCATGGCCTCCTTAGCTGTCAATGGTGAGGGAAGTGGCTAAACAAGGTAGCAAAGGAGGAATTTGTAGATTGGTCAATTGCTTGGGAGTAAGAAGTCAGCAATGGACTCACAGAGCACACCAGAACCCAAGCAGCAACGTGAAAGGTTAAACCTGAATCTTGGCACCAGAATTTTGATTCTGGGAGAGTTGCTAGAATCCATGTTATGCAAAGCCCCAGATGATTGTGGTTAGAAGCCCCCTTTGCAGATCTCTGGATGACTTCTAGATCTTTCTTCATCCCTTTTTTCTACCTGTGTCCATCTCCAGGGTCTTCTTCATTTATTTAAATTTATTTTATGTGCATCGGTGTGAAGATGCCAAAATTTCCTGGAATTAGAGTTACAGACGGTTGTGAGCTGCCATGTGAGTGCTGGGATTGAACCCGGGTCCTCGGGAAGAGCAGCCAGTGCTTCTAACCCCGAGCCATCTCTTCAGCCCCTCCAGAGTCTTCTTCATAAAGTCATGCTGACCTCGTAAATAGGCAGCTCTCTCTAGTGGATCATTTTCAAGCTTCTGTATGGGAAAGGAAAACAAAAAGTAAAATGCTTATCCAGTTCCTCATTTTCCACAGTGGCCTGGGAGCACACATGAATCTAACCATGGTATCTTGTCAGTCATCTTTTAATCTACTGTGCATGCCCGTTTCCTGGCAAAGAGCATGTAACCACAAGGAGATTTTCAAAGATGGCCAAAATGGGGGAGTGGCGGAAGTGACCAGCCCTTTCTCCGCCCTTGACTGTTCTATTAGGCCATAGTGCGTCGGTGTGATGAAACACCTGGTTTCTGAGTATTCTATAATGAAAACTAATTTGCTTAGTTCACAGTCCTGGAGGTTCAGAGCCATGGTGTTGTAGTGCATCCTGCTTTGGTGAAGGTCTGTGGGAGATGCCACCACAGAAGCAGGAATGCGTGGCAGAAAACCAGAGCTCAACTGTGAGAACTGTATTAATCCTTCCAAGGTCAATGACCCAGAGTCCTCTTAAAGGTCTAAATTTTAACATCACCATACTGGGCACCAAACTTCCAATGTGGACACCTCAGAGGACACACTTTAAACCGTATCTACACCACAGCATCACCTCTAGGAAAGACTTAAATGTTCCAGGTAGGAACAAGGGGTGTGGCTCAGTGGAATACTGGGGACCCCAGTCCCACTAAGCAAGTAATAAAAATAGAAATGTTTCAAATTACTTATGTATTTGGGATTGTCCACTGAGATGTGCAGTCTGTGTTGGCTACTGCTTCTTCAACACGTGACAGTTACAAAGGTAACTAACTGTTTTCCGTCTGTGTATCAGAAGCCCCAGAGTGGGCTCACACTCATGGAGATAAGCCATTGGGGACAAAGACAGGTGAGGTGCTGACATTTTAAACCAGGAGTCTTGCTCTGTACCTCCATGTTATTGCTCAATGTTCCCTTCTCCAAGTCTCCCTTGCCTCATTGAAAAGGAGCCTTGGGGTGTGTGTGTGTGTGTGTGTTGTGTGTGTGTGTGTGTGTGTGTGTGTGTCAAGTGGGGTGTGTGTGTGTGTGTATGTCAAGTGGGTGTGTGTGTGTGTGTGTGTGTGTGTGTGTGTGAAGTCCTCCCTAGATGGTTGAAACCTCACTGAGAGAAGGAAGACTGACTTCCTTGTGTCCCCTCCCACAGCACAGTTCTGGGTGGCACCATCCCACGCTGTTTGCGTAATGGAGCGCCACACACTGCCAAGGCTGCCTCTAACATTTAAAACATTCGAATGAGAATAGAGAGAGCCTGGGGGGAAAGGTAACACTTCCCTGTAAGAAGCATAAATGCCACGTCTGTGTTTTGCTTCTGCTTTTAGATTAAAGGACAGAATGTTAATTAAAAAGTAAACCGCTCATCTTCTGAGCAGCGACTCATTTGTTTTTGTTCTCCTTTTATCTGCTGAGTCTTTGGATTGTTGAAAAACACAAAGTGTGAAATGTATTTCCTAGGGGTCTCTCTAATGCGCCTTTTTATTTTATTGTTTTGATCTTTAGGCTGTGTGTTGACTTGAAAAAGAGCCAGCCTTGTAGAAAGGAATTTCATCTCGAGAATCTGGGTCCTGATCATTGTTGAGATGACAGAAGCTCCTGGGCTCTGAGTGTACACGTGCTCATTAACTAGTTCTGCCCAACCCCTGTCTGGTGTCCACGTGCTCGTTAACTGGTTCTGCCCAGCCCTGTCTGGAATAAAATACCATGTAGTCACAGCTGCTAACCAGCAGCCTAACAGGGTTTCGTTACTTTGAGTTTTGCAAGCTCTTACAAGTTATTTTTGCATTCATACAATTTTAATATTTGGGGACATGCTGTACCACTTCCCAGGTGCCAAAAGTGATCATTCAGTTTTTTTTAATTAGGTACTAATTTAGCTTGGAAAATAATTTATTTTTTATGGATACTATGTCTTTGACCCAGTTCTCTGTTCCTGGGCTGTGTGTCCTCAGAAGAAGAAGTTTATAATATTAATAATGTCTCCTTATTAATTCTTTTCAAATGAATCCCCCACCGCTACTGTGTGCATTCTTCATGTTGGTAAATGCCCTATGAACACCTATGGGGTGCTTCTTTGGGCCGACAGACTAGCCTGGGTGCTGTTATTGTTCCATGGAGTGCCATTTGTGTACCCAGGGTGGATGTACCTAAATGAAGGCTCAAGGGCCTTCTGCAATGGAAGAGCCTGCCATTCACAGCAGAAAAGAGCTGTCAGCTCCTGTCTCCTCTAACTGTAATTTGCTGCAGCCTGGAAGTGGGTAAGTGGCAGCTATTAAAAGGGCTTTGGAATAATTGCAGTTAAAAGCAAAGATATTATCATCTACACTTAAACTCATTTTTTACTCACAGAGGGGCTAAATATTTGGAGTCTGTAAAATGCATGCAAAATGCCATCCTAGGTCAATTCATGTATGACTAGTTTGATAATAATTATTCTTTGTTGGCATTTTGTGGACATCTGCAGTAGAGTGGCCATCTTTTGGTGTAAGCTCTGATAGTCTGACTGCTGCAGACATGGGGTGACTGGTGCTGGTCTGTCTGGTGATCAGGTCTGCACAGCAAAAGCGTTTGCTGGGAAGAGAGGTCTCTCCTTCTTGGCCAGGTGCCATCATGTCTGCTGCTTGCATTTGTGAATTTTAGAATTTGAAAAAGTTCAAAACTCAGATTTAAAAAAATACTATCTCTGGGTACAGGGGTTTGAATGCCCTCTTCTGACCTCTGCAAGCACTTGTACTCATGTGACACATATGCATACATTCAGGCAAAAACACTTACATAATAAATATCAAAACAAAGAACATCTTTTAAAAAAACATGGAGAATGTCTTAGTCCATGTTCTATCGCTGTGAACAGACACCATGACCTTGGCAACTCTTATAAAGGAAAGCATTTAATTGGGACTGACTTACAGTTTCAGAGGTTCAGTCCATTATCAGCCTGGCAGGAAGCATGGTGGCATGTAGGCAGACACGGTGCTGGAGAAGGAGCTGAAAGTTCTTCATCTGGATCTGCAGGCGCAGGAAGTGAAAAGAGACTCTGGGACTGGATTGGACTTTTGAAACCCCAAAGCCCATCCACAGTGGCATACTTCCCCAACAAAGCCACGTTGATTCCAACAAGACCACACCCTAATCCTTTCAAATAGTGCCATTCCCTAAGTATTCAAATATATGAGCCTATCGGGACCATTCCATTCAAACTACCAGAGAGTGACCAAAGATGACATTGGTGTGCATACAAATGTGAACTCATGAACACATACACAAATTTTTGAAAATGCCTTGTCTCTCAGCTCATTTAGCACATTGTAGAGATGTTTGCTTTATTCTGTCAACTGGACTTCAGAAAACCTGTTCATTTAGTCAAACTATTTAATTCCAAGTAAGTACACATCTTACTTTGCTTGACAGGAAAATTATTGAAGTGTTTGAGCTTAAGGGAGAGCTGGACATGGCATTCTTTCTTTGGAAACACATGAGTCATTTCTGGGACTGTGTTAGCTGTCATGTGACAAATGCCTGTGGCAATCAGTTAAGGGAGGAAAGGTTCACTTTTGGCTCACGTTTTCAGAGGGATTGACCATAGGAACTTGGGCCAGTTGCCTTTTGGCTTGTGGGAGAAGCATAGCAGAGCTGGCGCACAGAGCAGAGCCGAGCCATTCACCTCTTGGCAGCCAGAAAACAGAGGGAAGTGGGGAGGTATGGGGGGGGGAGGGCGGGAAGGTGAAGGAAGCAGCAGCAGCAGCAGCAGCGGCAGCAGCTGGAGTCCTCCATGTCCCCGTCAAGAGTGTAACTCTAGCGAGTTCATTTTCTTCCTCAAGGCTGTTCTTCATGGTTCTTCCACCACCTCCTGGTAATGTCACCGGCTGACAACATGGCCTGCGGGGCATGTTCAAGAATCAAATGACAGTGATGTGCTGTGTTAAATGACTTGCATATAGTTTCTAACGAGGACCTCTGGGTGATTTGCACCACTGTTCTGCCTGGGGAGGGTTTATGTGAATGTTCTCAAAGGTGAGTTTTGAGTTTTCAGAAGAGAAGATACACACACATTGGTGACAGGATCTTGGATGGAAACCCCAAGTTAATGTTTTTTCAGGATATGGAGAAAACTGGTTAGACACTGAGACTGACTTTTAAGGAATGCTTTTCTAGTTCTTTATTCATTGTCAAGTGTGTTTGAAAAAGTATAGCAAGCACATTAAATCCATGATTTCATTGACTTCTTGTGTGAGACAAGACTAGTCTACAGTAATTTAAGAGAAATATCAAGTATAATTCATCTAGAAAATGATATTTCAAGGAGAGTTTGGGAAGCACCGATGTCAGCCAAAGCCAGGAGGCTGGAGAGGGACAGATCTGCTGGTTAGCATGGACCGCTTGTCCTCTGTGGATCATTTGCTTGGGAAGGATACAGTGATTTCTTTATATTATGTCATCTTGTCTCACTACAGTCTTTAATTACTATTACTCTTGTCCTGTAGGTGAGAATACTGAAAGTCTAAAGGCAGTGAGTAACTTTCCACAGAGCCTCCTCCAGGCTGAATGGGAAGATGGACAACGTCTCTGCCCAACCTAACTCAGTGACAGTAGCCAGCATCAAAGGAGACCTTGAAGAATGGTCTCCTTTGTTAAGGGATTAGGAAGGCCCTTAGGAGCAAATATTTATTAAGGGCTTACAAAAGTGTGCTAAACTGTTGCAGGTGCTAGAGACCTCAGACTTGTTCTGGAGCCTCTTGTCAACCAAGGTTTTATCACCCTATCAGAGTAGTCGACTACATAGGACACCCTTGGGGAAATTCTCTACATCAACACATGCTGAGGATGTGGAGAGCCTACAATCGAGATTCTTTTTTTTTGTCTATAATACTAATGGTTTTCAACCTTGTTTAACCATAGCCTTTCCCCCTCTTCCAATGAAACTTGGTATAATTGTTTGACTTTATATTCTGCGAAAAACCCATTTAGGATGTAGTCTAACTCTTTTAACTTATTTTAACATGGAAAAATCAAAGGTCCATGATAACTTGCTAACAGTCATCTAGTTGTTGGCTTTGTTCATCATCAGGTACTGTTTCCCATGTGCCAGATATTCTAGGAACCACAATGAAAAAATAAACAAGAAAAACATATAAAAAGCATATAAATGCTTTTCAGTAATAGCTATAGTAGGTGTTTACTATACCACTGCCTCTCCACTACCATAGTTCATACATTAAAAAATAATCACTGATGTGACAGTGTTAGAAGGCAGGGCGTTGGGAGGTGATGTGGTCCTGCAGGTAGGGATCCCAGAGAACCTCTTCATCTCTCTGAAGTTTGCATTGTCCCAACTGGAGGAGATCCTTCACCAGAACTTGGCCACATAGGCATCCAACTCTCAGATTTCCCGCCTCTCGAATTGAGAGATGTAAATATCTGCCACTGAAGCCTGAGGTCATGACACTTAGAGCAGCCTGAATTAAATAAGAAAATGAAAAAAGAGAGGTTGGAAATGCCCACTCTTCCTGACCATTCTCACGACAGCGGGCATGGTTCATCTTCATTTCCCCAGTTTCTTGTATGAGGCAGGGGCAGCCAGGCTTGATTAATATATATATATATATTTTGGATAAATTAACAGTATCTTGATAGTTTGGATTTTTTCCCCATTTATTCTGTAACTAAAGTTAACCTAATAGTAATGATATTAACCTATTTATTTTAGGGTGTGTTTCTTCTATTGCAAATTGAAAATAGAATGTTCTAAGAGGCCCCCAGATTGAAGTAGGTTAGTCTGATGGTTACTACAGTTGAGAATCCTAGTTCTAAATAGCATTGACCTTAGCACTCATTAGAGCACAGGTTGTTTATGCAATAAACTGTATTGAAAATCATCTTTATAGGTTTCTCTGCATTGCTAACTTCTGTTTTAGGTCACATCTCCCTCTCTAAAATATATATTTACATATGTTAATTATAAGTTAAATACATATATGTTTAAATTCCTGGACTTTTGGCCATGTCATTAAAATATCAGTCTTCAAGGCCTTACCCAGCTTGCTGAAAATAACCTGTTGGTGGTAGTATATCATTTATCCAAGGGAAGCTAGAATCTTAGGGAATAGTCTTTCATGGACTAAATTAGAGGATACTAGGCAATATGTCAGCTGGCAGTTTTTCTTTGTGCATTGTAATTCATTTTCCCATGAGTACTAAGGACTGATACAAGGTTGCACAGCCCCCTACCTTAAGTGTGATAGGATTCAAGCAAAGGGAAAAAGCTAATGCCATTCCAGTAGGAAACAACTGTGTGCTAGAGGCTCTGAGCAGCCAATGTGGTCATGGTCAGTGCTAGCAAGAAAGGTAGAGCAAACTGAGTGTCCACTACAGTTTGCTTTGCTTTGAGAAGGGGATTCTTGCCTCAGTGGATATTGATCTTCATTTTACAGGGGACTTCCTGCTTCAGCCTGTCCTCTCCCCACAGGGTCCATGCATTGATTACCACACAGCAGAGCAGAAAAGTAAGTCGTGGGCAAACATTCAGAGAAAGCAGATCATTTAGTTGAGGGGGAGGTGTCATCAGCTTCCAAGGGTGGTGTTTTAGAGATCACTGATACGTTCTCTCCAGTAGAGGACACTTACCATTTAGAAGAGAGGGAGAAAGCTGACCCCAGCTGTCAAAACCATTTCCAAGATTCTTGTGGAAACCTCTTTCCTCCAGAGGAGATGTCCTGAGAAGGAACGATTTCGTTCTGCATGGCTCTAAAGATCGAGAACATCAGACAGGCAAACCTGGAGTAATGTTAGAGTAATAAAGTAAGTGTGAAGCTGTTAGCTTTCTTTGGCGTCAGCAGGGAAAGCTTTTAGAAGTTAGGGAGAGATGTGGGTTCTGTTGTAATTGTGGTTTGCACCAGGTTGTCTGATGAAATGGTGGCATACATTACTGAAGAGGAACAGTGCAGGCCTTCTCCTTACATACTGTTTTGTTAGGAAATAACTTCTAATGGGGAAGATACTGGTTCAGGGCAAAGAGCATGGGGCCTGGAGCCTGGAAGAGTCAGGACTGGATCCCCTTTCAATTTAGTTAGCTGTGGGTTTAAGGGAGCTATGTAGTGTTTCCCTAGTTTCACTTCCTCTGCTGTAAAATGGGGGTAATAGTGCATACCATAGACTTTGCCGTGTGGTGCTGAACATACCTGCCTATGGGGGAGTCCAACAAATGGTACCTTTTACTATGAAGCCTAAGCAGTATTAAGAGGTCCTGGCCAGGCCCAGAAAGAGGCTCTGAACTGCCCTTTGGGGTGCCCCCAGGCTCAGTGACCTCAACCAGTGTGACATCATGCTTTAGTGAGTTTCGGTTCTTACATGGGGCATAGGACTCTGGAGCCACTTTACTCATCTAAAAACCTTTTCATAAAATCGACAGATGTTGCCAACCTCCTCCATCCTTATACACCTGCTGCAGTATTAATAAAATCCAACAAAACATTTTAAAACATCGAAAGCCAAGCCTCACGAGTAAACAAAATCCTGTTTGGCACATTCCTACCAGCAGCTGGACCCTTCAAAAAGAGCCAGGCAAGCTACACGAGCCTGTGCATTAATGCCACTCATATGCTGTGGCTTGTGCCCACTCCCCGAGGCCAAAGCCAGGCACAGATTGGAGGTGGTGAGGGTGCTGGGGGCGGGGCGGATGAATTAAGCCAATAACATTCTAGCTCCTCAGCCAGAAAGATGTAAATTCTTTCTTTAAACTCAGAATAAGACTGACAGGGCTGAAAAGGACTTTGATGAATAATGTGGGGCTCCCCCCCCCCCCCCCCCCCGCATCAACAAGCATCACATTTCTTTCTTTGGATGCTGAGCATGTAACCAGCAATCGATAAATGCTCTGTGCTTGTTTAGTGAATCAAGTTGGGGTGAGACGTCTGTGATGTTGACATAGAGGAAAGCTAATTTTCTTATGCCAGGATTGGCTGTAATCTTGTTAGCCAGATGTTCTAAGCATCAGAGCACAGCAGCCTGACGAGCCACAGTTATCTCTGTTGCACAACGCAATTGGATTGTGAACTGCATTCTTTTGAAGGTCACCATTTTTATGGGGATAGAGGCACCACATGTCTGTCTTTGAGGGGATATGTGCTTTCTGGTCTCACTCAGGACATTTCAGAAACACGACTACTTTCAACTTTGGCTCCATGCCCTTGAAGTTAGTTTCACTGCACTCGTACACTCCAAGCAGAGGGACATTTGGGCTGTGGAACTGGCAAACTGCTGTGTCTAGCCTACTCCTGCTGAAGAGACAAGGCAGTGCTGGTCTGTCTTATCCTCGCCTGTTGGAAGATGGTTCCGTGAAAACCTAGAGCGATCCTCTATTTCAATAAAGACTTTAATTTACCACCTCCTTTGAAGCTTCATCCACCTTGCTTCATATTCAAATCCCAAAGAAGCCAGGGTAGAATTGAGTTGGCAGCTTCAAAACAGCTCGAGTTCAGAAGTCTTGATTATATGTGAGAATCTCTAGGCTCAAGTGTTCTTAGCTTTGATATCTGGGGAACTAGCCACATGGGCAAAGATGTATCGCATCTGGGGCGAGAACATGGAGTGTGACCCAAATGAACCTTGATATTTTGCTAAGACCGTTGGAGACAGAACAGAGTAAGTTTCTGAAGGGAGCACACAGATTTGAGCCCTGCTGGCTGATAATTGCAAAATATGTGTGCCCTGGAGATCAGAAAATATTCAGTAGGCAAGGTAAAAGAGAGTCAAGCTGGATGGATTAAGAACATAGAGGGGAAAGCTGTTTGGGAGAGAATTTGGCATACATTTGGTATTTGTGTCTGTTTTTCTCTTGAAATAGGCTGATGTGTTGGCAGCAGCTTCTGGCTGTTGTCAGGAATATGAACATCTGTGCTTCTTTGCAGAAAACTCGGGGTTCTAACCGTGTGGTAGAAATTGTGTAACGCTGCCACTCTGCCTCCTCGTTAGAGGAGCTGAGCCTCTGCTCAAAGTGGACTTGTACAAGGAAGCGGTAACAAGCATGCTGGGCTAGCTGACTTTTTTGTTAATTTATTTTTTATTTTTTATTATTACTTCATGTTCCAGCAAACTCGAGTTTCCAACAGTGAAATATAAGGCTGTTGGCTTCACTTGCGCGCACTTTGTTGCTTGGTTGGAAATAAGAACAGAAGATGCCAAGTTAGCCAGATAATTGGGGTGCAGACGTGGCAGAGGGAACCATAAGGATGTGTACAACTTGAGTGACATCTTCTTGGAAGCCTTTGCTTTTTTTAGTTGCTTAGTTAATGCTAAATGCTGTTACAAATGTTAAAAGGAAAATCTCTTAGACTAATTAAATTCAACAGAGTGTAGTGCGGAGCAATTAAAAGCAAAGCAAAGCAAAACAAAACAGTGAGTGAGTTGGTTAGTCCTCAGATGCAAAACAAGAGGAAGACTGAGGCCAACACAATCAGGCAACATTTAGAGACAGAAAGCAGAAATTAGGTGCAGAGAAGATCTAATTGGTTATAGCATAATTGGTTAATTAGTATGGCTCACCATTTTATATTATTCAAATTAGCTGGCCTTCTGCAATTAACTGAGGTTCAGCTGCCAGAACTGACCAAAACAGGCATTCACAAGAGTACATTCCTAAGTTAGTTTATTTAGCATGAGTGACTACCTATGGGACCAATATGGGATCATGGTTCCATGCAGCAGTCTCCTAAACATTTTATTCAATATAAAGGACCCCAAAATATTAATAATGTTATGCAGTAGGATGTAGTGCTTGATCAGTGGAAAATCTACTTTTGGTCAGGTGGGTTGCCGTGGGTAAGGGTGTTCACTTGCAGGCCACCCTGTGTTCTTTTAGTCAATCATATTTGTGGCAAATGCAGAGATTCTGGGAATAAAGTTTAAAAGTGTGTTTGTGGGAAATGTCATTGATATATTGAACATGTCATGTTGTCTCTGCCCCACTCAAAATGTTTTTCTAAATAATGGTGGATCTGGGTTTGTGGATTCAATTTAAGAAAATAACACAAATATTTAACCTTGTGTTTTGGGGTAAGTGTGACTCTTACCCCCCATTCAAAGAATTTTCTTTTTGCAGTGGTCAGAGACCATTACAAAAAGCCATAACTGGTCAAAATGCAGAGATCAGCTGATGGTTGGGTGCCCACCCCTGATGAATGCATTTACAGCATAACTCGACACTGAAGTCTCCGGGAACATCACAGAGGCGGGGTGGAAGGATGGGAAGAGTCAGAGGACCTAGACATCTGCTTTGATGTAGTCTCTTTAAAAATACTTGTTTTTATTTTATGTGTATTGGTGTCTTGTTGGCACATGTGTATCCGTGTACCACATGTGCCTGGTGTCCTTGGAGACCAGAAGAGGGCATTGCATCTCCTGGAACTGGACTTACAGTTGGCCGTGAACTAGGACTCAAACCTGGGTCCTCCGGAAGTACAACCAGAGCTTATAACTACTGAGCCTGCTCTCCAGCTTCTCTTAAGATACCTGTTCTTTAAAAATAAAAGGTGGGAGACAGGAAGTTGGGGGGATAGGAAGGAGGGGATGGATCTGAGAAGAGCTGGGGGAAAGTGGGGCGGTGAATATGATCAAGATACACTGTATGAAATTCTCAAGAAAATTAATAAAAGTGTTAATTTAAAAAAAGAAAATAACAATAACTAGGTACTAACATCAGTGCTTGTTTATGTAATGAGGACGAGCAGGGCTCAGTCATGTGAAAGTTTTTTTAGCTGCTTGGTAAATGCATTTATGCTTCTTGATGTCCAAATATAAAATGTGTTTCCCTGATTCATAGCCTAATAAAACTGTCCTTGCTGGGCGTCCCAGCGGAGCACTTAGTGCTGGCAGGGGTGTGCCGGGCAGCTACTCTCACTGTGCCCTTCAGACTGAAAACTGCTCTAGATTTTCCGGGAAACAATTTGGGAATGTGTCTGAGCACTCAGGACTCTGTGGTCTGTGACCGTCTGTGAGGGAGGTTGGACAGTGCCCCAGGAGATGGGAAGCCCACAGTGCCGTCCGTTCCTCACCTGCTCTAAACAGAAATCTCCTCTCAGATATGGAATAGATGTAAGCAGAGCATGTGCCTGTTGGTGTCTAGAGTACTTGTGATCACATAGTAAGTGCCTAAGGCACAGCGGAGTGCCTAGGACCTAGTAGGTGTCCCCTGTGTTACCATGAGCATTAGACAAAGATTATGTTCAAAGATGTTTACTCTGAAACCCACTGTGCAGTGGCAGTTACCTAACACTTGTACTATTTGTGAAGTGCTATAGCATCATCACATTTTACATGTACAGAAACCCAGAAAGGACAAGGAAAGGAAACATTGCATTTTAAAACACAAAACAGATGAAACAAAACCAACCCATCTAGCCACTAAAAACACTGAGTTGAAATCCCCAGGAGGTGTCGACACAGAGGTCAAATCTTCTTCCTCCTGTTCCCTCATTATCTTGGTCTCCACCCAGCTTCCTAACACAGGGGCAGTGCGGGTCTCCTCTCAATACAGAACTTTAAAACCATTCTGACGTCCAGGGATCTTGGCAGTGTTTATTCAGGCTCTTGTGTATGGTGCTCTAGACAAGGACTTAGCATCCTGTGTATGAGGAGGGTTTGTTTCCCTGAACTCAAGTCCAAGTTTAGTCCCAAGTCTATTGTTAATTGCATCAAAGAGAGTTGGACCTTAAAGACAAGGTAGTATGCAGAAGTGAGGTCTTTGGGAAGGGACGAGCTTTGAGCCACCAGGATTACATCTCTGGTAAACAGAGACCACAGGCAGAGACCAAATGTTCCTGCCATGTTGCAGTTTGGCTAAGGTGGACCTTTACCAGAATCTGTACCCTGTTTGGACTACCCTCCAAAAGTGTGAGATAACTGGAATTATTTTCTCTGTGTAACAGAGTTCACCTCTGGTGCTCCATGTTGTGGTCATTGAAAAGCAGACTACAATGTTTCTTTAGCATTGTTCTTCTAGAAAAAGCTTTAGAAGTACAGAATGGGTCAGAAGCTGCCCATTTCTGAGTACCCTGTCCTACTCTTCCTACCCTACCCAGTAAGCTTAACTCTAGAGTTGAGGGATGGACGAACACCAGAGATATCTCAGTTACCTTGGGTATGTTTTTACCCAACCTGGCTGGCACTCTGGACTTAATCATAGGCCAGACGCTAGAACTCTAGCCTCAGAGTTGTGTCCTTGGCGCTTACTGTTTTCTCTGCCTGAGTTAGTAACCCTTGACTACAGAAACTGAAGTTTGCCTTCCACCCCAGCCTGGTGACCAGGAATCTCTGTAGCATCTACCTGGAGACTTTCATGATTCTGCCTGCTTGTATGTGGAAATATCCTATGTTCCTGGATCTGCCATCTCCATGCCTGGCTCTGTCTGATATTTGTTATGCTAGCCTGGTTACTGAGCTGACTCTGGCACATCCAAGGGGCCGATGTTCCCCAGATAGAGCTCCACTGGGACAGCATATGTGCTCCCAGACGCTGAAGCTCATTCTCCTTGTGAGAGGCCTAGCTCAGGGGCCTGATAGACTCAATTCCAAATCTCCCTATGGGCCTCACCTCATTGCAGTCAACTGGGCCAGGCACTAGATGCTGCACTTCAGTCTCTTTTTAAGTTCCTCATTGCTTGGTGTAGGGGTGGAGTTACAGGCTGCTGTGGGGGAGCAGCGACTGAGCTGCTCCAGAGGACACTCAGGAGTCAAACCCTTCAAGAAAAAAAAGCAAAAACAAAAACCCGCTAATGTTGTAGATAGTTCAGAGTGCATCCAATGTTCTATCCGCAATCTCAAGTCCAGAAAGAGGACAGGAAAGGAATGCTTTAGTTTCCCTTAGCACGTAGCTCTCATTGAGTGGTTAGTGCCATGGGGAAGAGTAGTTGATGAGAGCTCTGGGACAGGGCATTCAGTTTCATAACAAAATGCAGCAAATGGGATGACTTAACCCAATAGAAACTGCCACTGTCACAGTTCTGGAAGGTAGGCGTCCAAATGCTGCCATATCCACGTTCCTTCTGAGCCTTCCCTATTTTCTCCAGCTCCTGAGAGCCTCTGATGTTTGCTAGATTGCAGCCTTCTCCTCTGTTTCCATAGAGCTGTTTCCTGTGTGTCTCTGTCTTTAGATAGTGGTGCTTGTTTTTTGATAAGGATGAGGGTGGGATAGGAACACCCAGGATAGGGACACCCCTAATGACCACATTTTAATTTGATCTTATCTGCAGAGTCGCATTCACAGATAGAGGGTTAGGACTTAACACATCTTTTTTTTTTTTTTTTTTTTTCCCCCAGACAAAATGTAACATATCAGCTATCTGTGATTCGGTCTTTCCATTCCATCTTCAGTGGTATGGCCATCAGGAAAACAGCTTTGTGCTTGAGTTTCCTTGGCTATGTATGTTGACATTATTGATATCTTCTTAGAGCACTGGTTCTGAACCTTCCTAATACTGTGACCCTTTAATGTAGTGCCTCAGGTTTTTGGTGACCCCAACCATAAAATTATTTTCATTGCTATTTCGTGTAAATATCTGTGTTTTCTGATGGTCTTAAGTGATACCCATGAAAGAGTTGTTCAACCCCAAAATGGTCATGACCCCACAGGTTGAGAACCACTGTCTTAGAGACTGTTGTGAGATTTAAATGCGATCATGTTTGGCTCAGTGTCTGTCCTGACAAGACAGAAGATGGGACTTAGAACTTCTGCTCACTCCCTCTGATCATTTGGTTTCACAAGGAAGTTCGAAGCACACGGGCCACACACAAACATTAATGCCGATACAGCCGGAAGTTAAGTCTTTTAATACTGTGAAACAGTTTTTTTCTCTTCTGCACGAAAATTCTGCTACAAGCCTGTTGTCGGCACTTATGCATTTGGTTGTTAGGAAACTCTGATGCTGCTCTTCAAAGTCGATGCCAGAGAATCTGGGCGCTGGGCTGGACAAAGGTATCTATCTCCCTTCAGGTTCCAGCTTGGAGGTATGTGTACTGCACATCTCCATTCCAGGGGTACCATTCAAGTGGTGCTCTGTGTACAGAGGCCCAGCCCGCACTGCCAGTTCAGGGTGTGGGTCCTTCTTGGGGTTCAGTGAGGTTAAGAGTGGTTTGTCACTGTATGATTCTTGACCTGTAAGTGGTATTCTACTTGCTTAATTATGTAGTGAGAGTGGGATTCCTGATGCAAAAAAAAAACAAAACAACAAAAACAAAAAAACCATTCTAAGCATTTAGTTTTAAACCTAAGCATTAACTGAGAGTCAAACTATTCTCCCTGCCTTATCTTGATGAGGCTCCAATTATCAGTTTTATAGATATTTGACAAAAATGAGTGCTTTTGTGCCATTTCTCACGGAGAAAGCAGTTGCTGTTGTTGAAGGCTATATAAAGCCTTGTTTTACTGAAGCCCATTTAAGGAGTTATCAGTAGTTCCTTTATTTTCCTTACAAATCTGTAGCTAAAGTATTCCTGGTCCCACCCGGCTCCCATGGCCCCGCACCAAGTAAGCACACAGATGCTTGCATTAATTAAAACTGCTCGGCCATTAGCTCTGGCCTACCACTAACTAGCTTACATTTAAACTAACCCATAATTCTTTTATGTTTAGCCACATGGCTTGGTACCTTTTCCCTGTTCTGACTGGTGACTCCTGACTCAGCCTTCCTGTTCCCAGAAATTCTTCTCTCTGCTTATCCTGCCTATACTTTCTGCCTGGCTACTGGCCAATCAGCATTTTATTTATTAACCAATCAGAGCAACACATTCACAGCATACAGAGCAATATCCACAGCACAATCAATTTCAGATCATCAAATAGAGCCTGGGTTTTGCATTGTTATTCGGTGTTGCCGATAAGTACAGTTTATAGACTTCATTTAAAATGCTCCGGGACCTTAGATTAGGAGGGTATAGATTTCATTATGGGATGTGCTTTAGCTTGTTTCTTCTTTTGAAATTTTATTCAGAAGCATGTTGAGGATGTATAGTAGCTATTGGTTCCTGAGTTACTGAAGTATTACTTACACTAACATGCTCTGCTCTGTTTTCTTCCCAAAGCTAATAATCAAGAATTAGTGCGTAAGTTGTTTCCATTGACTTTGCATTGAGAGTTATCACTTTATTTCATATTTCTTTTTCCTGTAGTCTTGCTGATCTTTTGGAAGATACACTGGCCATGTATTAATATATTAATTATTTTCCTTCTCAGTTATGGATGATTACAACCCTAGTAAGGAACATATTGTGCACTTATTATACATTAGCACTGTGAGAGTTCCTTAGATAGATTGCTATTATTAAATTTTTTTTTTTTTTGTTTTGATACAGGGTTTTACTCAGTAGCCCTGACTAGTGTTGAACTAGAAAAGTTATATAGACCAGGCTGACCTTCAACTTCTACATCTCTAGTGCTGGGATGAAAGGCCTGTGTGCTCCAGACCTGGGCCTATTGTTTGATTTGTACATCAGTTGTACACTTCTAGTAATGCTTTTTATAACCTACACTATGTGATAACTATAAGTGACAGCACAGAGAAACAATCAAACTAGACTCCTCTGTGGGCAGAAATACATTTATTGGGGATCAAACTGCCAAGGTCATCTTGGGGAGCAGGGCAGGGGCAGGGGGCAAATAGAGGAGCAAAGTGGCAGGAAAGCAAGCAGATTTTATATGACAGCAAGGTGGGGATCTGCTCTGATACAGCCTCTCTGGAGTGACCTAGAACTAGTTACCCTTGGCAGAGGTAGTTGACCTTTGGGGGAAGGCTAAAGAAGATTCCTGGAAGATTAAGGGAGGTTCTTGGTGACAAACTGCCTTAAGAGACCTGCTTTTCTAAGAAAAATTTAGGGTTGTTTATCTGATAATAGACCTTCAATTTACAGGCCAAAGTCCTTCTGTTTAGGACGATGTCACCAGCACTGCCATTTTTGGGGAAGGGGTTTTTTGGGCCTGACAATTATGACCTGGGGCATAAGGAAATGAGCTTGCTAAGACTACAGGTTTATAAATGGTAGGTCCAGAACTTGAACCTAGGTGATGCGATGCTGGACTTTTAGCTGCTAAACTCTACATTTCTAATATTGTAGACTTGGTGTATCTGTGTGTTTCAGGATAGAAATACAGGTGTAATCCAGAGCTTTGTAGTGGTACTGAGTTACCCAAGCCGTGGCTGAAAATCAGTGGGAATTAGTCCACTAGACCTCCCACTTGCAAGTGAAATTATTGTAAACTTAAAAGATTCACAGGCCATGCACACAGATAAGGGACAATTGGCTCAGTTGCCACAAAGAGGAACACTGTGGCCTAGAGCATTTGTTTCAGAATGTCACTTGGTACTTGATTTTGTGAAGTAAATAACACCAAGGTCAAAGCAATTTAGCTAACCAGTTTAAAAAATTAAATCAATTTTTTTTAAGCTTCAGGCATTTCTCAAGGTTTTTAATACATTTAATATATTGTTACAGGCTCCAAGAGAGGAAATAAAAGGTACATCTTGTGTTTTTAAGTGATTCTGATGGTATTTGCTTGTTTGATTGTTCTCTTTATTCTTGCAGGATGACACTCTTTGAGTCACTTAGGGAGGTATTATGGGAGTTTCCAGTACAGTGGTTGGGATGAATTTGAAGGTAACTGACAGAAAACCCAATGCTGATAGGCTTAAGCAATAGAAGCTTGTACAGGAAAAGGATAAAGATGAGGTAAGCTGCAGAATCAGGCTGGCTCAAGCCATCTCTCCAGGTCATTTAGGCTTTGGTTTCTTTCTGTGTTTCTGTCCCTGCTAGGCAAGATTGAGCCTTGGAGCTGGTTGTGGTGAAGTCCCCAAAGGGCAAAAGTAGTCATGGGAAAGTGTCAGACTGAAGTAAGTTTTTTGGAAGAACAGATGTTGCATGGTTTACTGGAGAGCCAGCAACAGGTTTCTATGATAGCTGGTGACTTGAATAACTGTTATTAATTGAGTTGTGTGTGGTGTATTCATGTGTATGTGTTCATATGAATATGTGCACACAAATATGAGGAGACCCGAGGTTAGCCTTAGATGCTTTCCTGTCTCTCTCCACCATTCTATTTGAGTCAAGGTCTCTCTTTGAACCTGTAGCTCACTGATTCAGTGAGACTAACTGGCCAGCAAACTCCAGAGATGTCTCCATCTGGGTCTCCATGGATCTAGGATTACTGGCGTGTACTGCCGTATCTGATTTTCTACATGGGTGTTGGGGATCTGAGTTCAGGTTTTCTGCTTGGCAGCAAGCACTTTACTGAGTGAGCCAACTCCCAACTCTGGGTAAATGCAAATTAGATGAGGGAACGCATCAATTGCCTCTTCCTCCCTCTTTTGTGTATGTTACTGTAAGGGCTAAAATTAACGGAAGCCCCACCTGCCTAAGGACAGATAACTTCCCGTAATGCTGGGGGCTCTTGTTTATGTAAGATAACAAATCGTTTGTTCTCACTTCTGTAAACAAGGTCGGTTGCCCCAACTGCACAGGATGTACTTGATCCCATGTCGATGGGAGGTATATAGGCGGGAAGTATGTCAGGCTGTATGCTTGCTCCTGATTGGACAAAGGTGGGAAGTACTGTAGTCTTGTGGTTTCTGCCTTTATGAGCATTTAACTGACTGACTAATTGAGCACCATTCCTTAGGAGTCCGGGGACAGACCTGGCCAGTGTCCATCTTCCTGGCCAGTATTTTGATGAAGCCTGCTTTAATTGGAGAGTTGTGGATTTCGTCTTTCTCCTTGCAGTTTTCAGGTTTAACATTTATTATTTTCCATGTAGGGCTGATAATGTGTCTCATTGACAAAGGACTTGCCCATTATGCATAGTACCCTATGTTCAATCCAGTAATCCACCAAAAACCAAAAAAATAAGCAACTGCCTGTCGTGTGTAGAGGGTTTCTGTCTTCCCCACCCCATGAGATGTTTTTGGTGACTCTTTCAGCGGTTAGCTCTGTATAAAGTGATTCCTCGTGGGGTCTACAGGCTGTTCCTCTGGAACTTCAGTCTGCCGCCAGCACTGTGCAGACCTGGTGAGGCAGTTAGTGTCAGTTTTTCACATCAAAAGCAAGTTTTAATTTTAGTTTTCTTAGCAAAATCAGTGTCATGATTTATTGCTGTGTCATTTGTGTTTGTGCTTGCTATTAATTTCTAATAATGTATCTTGGTGGATATAAGTTGAGTTTGCTTTATTATCTTCCACTCTCTGCAGTGTCCCTCAGATCTCCGGGAAACGCTACAGGATGGTTTCCTGTACCAACAGGCTGGGGCTTTCAGCAGTAAGAAATGGAGAATCCAGACTGCAGTTTGCATGCTATTTGAGTACTTGCTTTTGGCCATAGAGGTTTCTTTTGAAAAGTGAAAACTGTCTACAGATCAGTTGTCTCGTTTGGTGGTTGCTGTTTGCCTTCTGGCACTGGCTTGTATTTCTGTACTCATCTGTTCAGTGTTTTCAACTGGGCTGGTTATGGGGGAGGTATTTTTTATGGTTTCAAAGTCAAAGGAGAAATGCAACCGTCCTGGTCACAAAGATGAGACAGTCACACAGAAACTGTGATGCAAAGATCTAACGTGAAGTGAGGCTTGAGACCAGGTCTAAGAGATTCAGTGGAGGGAAGGGGATTTCTAAGCAGGAGAGAACCACATTTGACTGAGTAAGGGAGACAGGTAGAGTATTCAGAAAAGGGAACTCTTGTTTGGCTAGAGACCAAATGTTGTAAAGCAGTTAAAACAAAAGGAAATAATCTGATGATGTTAAAGTTAGTGGTTTATTGCTATAGATCCACTTACCCTCAATGCTTAAAGGCTTGACCGTAGTAAAGCTTCTATTCCTATTCACAGCTCTAGGTGGTCGCAGGTCCAGGGGTAACTGAGCCGGGCACTTACTGCTAAGGATCTCTTACTTAGAGGAGGCTGTTAGATGCCACTGAGGCTCAATCATCTGAAGGAGAGTTGTGGTTTGAATAGGTATGGCCCCCATAGACTCTAGTGTTTGAAGGCTTGGCCATAGGGAGTGGCACTATTGGGAGGTGTGGCCTTGTTGGAATAGGTATGACCAGTGTTGGAAGAAGTGTGTCACTGTGTGCCTGGGCTTTGAGGTCTCATGTATGCTCAAACACACCCAGTGGGACAGTTCATTTCCATTGACATGTAGAATTCTCAGTTCCTTCTCCAAATATCGTGTCTCCCTGCATGCTGCTGTGTTTCCCGCCATGATGATAATGGACTAAACTTCTGAACTGTAAGCCAACCCCAATTAAATGTTTTCCATTATCAAAATTGTTGTGGTCATGGTGTCTCTTCACAGCAGTAGACACCCAAACTAAGCAGAAGTCCAGTGATGGCAGAGTCACTCCAGAGTGAGAAGTTCACATGCCTGTCAAGTTGTGCAGACTGGGGATGCTGCCTGAGCATCCTCGTGGCATAGCAGCCGGCCTCCTCTCGAGAAGAAATGCTCAGTTGGTGACTGTGCATTTCTGCTGTCGTCCTGGAGCACACAAGAATCCCTTCCCAAACATCTCGTGTGTTCGGAAAGACTCGGGTGTCAGCCATTACTGTGACAGCTCACCCAAAGCAATCAATTTGTGAGAGGGAAGGTTGATCTTAGTCCACAGTTTTAGAGGTTTAAGTTCGGGAGGGAAGAAGTGTGCCAGCTCACTGTGGTTGAGAATCCAAGAGAAAGGAAGGGGAGGGGCTGAGCCAATGTCCTCTTCAAGCTGGGTCTCCAGGCACCTAACTTTCCACCTCCTGAAGATTCCGTCACCCCCCATGGTGCCATGGCTGAGGCTCCAGTCTTCTACCAGAGGCCATTAGGGGCCAGATAATATTTAGACAGCTGTGGTTGCTAAGGTAGGTTTAGTAAGAGAAGCCATTAGCACTTCCTCTTAAAGGGAAAGGCCTGAAAATTGCAGGCCCCTTGTGGAACCAAGCATTCTTGAAATAGAAGCAGAAACAAAAACAGTATCTGCAGTTGCTTTTTCTTTAAAACTGCTTCTACATAAATATTCATAATCAATTCAGTACTGTGGCTTTTTTGTTTGGCAAATATGGTATAAATAATGTCTTATCTACTACACTTCTTATTTTTTTTTTAAAAAAAATTATAAAATGATCATTTTATTAAAAATTATTTCACAACCTGAAACTTTGAACAGAAGACAGGGAAAGTGGCATTACATGGTTGGGACTCAAGTGGAGCCTCCCTCAGTGCCCAAGTGGGTCTCCACAAACACCTGGGGCCCAAGAAGGGAGTTCTCTGGAAGCCACTCTGTGCATCCATCCATCCATCCATCCATCCATCCATCCATCCATCCATCCATCCCTCCCTCCATCCCTTTAGTGCCGTGGTACTCCACCTTCCTAATGCTGTGACCCTTTAATATGGTTCCTCATGTTGTGTTGACCCCAACCATAAACTTATTTTACATGCTACTTCATAACAGTAAATTTTGCTACTGTTATGAACTGTGATGTAAATATCTGATATGTGACCCCTGTGAAAGAATCATTCAACCCACAAAGGGGTTTCCACCCCCAGTTTGAGAACCACTGCTTTGGTGATTCCCCCCCCCCCACACACACCCCATCTACTTTGCTCTTCTGAAGAATTCATCTCCTTTTAAGGATTTCATGTTCCTTTGCAAAATCTATGCTCATCATAACAATTATTTCTTCTATTTTAAGTCCTACACTGAACTACAGCCATGAATGATTGTCAATAGCGTTTCTTTGGTGAGCAGAAGCAGTTGAGAGTGATATAGGGGATTTAAGGTCAATGATGTCTTTTCCTCTGTGTAGCACTTTTTAGAAACATAGTCATACCTCACTTCATAATGAGGACAAGTTCTGTGGTACATGAGGCCTCAGGCATTGGTCCCCTGTGTATACATCATAACATGTACTTGTGTGAGAAGAGATGACATCAGTCAGTCACTTCAAGTGCCCTCTTGATGCAGTCAAGAGGGCAGGAATTTGGGTATGGTGGCATACGCCTCTCATTCCAGTACTTGGGTAGCCAAGGAAGGAGGATCATGAATGAGTTCGAGGATAGCCTAGCTACAAAGTGAGACCTGAGAAGGGGAGAGGGTGTGTGTGTGTGTATGTGTGTGTAACATTATCCAGTGTAATGTTCTTCTGTGTATGTGCTGTTTTTTTTTACACCACCTCAGCACAGTAGGTCTGTCATGCATGTCAACTCATGACTGTCCTGGAGACTGAATGAGACTGGATTGTTACTGTGAAAAGTGTTGTGGGATAATCTTTTTGTGCACTGTAAAGATGTGTCTTGCCATGGCACCTTCCTGATTGGTTTAATAAAAGAGCTGAATGTCCAATAGCTAGGCAGAGAAGGGTAGGTGAGATTTCCGGGGAGAGAAAGGAGGAGAAGAGGAATCTAGGCGCACAGAGACACCAGCCAGACACAGACGAAGTCGACATACAGAATGGAGGAGAGTTTAACAAAGCACATGGCGGAATGAAGACTAATAGAAGCAGGTTAATTTAAGTTTATAAGAGCTAGCTGGGACAAGCCTAAGCAAAACGCCAAGCTTTCATAATTAATAAGAAGTCTCCATGTGGTTATTTGTGAGCTGGCAGTCCAAGAGAAAGTCAAACTACACATCACCCCTCCAGTATTAGTAGCATTCTAGTGTTCGTGAGTGCTTCCCACCAGTATGGTGTGTGCCGAGTGGGAGGCAGTGTTTCTGACAAATGCTTTGCATAAATATTTTTCATAATTACCAGGAGGAAGAGGAAAATTTTATCAACCAGAGAAGGGAAATATGCTCATTTATCTCACAAATGAATATAAATTCTCTCAGTATAACAGTATCATTCTGAATAATACCACCCCCAAGTAAAAACATTTCTTTGCAGAAAAAAAAGACTGAAACAGAACAGAGAAAGTGGCCCCGTGGAGCACATTGCTCTCTCTTGTTGAACACGATTAAAGGGGAGAGCAGAAAAGCAACACTTTAATTAAGAGGTTGAAAAGCGTAAGAATGTTATTTTTTTCCTCCCCTGTCGTTTTTTCTCCTTCTTCACTGCAACATGCCATGGTGCCCACTCCTTCCTGAAGAGAGAGCTCTGCACTGACTTTCTTTTAAATAAGGAATGTTGTGCGTATGGAAAGCACAGGGGAACCGTGGCTGCTGCAGGAAAAGAGCTTGCTTGCAGAGGTGTGTGGGAAAGGTGTCATTAACAAGTCAGTGCACTCGTGGGATTTCCCACGTAGAATATTAGTGAAGTAGGATTTCTGTATCTTGGCAATTGTGTCTTAAAACAGTTTTCTAAAGGCAGCCACAACACTCAACTACTACTCCTCCTCACTTCCTGTTCCGGCTGCTGGGTTCTATTATGAAAATGGTGGAGTGGGGAGTCCAGCTCTCCTTTAGCAGACACCGGTATAGATCTGGCATCCTACCCCTCCCTTGTGTGCTGACCTTGGGATCCAAGCAGGTGCGTAGGCTCAGAAAGTGTGCCCTTGGCTTCATTGAGCTAAAAATTCTTTCACTCAAGCTTCTTTGTTTATATTTTCTTGTTTTCTCTGACCTGTGACCCACTGGTTTTCAGTTTTTTTTCCCAGGAAGAGTGGGATTGGAACGGAGTGGAGGTCAAGGGGACGGGATGGAGCACAGTGCTAACCTGCTCTCACCATGTGGCCTTGGCTGACCTGGAACTTCCTAGGTAGACCACATTGGCCCTGAAACACACAAAGATCGACCCACCTCTGCCCTTTGAGACTAGAATTAAAAAGCACCACCACACACAGTATAGTATTTTAATTAAAAATAATAGAGTGTGATTTTTGTTTTTTGTAACGTAATCTGAAAGTTTGGATACTAGAGAGAACTTTGAAAGCTGAGCGAACCTTGATCCTGCAGAGGCTGCTGAGCTCAGCATGAGCTTGAATAACCCATCAGCAGAAGGCTACTCCAGGACATGTCAACACAACAGGGCTTTTATGATTGGAAAATAACCCATGAAGGATATCAGTCCTTGGTAGAGAACTAGTGTGTGCTGGTGTAATCAGCTTTTCTCAGTGACTTCAGATGGCAGCTGTCCTGGCGACTTAGTGATGTATAAAAACAATTCTGAAACTCAACGGCTTCTCAAACAACCATGCTTGTTTTTGTTTGTGTATTATCTATTTGATTTATGCTTTCTGAAGATGAGGTCTCATGTAGCCCCGGCCGGCCTCATCTTTACTTTGTCACTGAAGATGACTTCGGTCTCCCTGTTTCTTCCCTCCGACGTTCTCGGATTACAGCTCTCAGTCTCCATACCCAGATCAGCAGTATGATTTTGCTCCTGACACTGTGCACGTGGCAGGACTGGGTGAGCATGTTTGTCTGTGCTTACATGGAGTTGACCGGGGTGACTGAGTGAGACCTGCAGAAAGCTCCTGTCTCAGGGCTGGAGTTCAGGCACCTTAGAAAGCCCCTGCCCTGGGGTTCTCTGCCTTCCCTGCATCTCTGCCAGCTGCCGATGTTTTTATTCCTTCTGTCGTTGTGCTTTTTAAAAACCTGTGAAGTTGTGCTCAGACTATGGAGTTTTCACACTGCTTTCCTTTCCTCAGAAATAGGTGTATGACTTCACTTCGTGTTTTTGTTCTGGCTTGATGGCCTCCTTTCTCTTGCTCAGTACAGTTTCATTATGTGCAGGTTGTAGCACAGTTTATCTGTTTCATCTTTTCAAAAACATTTTGGTTGCTTCTGAGTTTGGGAAATTATGGATAAGGCTGCTGCAAATATTTGCGTGCGCGCACACACCACCCACCCACACCCACACACACCATATGATAGTGGGGGAGAGGGAGAGAAAAAGAGAAAGATATCCCTTAAACCCAAGTTTTTGCAATGGTGACATTTTACACAAACATTTTCAAGACAGGAAAGTTACATTTCACAGTATAATCAACAAGATTATGGGTTTAACTGGTGTTTTATCCATTTTTACCTATACCCCATTTTTACCTATACCCTGTCTATATTTGAGTGTTCATAGTTCAATTCAATTTAATTGTTTGTGTGCTCTTCTTAACTAGCAACCTAATCAACATTCTGAACTGTTTTAGGCCACAAAGAAACTCTCTGGAGCTGCCCTTTGACACCCATTCTTGCTGAAACCCGTACTTCTCCTCCATGACTGCTGTCATGGCATGTGTCTTTAAAAACTGTCGTTGGAGTCACGAATTCAGTTTTGTTCTTCACCATCTGTAGGACAATTATTGATTATTCGTTTTTGATTTTTGGTGTCTTAGTCTCATCTCAGGTTGGCCTGAATGAACACGCACATCTGTAAACAGGGAGCTTTCCCTCTAGAAGTTGGTTATAAGAAGTTCTAATCTGCATATATTTCCTGCAGAACCTGACATTGGTTATTAGTGTTAATGCAGCAGATAGATGAGGATGAGATTATTATGTGATATACAAGATTCATTAGCAAATTCCTATAAGAATGACCCACTTTAGTTCATTTAAGGCATGATTCAATTTACCAAACATAATGTGCAAATACATTTTAGAGGAATAGCAATTGTATTCACTAACCAGCAAATGATAATGTGGTTCAGAACTAGAAAAAGAAGGGAACATAAATGAGCCAGAGGCGGGGATGGCAGCACCGGGGTGATGAAGGCACCGTTGGGAGTTGTGCAGTCTGAAATTCATGAAGTCATCAAGCTGTAGACAAACAAGACGTTTACGATATCAGGACTATGTTAACTGTTGAGGGCCCAGAGGGCGTAACACTGTGCATGAGAAGCCCACGTGACATGGCTTTGAAGAGCAAGAGTAGCCCATTGTGCTTTGAAGCTGGAACCACACATGCCCATTCTTCAGCCAGTGGCTGTATGACGTAACTATCTACCTGGAAGGCAGAGTTTGTGCCAAGATGTTTGTTTAGTTAAATTGTCAAAAAAACAACTTTATTCCACCGTGCTAGAGTGTGGTTTTTCAACCTTAACACTATTTATGCTTTGGGCAATAATTTTTTTGGATGAGCACGTTAGTTTTTCTGTCAGTGTGAAAAATAATGAAGAAACTCAACTTAGAAAGATGTCCTCTGGCTCCTGGTTTAGCAGTCCCAGCCTATGGTGGCTGGTGGCGTTTTGCTTTTCCCCTGTGGCAGAGTGTAGGAGCATCATTGGGGGGAGTGCACGGCAGAGCAGGGCTGCTCTTCTCAGGAGCAGACACTTGGGCTGGCACTGGTTGGCCTCCTTCTAGGTTGTTCTCACTGTGCCTCCAGCCTATAGATGATGGGGCCCCAATGCACAGTGGGTCTTAACCCCAAGGTTGTCTCAATATGCCGGTGGTCTCTGTCATATTCACAGAGACCCCAGAAGTGTGCTTTAGTAACCTCTTATGCATCTTTTCTGTCTAGTCACGTTGATATTTAAGGTTAGCCATTGTAGGGGCAGCTGTTTGCATTATCCGGTAATTATCAGCATTGCTGGCCAGTGTGTATACTGGTTTCCATCAGCGCCTCTGCCTGAGGTATGGTGAAGTAAAATGCCAACATGCTATTTTATTGTTGTTTTGTTATGTTTTCTGGTCACTACTGAATCATCATCGTGTGTTCTTGGAAGGACTTTTGAAATCTTATACTCAACATACATTTTAAACATACCAAAAAAAAAAATCAGAATATTTTTCTTATTTCTGTACTACTTTTGCTTTTATTTTCTTTCTTTGGAATGTTTCTGTTTCACTCTTCCATGTTCCTCATTGTCTGGTCACCCTGACTTTGGCATCTCATCAAACAGACATGTGCAGTGAGGGTGGGTCATCATAAAAGATGAAGTACTTTGACAGCAATGATCTCTCTCCTCACAATTAAAAAATTTTTTTTATTCCTATTTTAGGAGCATTTTGCCCATATGTTTGTATGTATTGTGTATGTGGCCTGGTGCCCAGGGAAGCCAGAAAGAGAGTGTGTGGATGCCCTGGAAGTGGAATGTATTACTGTAAGACATCATGTGTATAGTGGGAATCAAACTGATCCTCATTAAGAACAGCAGGTGCTCTTGACCACTGAGGCATCTCCCCAGTCCCATTTCACAACTGTTTTCCATATAGGCAGCCTGGAGGGCACCTGGTGCTTGTATGAATGGTGGAATGAGCCCTGAGAAGCAGTGGGTGAAGGAGGCAGTCCTGAAGGCTGCTTGAGAATATATACCATGGAGCCAAACCATGACCTCTCTGCAGCTTGTGATTTCCTCATTCCTGACCGCAGCTGCAGCAGGCTGCAATTGCTGATAAGAGAATAAAGGATTGACGTTTTTTCTTGGGAGGATGGACCCAGGCTGCTCTGGAGGCAGTCACCTTAAGGCTACTGTCTCAGAGGCCAGCTGTTGGAAGTTTCTTGGCTGGAGCTGGCGGGACACTTGGTTTTCCTCTGTGGGAGCTTCTGAATATTGGCAGTCAGTCTGCATTTAAACTGCCACGCCACCAGTTCTCTCCTCCTTCACTGCTTCTGAAGGACACCCTTCATCCTAGCAAGTCTGCTTGACTGCAGTGGCCTGGGCACATGCGTGTGCTCCAGTAGTTTATGGTAGCCAAAGCTGTGAAATAAAGGAAGAGAATGCCTAGGAGGCAGCGTTTGTGATCTGGTGCACTTTTATTTCAGTCCAAAGCCAACTAAACGTGCATTTGCTTTACTTGAAAGACCTGTTTTTCTTGAGTTTTATGTGATTTGAAGAGCCATTACAGATAAGCAGGCCTTTCTCAGAGCTGAACTTTGTGGGCCTTATTTTTGTGCTAAATGGTAGATATGCTGTGTGCACATATTTTATCAAGCTTAAAAATATTTCTTGCTGAAAAATTCTTTCCTTAAGGACTTTTTAAAGCCACCGGCACACAGCCTGTTGGAGAGTTCCTTGTGTGGCTTCTGCAGTCCGTGTATTGAGCAGACATCTGTGGGTGACCTATGCTAGGCAGCATACTGTCACAGAGAGGCCCTGTCCTCACCAGCTCCCTGCAAACAGATGCTGTAGTCACTAGAGAGAAGAGAGCTACCAGGCAGTCTGGGGGCAGAGAGGAAGGGCTGAATAACTAGTCTGGAGAAATTGGAAACGCTTCCAATTGGAGGAACTCCCCTACTGTATCCCGAATAATGCCTGTGGCTGTGACCCACAGGGTGGGGGCAGGGTGAGGCCTGTGAGGGGCGAAGACTGCAGCGAGAGGCTGTTAAAGGCGGGAGGGAACAGTCTGTGCAGAGGACAGAGCACAGCTGACTTAGGGAGAAACTGACTTAGTGGTTTGGGGTGCTCCTTTAGTCTTAGGTATTCAGAACGCCCATGCCTACTCTTGGGGGTGATTCATCCCAAGAATTTCATTATCTCTCAGAATGATGCTCTCTCAAACCATGTCAGTGCCCAGCTGGTGGCTCCATTACCATTGCTTCATTGATCAGGCCCCAGTGATGCTCTTCAGGGAACTTTGGTCAGCAAATGCTTTCTTCCGGGCATATCTCATGGCGCTGGAACGCTCAGTGAGGTCTCTTGGTCTTGTGCCATTTGCTTTTTATTCAGGAAAAAAAAAAAAAAAAAAAACTAAGAAAGAGAGAAAAAAAGGGCAAGAGACATAGCCAAGCAATAATTCATTTTTAAAAACTCTTTACAGCTGCAATCAACTTAGAACTTAGCATTAGTTATAATTTAAAAATCCACAGAAAAGTATATGAGAAAGGGTCCAGAAAGCTTTTGGAACTGGGTGCTTTCTTTTCATAATGAGGTTGAAAACCTAGCTACCCTTCCACAGAGGAGGAAGTGCTGCTGGGCCTGTGCAGCCCCGGGCCTCACAGGTGGGCGTGCTGAAGTATGTATTGCATTATCAGGACCTCTGCAGAAACCATCTGGGAGATTTATATTACTAGGTTGTTACTTCCAGAAACAAAGAGCCTCTGAAAGGATTCTTTTCCTGCCAAAGCTGTCATTATTGGTGGGAACCTTGGATGTGCTAGCAAGCTGAGGGAAGCTAAGAGCGAAGTGAGAGAGCAGGAGAAGGAATCTGTGGGAGCCTGAAACCTGCTGAGGTCTTCACATACCAGTAGCAGAAAGCAGGGAGCCACCCAGCTTAGAGATGAGTCTGGGGCGTGGCTGATTCATGTTATATAGAAATCTTGGGTTTCAGCACTCAGACAATATCACATGTCCACCTTTACAGTGTTAGAAAGAATAGTTTTTCCCTAGAACATTGCCTCTGCTCTGTCTGCCCACACCCCCTTTTACAGTATGTATGCACTTTCCTCAGACTGGCTTTCTGTCTGTCTGTTGAAGGCATGTTGGTGGCTTCTAGTTTAGGTACTTGTGTTTAGAAATATCAGTGTACAGGTTTTTTTTTTTTTTTTTTTTTTTTTTTTTGTGTGTGTGTACACATACACTTTCAACTCATTTAGGTAAGTATCTAGGAACACAATTACTGGTTTGTGTGTTATAACGTATTTATTGTGTAAGAAAATGACAGACTGTCTTCCAGCATTCCTTATCAATTCCCCTCTACTTCTTTCATTTTCGTCTGGGAACCTTAGGTATAATTTGTGGAAGAATGTGGGTGCTGCTTGATGTGTAGTACCCTGGTCTGAAATACCGAGTGAGCAAAGACCTCAAGTGTCGGTTGCTATGCAGACCTCTATTGCTAACCGAGCCAGAAGTCCAGCGCACATTCATTAGTAACTGGAGGATTCCATCAAGGATCCAAACCTTTCCTTCTATCCCCCATCATAAATATGCTGGCTTAGCATCAGGTGTCACGTCCTCATATACTTAACATGAAGGAAATACCAGTAGACTTCCTTTATTTTGTCACTTTAATAAGAAAGTGGAACTTCCACCCAGCACTCCTCAGCAGTGATCTTGTGATGCTGTGCTCCCCTCAAGTGGGTCTTAAGTCATTCTAATGTAAAGAGGGCAGTTGACAGTTGTTTTTGAGTCTAACATCTGTTCATGGTTCTCCCTATGGGGATGTTAGCCTGTATTCTGCTACTATAATGAAATCCTAAGGTGATCAGCTAGAAAGAGGAAAGGTTTTTTTTGGTTTCATAGGTTTAGAGGTTTTTCAGTCCATGGTTAGTTGGCTCTGCCTTTGGGGCCATGGTTAAAAGTGATCTTACAGCATTGAGCATGTTGAGGATCTTCCTGCCCACCTCATGGCATGGGGAAGTAAAAACAAAATCAGGAGACAGGAGAGATAGGTAGTATACATTTCCATCTATCTTTCTCACATTGGGCTTCTTAACGATTTCCTCAGTGTATGGGCCTTTTTGAGGACATTTCAGATCAAATGATAGCAAAGATTCTTCTCACCTACAACCAGGCCTCCTGTTTTCACCAGGGCAGTATTGCAGAGGAAAATATGTTTCTCATACCCGCCTCCACCTTCATATCAGAAGTTCCTATAACAAGAGGCAGTCTAATGATGGAGAAACATTTGGAGTTATTTACTATGAGCTTAGGTGATGACATGGAGATGCAGGCAAGCCTCTGTCCATGAATGGTTTGAGGACAGATTGTTAAGTTTTGGATGGGTGGGGGAGAGTTCAAGAGGACACACTGAGATGTATTCTTGGGGAATAAGGAATTTATTAAGAGTTAAAAACACCAAGGACAGAGAGGCAACTGCATTACTCTGTGTGTGTGTGTGTGTGTGTGTGTGTGTGTGTGTGTGTGTGTGTGTGAAACTCCCCAGCAGGGTCTGCAGCCAGACATTCTCATTCCCTGGCAAAGGGAAGGAGGGAGTTGGGAGCAGGATGCTCCTACCTTTGATGTTCACTCACTTCCCAGGTGAGAAATCCTGACACTGGGGGGGGGGGTCTATTACCAAGGGCTGTTCAGTAGGGCCCTGTAGCATCTGTAAGGGGGAAGGCCGCTGCAGTTTTTGCGGCCTTAGCAGAGGCTGATTCTAACACCAGTGAGTGGACAGCCTACAGATGTGATTGCCTATGGAGTATGATCTAACTGTAAGACTTCACAAGGCCTGTTTGTTCAGTCTCTTCTTGTCACCCTGCAGCTTCAGGAAGTGCCTCTCACTGGGGTTATATGACTTGCTTCAGGGACAGTCTGAAAATCATTCCTAAGTTTTATGTCCCATTTCAGGAGGAGTGATGAGGAGAGGGTGTGAGTGACCTCCCCGTGTCTGCTGTGCCAATTTCTCGACAGTGTGTTCCGAACCCCATCTCCTTAAGTTTTGGACGTGAGTTTAGGGAGCCCGGCAGGAAGTGCTCAGGACACGGTCTAGGTCTTGACTAGGTTTATTTGCTCTGCCAGATAAGAATTCACAGGTAGGGGAAAATCTCGAGTGTCACAGGTGGCAGCAGAGATATCTCAGACCCCACAACAGCAGCAGGACAGAATCAGCCATTGTGAAAGTTGTTTACTGGGGGGTGAGGAGACACACATGCAGCACTCACAGAGAAAAGGACCTCTGCAAAGCCAGAAAAAATCCAGGTTCTTCTACGCGGCTGGGTGTTTTTTTTTTTTTTTTTTTTAAGTCTCTGAAGTGTTTTTGCTCTCCTGATTTAGTGTTGTCAGTTTGAAGACCCGATAGGGGTTGCTGGCTACAGCTGTTGCGTTATCTGTCCTGAACATGCCCTGAACTTGTTGAGGCAGTCCAGCCTGCTGGTTGGGACAAAGCATCACAAGGCCTTTGTTTTAAGCCGTTCAGGTGGAGGTCTTAAACCTGGACAAAAGGCTGGGATGTCTATTAACATATCAAAATGGACTCTGGGCCTCCAGTTCTCCCCGCATCCTCCTCACCTGCAGTTCTTCTGGCTGGCACATCCCCCTACCCTAAACTTCTCCAGCCCTGTGAACCTCCAGCTCCTCTGGCCCTATATAACTCAACATTTAGGCTACACACGTCTCTTGGCCCCAGGCCGCCTCTTTCTGATTGGCAGCTCCTCTCTGCTCTCTCTCCCATTTCTCCTTACATGGCCCAGATCAGTCTGGCCATGTTCACTGTGACTCTCTCAGAAGCTGTCTCTGCCCCTTTCTTATTCTCCCTCACATCTACGATAACTTCTCCTCCATATGCCAATACCATGGTGTCCACAGTCATGTCTTTTTGTTGCTTTTTTGCATTCACAAGCTTTGTCTCAAGTCAGGAAGGGAGAACCTTCCATCTTGGAAGTTTGCACTTTATTACCTTGCGTCGGCTGTCCCTCTCGTCTGCCTAGCAGGGAACTATGACTAACCTCTAGCCCTCTCACTGAAGGGTAGAAGAGCTAGGCTCTTTTGCTGGACATGCCAGATCTCGTGCATCTTCAGCCCACAGGGCTCTTGATTTCCTTGATGAGGCAAGCTGTGGCTCCTGCTAAAGATACATCTGGGTAGATGGAAGTTCCTTTCTCTGCTGAGCCTTCTAGATAAGGGGGACGCCAGGCTCTTGTCCTCTTCTAAGTCCTTGGCAAAATCCTTTATGAGCCTTTTCTTGAGCATTTTGCCCATTAGGCCCAGATTGAAAGAACAATTTTACAGATCTATTCCCAGAGGGATACTCGCTTCGAATCTTAAAATTGCAGGGAAATGAGGTCTGATTGGTCCTATGATGAAACCTAACAAAGCCTAGGTTTGTCTTTGATCATATAAAAACAGGATTTTGTGCCATCTTTAAAATGGTTTTAAATCAATAGTTTTCCTTGACAAGGTGTTGGTCTGGAAGGCGAGATAAGGAGTTGGACTGAGAGGTGTGCTAGTCCCCAGGTCGGAGGCTTGCTCTTTCCTGGCCTGTTTAAAAGGGAGCTTATCCAGTGTCCCTCGAGCTCTGGCAGGTGGGGGTGGTGATTGTTTCCTTCCTTTCTTCTGGTTCCCTTGTGTGTTTATGGGAAATCTGTAGACTTTCCCAATGAGTGTGCTATATTTGATGTAGTATTTAATTGTGCTAGAATGCCCGTGGCTGTAAAAACATATTTTGGCTAAAATGCCTTGTAATTGGCACTTATGCCCCCAAGTGATTTATGAACTTTTAGGAATAGGTAAACACACGAAAATAAAAATAAAAAAGTAGTGCTGTGCTTCCTAAGGTGAATATGCTGCCGTGTGGTTTTTTCTGTTTTGGAGCTGACCCCAGTGGCTTCATGGTTTGTTATACACAGCATCTGTGATAGATGGGCAGTATACTAATAGTCTTCCTTAGCTTGTCACAGGAGCACGCTGCTTTTCCGTGCTCCACTGGGGGACATATTTAGGTAAAGAGTCTTGCTGACAGCTGAAGGGCTCAGAACTCAGCGAGCGTAGCTATCTGACGTTTTTTTGTCGGCTCACTGACAGCACCTAACTCTCTCCGAAGTTAAGTGCTATCCCATTTTGCTTCTGAAAGAAGTGAACACTAAAACTTGCACCATATTAAATAGCTGGGACTGGAGGGCTGGAGATAGAGTGTCCCCAGAAGCCCTGTACATTTGTCGGCTAAAATCAATAGTTCTGCTTCTGTAAAATTAATTGGCATTTATCACATGATCAGGGGAGGGAATTAGCAAGCTTTGGAACACATGCTCTGTGCCAAATACCTGCGGATTTGCAATTGTTTCCAGCTTCCTGAGACTCTGGGAGAAGAGGGTCTATGCTGGTATGTGGCAGTGTGTGACAGGGAGGGCTTTATTATCTCCGTATGTGTTACAGCGGATTGAGGATTAGAACTAGAAGAGTGACACCCTTGCAGGGTTTGTGATGCTCCTGAGTGTGTGAGAAAAGAGTACACGGGCGACTTTAGTGCTAGTGCATTTGGCCTCTTCGTGAACTTGTAAAATTCCCATCTACACAGCTTCTTGCTGTTCCAGGTGGGGCAGTGTGGTAGTTTGAATGTGATCGGCACTGTTGGAGTGTGGCTTTTGTTGGAGAGAGTATGGCTGTTGGAGGAAGTGTGTCACTGTGAAGGTGACTTTGAAGTCTCATATATGCTCAACCTTGCCAGTATCTCAGTTCACCTTCTGTTGCCTGCTGATCAAAGATGTAGGGCTCTCAGCTCCAGCCACCACGACACATCATGGTGATAATGAACAAACCTCTGAAAATGAAAGCCACCCCAATTAAATATTTTTCCTGTATGAGAGTTTGCTGGGGTTTGGTGTCTTCTTCACAGCAATAGAAACCCCAGGACAGACAGTCTCTTACATTATCTGAAAGGGTGGTGACTGTCTACCAGAGACAGGAGAAGACCCTTCCTTCCTCATTTCTTCTACATATTTTGCTAGTGGCTAACAGGCAAATGCAGTCATTCCTCAGCGTCAAGGATTGGTTCCAGGAGCTCTCAGATAAAAATGCCTTGAATGCTCAAGTGCTGCCTAATATGTGTGCAGAATTGCATGTAACTATGCGTCCCTCGGACTATCTTAAATCATTCTAACATGACTTGTAAACCTAATCAATGCAAATACTATGTAAAATAGTTTTTACACTGTATAATTTAGAGAGTAATGATAGGAAAAAAAAATTTTAAGTTCAACACAGTCCCAGTCTTTACCTCAAATATTATGATCAGCAGTTGGTTGAGTAAATGGAAGTGGAGCCTATGGGTAAAGAAGTTTCTTTACTGGACTTCCCCTGCCTGGGCTGGATGGGGTGTTACGTGAGGAGGAGCTGTGTTGGTGCACAGTGGCTTTTGCATAGGCTCTTGAATCTGGTGTTTTCCCACAGAGCTCTTGACCTGGAAGCATTTGCATAGGATTCAGATTGATAGACAAGAAAATCACAGCCCTCTGGGGAATTCCCTCATCCAACAGTTCGCCGAGTGAGTTAAATACAGGACATGATACCAGCCTCATTGTCAATTGCAGACAGACTCTGAGAGGCTACCAGCACGAATCAGCACTTTGAACACTAACTAGGTCTAAGGAATGTCTGGTTGGAGAACACACTCAATTCAACGCTGAAGATCTTTGTTCAGCTGAGACATAGGATTGGGTATCCTGACTAGAGGTGTCCATTACAGGCCTTCAATGAGCATTTGGCTTTGTGTTGGTGAGTACACTTCATAATACATGTTAGAAGAGTTCCTTATCCCTCCAGCCTGTGGTGTTTAGGAGCAGTCCTCCTGTGCTTGTTAGGGTTGAGACCTCACACACGAGTGACACCTGTTCATCAGGTCTAGCAGAGACTCAGTCTAGAGGCACAAGTGTCTGCACATAGTGACATTTTGACCAATGACAGTGCACATGTATCAGTGACCCTGTAGTCTAGGTCACAGTGCCATGAGACAGTCCATGTGCTTTGATGTTGCTGTTAACAGACTGCTGTGCTGAAGAATTGTATCAACAGGTACTTCAGTAGTAAACTATGTGCTTTGGTTCAAGTTATTTAACTAACGAATATTGTATTTTATCGTGTGCGCAACGAAGCATACTACCGCCCCTGTGCAGAACCATAGAAAATCAGAAAAGAGACGTTGGATTCTCCTGCAACAGGAAGTTCAGTGTCTGTGAGCCCATGTGGGTGTTGGGAACCAAACCATGGTTCTCTGAAAGACGCAGCCAGCAGCCTATACACGTGAACCAACCTTTCCAGTCCTCTCCATACTGATGCTTTCAGTCATCATTTAGAGTGTATTCTATAGTAGGTACCTACTTAGGAGTTATCAATCACCCAAGGGCTCATGGAACCTATACCTATATGTATTTGTCAGGATACTCTACAAAACACCGGCTCATCTCCTGAACACTTCTTAGAATTGGATCTCATGTAGTGACACGTGGGTATCAATGTGCACTGACCATGGTCGCCTTCTTCACATTTCTAAGAAAGAATTAGTTGGTATTGTGGCTTGGACCACTAATGTTCTCCCAGTGTGGTCTCTCACATGTGGTGAAGACTTGGGTCAGCCAATGAAGGCGATTAGGCAGTGGTGGAAACTTTAGGAAGTGAAGCCTATTATGAGTACTAGGTCATGTGGTGTGCCCTTAAAGATCATTGGGATTCTCCTTCGCATTCCCTGCACCCCTATGATTGCTAGCCCCTGACTGTGAGCTGGCTTTGCTCGACAATGGATCCCTACCATGCTGTTTAACTTTGCCATGGACCCAACTTGATGGAGCAAACAAAACCAGAGACTGAAGTCCCGACTTAATTAAATCCTTCCTCTTTAAGTTGATTATCTCAATTTTTTTTCAGTGGTAGAAGGCTGATTGACACAATGGGTGACAGCAAGGTAGACATAGTCCGCTGTGACAAAATAGCAGTACATACTGTCCTCTGACCCTCACCCTTCTCTGGAGGAGACCCGGGTGTCCTGGTTTCTTTACTGCTCACTAAAAGTTTTTTTGTTGTTTCAAGTATCCAGGAAATGCTTGCTGAGAGGTAAACACAGAAGAATTAGCAGGGCAGTGTATAACAGAGTCAGTGAACCAGTCTTCCTTATTCTCACTTCAATTTCTTATCGCATTTCTGGAGTGAAACAAGAAGAAGATAGCTTTCGCAAGAAAGAGACATAGTAATTGGATGGTTCACATTTAAATGGCGTGTGGACTGAGCTTAAAGCAGAAACTTTAGAGCTCGAAGGACAGGAAGGAGAATACAACGTTTTGACTTTCTAGGGTGACTGGGGATCTAGCTCTAAAAGTCTTTCACTGCATTTTCCATGTTTATACACTAATGAAAAAATAACCCTGGGTGTAGAAAAGGGCAGTAAACAGTGCCTCTATTGTATGTAGACATGTGCTGGTCACTGCAAATCTGAGGTCCTTAAATTCTCTCTGACGTCCTAATGAATGTATACTATTCGCTGTGCTCATGAGAAAGTTGAGGCTCTCGGAGGAGATGGTGCTGCAGGGAGGTCACTGGGGATCAGGGCCATGCTGCTGTGTCACTGGGTGGGCGGGAATGTGCTGAACAGTCCTGCTTACTGTGTGTTGTGTTAATGGTATGTAGTGTGTACAGATGCGTAAATGTGGGTTTGTCCATGCATTGGTACATTTGGAAGTTAAAGCGACAATTTTATTGGAGTTGGTAGTTCTTTTTTATCTTGTTTTTAAGGCAGGGTCTCTAGTGTTCTATTACTGTGCTGCTGAGCAATCTCCTGGCCCCGAGCTTTTTAAAATTTTTAATTTTTTCCCCCTTGAGACAGGGTTCTCTGCTGTAGCCCGGGCTTCCTGGGGCTTGCTCTGTAGACTAGGCTGGCCTCAAACTCAGAAATCTCTGCCTCTGGCTCCCAAGTGCCGAGATTAAAGGTGTTCTCCACCTCCTCGCTGGGTAACCTGGTCCCAAGTTTGGTTTTTTGTTTGTTTGTTTGTTTATTATTTATTTATTGGTTTTGAGATAGAGTCTCTCCATGTAGCCCTGGCTATGCTGGAATTCACTCTGTAGACCAGACTGGTGGCTCAAAACTCAGAGATCTGCCTGCTCGCCTCCCCAGTGCTGGTTTAAAGGTGTGTGCCACACCGCCTGGCCCAAGTTTTAACTTTGAAATTACAAAATTACACTAGTCCAGGTTAGAAGCCTGACATGCATTCTGCAGTTAATGTTCTGCTAAAGTCTTCTTGCAAAGCTTATTGTGGGCCGCAGTGTACTTAGGGAGAACAGGAGTTGACAGGTATTCAAGTCACTTAATGCAGAAGAGATGGTTCTGTCTGTAGCAAGGCCTGCTGTTGGCTGTCCTGTGCTACATTACCGTAAAAACACACTGGGTTCTCAACAAGCGTCAGCAGTGGCAAGCTACAGCTAAGGATGACACAGAGAGGCAATTGTAGCAGGAATCTTAGAAGGTCTTATTGATAAAATCAAACCTGAGGCAGTTATTGGCGTGAATGCTGGAAGGTCAGAGAAGCAAACAAGCCACAGCAACCTCACCTGGCCAACTTCTCAGCTGGTCTTTTTTTTTTTCTTTGTGGCTAGAGAGACAGCCGTGGGTGCTGGGAACCGAACTCTTATATTTTTTTTGTGGTGTGAGCTAGCCTTTAACGGCTGAGCCATCTCTCCAGCCAGTCCCAGCTGGTCCTGTTTCCTCAGACTGGAAGCTTCTGTGTCCTCATCCCAATGGCTCCAGCTGAGACTGCTGCTAGAAGCCTGAAAGCTTAACCAGCCAAATGCTTCTAGTTTCTGGTCTTCATGCCTTATTATCTTTCTGCTTTCTACCACCACTCCCTGGGATTAAAGGCTCACTTCTTGGGATTAAAGCATTTCCAATAATTGGCTATTTCCAATGTGGCCTTGAACAGATGGATTTCTGCCTCTGGAATGCTAGGATTAAAGGCGTGTGCTACTACTACCTATCCTAAAGTATCTAGTGGCTTTTTTTTCTGTTCTTGACCCAGATAAGTTATTAGGGTACACAATATGTATTGGGGAAACAAACCACCACAAGGCAAGGGAAAGAACATGGCTTTCAAAGGGATGAAATACGTGCAGGGAAAAGTCTGAAATTACTCAAGAAAATATTGATGATGCTCTAGTATTTTCTCTGTGTAGATCAAAATAGAGTCTGTAAAAAGCTGCATGATTGTTTTTATTCACTGTAGCATTGCACAGTAATGTCCTCATTTTCAGTCTCAACTTGAATACTTGGTCATTGGATGTATGAAGAGAAGTGAAAAATAAAGTAGAGCAGGTGGTGGTGGCTCACACCTTTAACGCCAGCACTGGGAGGCAGAGCAGGCAGATCTATATAAGTTCAATGCCAGCCTGGTCTACCAGGCGAGTTCCAGGATAGCCAGAACTACACAGAGAAACTCCTGTCTTGAGAAAACCAAAACCAAAACCCAAAAAAACCAAAACAAACCAAACCAAAGCAACCAACCAACCAAACAAACAAACAAAAAAACCCAGAGGCTCTTGCTTTCCCAGAACTAAATCACATATACATTATGTTGAGCTATAACTACCTCAGGATTTCCCCAAATGTGAGATTTCCACTTTCCAATAAGTAATCATAATGAAAATATGTACAGTCTCCACATTTAGCTTTTTAACACCCTGGGGTATTGGCAGGTGTTTTCAAGGATCTTGTGAAATCATGCAAAGTTGAATGTAATTTACTTTGCTTAAGAGCAAAGGTATGAGGTATATATTGTAAAATCAAAATGTAAATTGTAAAAAACAAAATGAGTAGGCTGCTCTAACTCCAGTGCTACTGAGTTATTAGGGAACTACAAGTCGATGGCCGTGGGGAGGTGTGACAGGCTCAAACACGTCTCCCAGCACTCTCCCTTTTACAGTACTATGAGAGTGCTCCAGCTCTGCCCCAGTACTTACTACACAGTGACACACTGGACACAGATGTAATGAAGTCATATAGCTGAAACCTAGCGTGCATGATGCCCATCCAGAGCTCAGACTTGTCCTTTGAGGCTTCTGGTCATCAGGATGAGATGCTGGTCCTGTGTTGGAGAGATTAGGGGGTGCTTTTATATCTGGAAGTGTTAAGTTAGTCACACTTACTCCTCTCAGTATAACCAAAGCTCCCACACTATGGACTGATTCAGAAGCCCCTGTGGGCCATCCGATGTCCCCTTTTTCTACCCCTAATCCCGTGTAGAAGCCTGTGGGTCCTGCATTTCCACAGAGCCTGCCCCTGTTTCTGCTCTACTGCCCCAGATAACCCTGTCGGCCTTTGATCTGGAAGACATCCATTCTGATGTCTGCTCATGTACAAACTTGAGCACCTTGATTTCCTTTTGTTTCCTGTTAACTCTCTTCTGCCAGATTCCCCAGACTGTTGCAAACATGTTCTGTGGCCTGGCCATTTTGCTTCAACCCTTCGGTGTTCCCATGGCTATTGGATGAGGCACACCTTTGCATATAGTTAGACCTACCTTCTCTATTTATGTCTACATTCAGGTTCCTGCGAGTGTCAAAAAGAATTGGACTCTTCCTTGTGCTGGACTGCTTTTCGTTTAAGCTGTCCTGGGTCAAGCATCCTTTCTCAGTGCTGTCCCACAGTAATTTAGGTATAGCATTTTCTTTAACATACCATGCTTTCCTTGGAGCACCTAGCTCTACAATGTACACGCGGTGTCACTGTGTCTGAGGGAGAGGCTTTTCACACCTGTCTGTATATGGATAAACGAATGAGAAGGAAGAATTACCGGTCCTCTATTTTCTCCTGAAAACATATCCTGTCCATTCTTTCCTTCCCACCTCTCTATCCCATTCTGGTAACAGTTCCAGGCAGAGCGCAGAGCTGTACCATTCAAGGCAGAGGAGGATTTGCAGACAGATACAGGCCCAAAGACCCTCTTTGTTCTGCTACTCCTGGCCACTCTCTTGGGTTTTTCAGGAATCTGGTTCTAGCAAAGCTGGATAACAAGGAAACGTGTCGCTATGGTGCAAATCAAACCAGGCACCACGTGAGGCAAGCAAGGAAAGTTTCCTCTTCACTTTTCTGTGTCTTCCTTCCCAAAATGCACAATCTGAATCAGTAGAGGAAATACTCTAACAAACCCACTGAGAGGCATTATGCAAAATAACCAGCCTGCAATCTTCTCAAGTGTCAAGGTCAGAAAAACCAAAGGAAGGCAGAGAGAAGTGTTTCGGCATGAATGAGCTTGAGCAGGGAAAAGCACTAGATGAATCTAAGCTGTATCCTTTTGTTAATCAGGTACGGTTGCAGGCTTTGGGTGGAATTTTGAATGGAGGCTGAGGAGCAAATGGAATGTGCAGTATGTTTCTTTTCCTATTTGATGGCCATGTTGTACTTATAATGGAATGAGCATTAATGTGCTTGCTAATTAATGAGGCATCTGGTTAGCAGATTTATTCTTACATGTTCCAAGATGAATGATGGCTCTTGTACTGTAAGTTACACATTTATTTATTTATTTATTTATTTATTTATTTATATTTTTATTTATTATATTCTATCTATCCATCTATCATCTATTTACTTACTACTTTAAATTTGAGATTGCTACAAAGAGTTTGAAAGAAAAGAAATTAATTGACCACTGTGTACTGTTTCACGGTGGCATGTCCTGCATTTATGTTCATGGAATGTGTGCAGCTGGGCTTGGGTCGACCTTGGGATGAATTACAGGTGAGTGTGGTGTGGCCAGAGAAACCCTCATCCTGAGTCAGTAACCTTTACTACCTGCTCAGAACATGGCAACTCTCATGTCCGGTGCAATTAGCATGCTTTCTGGAACTGGGAACAAGATACAGATCCATGGCTCATGGTGCCAATAGGCAAATTTCCAATCTGTAGGCAACCTTCAAGGGAAGCTGCGTGGGACCTGGAGAGTGCTGGTAAATAGGAACTGACCATGATGACAGGAAACAACAGGCATACAGCCTGGCAGCTGGAGTGCCCCATCTGAAAGGCCTCATGTTGGCTATGTCATGTGAAGACAGGCTAAATCAGGAAGTGCTGGACTTCCCCCTATCTGGGAGAGAGCTGTGTAGCCAGCAGGCTCCCATTTGTCTGCTTTAACTCATGGCCACTCTCTTCTTTTGATCATTGTGCTCCTTCTTTAGGTTAGGCCATAGACTCAGGCGCAGAATTTGTTAACAGATTCTGTTTGTTGATTTTAATGCGTGGCGCGCACAATGTTCATTAAGCGACACTGTTACGGTGTGAGAGAAGCCATGAGGCTCGACAAAACCTACTGTCAGAGTTTTATTAGGGAAGGAGGGACAGAAGAGAATGTGCTTAGGCCTGTGGAAGACATGTGCATGGAGAGAGGGATGGGGAGAAGAAGTGGGGGAGGAGTCTGTGACCCACTTTTTATGGATTTCCCTGCACATGTGCATATGGGCTTATGGAGCTACACCACGCATGTGCATAGATTACGTGATTATGTTTCGCGAAAATTACGAAGCACACAGATTACCTAGGACATAAAGCCCTGGAATGACTAATTTTTTTTTTTTTTTTTTTTTTGCCAGCGCATGTGAGGTCATGTGCTGGAGGAATGGCCAGGAATTCCAACACTGTTTGCTGACTGTAGAGCCCATGTCTCTCAAATGTTGTGTTGGAGAGTTTATATCAACTTGACATAAGCTAGAATCTGAGAGAACTTAGACATGTCTCTCAAACTTGACATAAGCTAGACTTATCTGAGAGGGGGGACATCAATTAAGAAAATACCTCCTGGCTGCAGGCACGCCTGTAGGGCATTTTCTTAATTAATGATGGATGTGGGAGGGCCTAGCCAATGTTGGTGGTGCCTCCCTGGGCTGGTGGTCCTGGTTTTATTAGAAAGCAGGCTGAGCAAGCCAGGAGAGCAAGCCAGTAAGCAGACTCCTCCATGGCCTCGGCATCAGCTCCTGGCTCCAGGTTCCGGCCCTGTTTGAGTTCCTGTCTTGACTTCCTTTGATGATGAACTGTGATGTGGAAGTGTAAGCCGAATTAACCCTTTCCTCCCCAAGTCGCTTTGGTCATGGTGTTTCATCACAGCAGTGGTGACCCTAACCAAGACAAACGTCTTTGCGGGTTTGCTGTTGCGCCCTCATTCCTTCTCAGTTGGTTTACATGCTAGCTCTCAGAGGCAGCTTATTTCCGGTTCCTTAGAGTCACTCCTTGCCATGGTTTCACTATCTTACTCGAGTGGAACTTCAGTTAGAGAGAAGGTTTGGCTTTTGGAGCAGCAACCAACCCTGTTTCTTCCTGTTCATCATTTGGAACTTCGCAAGTATATAAAAAGAAGGAAAAAAACTTTTATTTCAAAAATAAAACACTTGCTGTATTGAAGTATTTTATTTCCTCTAAAAATCTTTAATTTTCTTGGGTTGTGCCTGAGAGATTTAAGCAAAATAAATGATACCTTAATCGGGAACACTCTGCCTTCCTGCAACCTGATGTGTCAGTTCCCCATTGTCAAGTTTGTGCCACTTGAGGTTGGTGTGTGGTGACAGTCCTTTCTGCAGCTCAGTGCTCTCTCAGCTGGAGCGCCCACCCTCCTGCAGCTCGCCGGCCTTCCCTTGGGATTCCTGGGTTTCTTTGAACAGATGGCCATGGCTCCTACTTTAGACCCCCTGGGTACTGAGCCCTGGAGCCTGTGGTCCTTAGGGGCTTTGAGATAAAGCCTTTTGTTCCCTGAGAGGTGCTCTATGCATGCTTGAGATTTGGAGCCTGATATGGCAAACTGTGACCTGTATGTCAGCCCGCACCTGAGGGCATGGTGTTGCTCCGAGGTTAGAGACTAGACAGAAGTATATCTGGGTTCTTCTGTGACAGACAAAAGCCACACTCAAGCTGGTATAAAAAATAACCTAGTCATTTAGCTACGATTTTTCATAAAACAAACACACACATACAGGTACATATACACAGAGAGACGGGGGTGGGGGGCACAGCGCAGAGGAGGGGGAGAAGGGAGAGAGAGGAGGAGACAGACAGACAGGCAGGCCAGGCAGACTGGGACTAAGATACTGCTTCTCATTGGTGGAAGATTCTCGCTGACTGTAATTTTATGTTCCTTTGATCCTTTGTTATATCACTGTACAACTTCACACCAATGCCTTTACAAGTAGCTGCTCCTGTGCCTGGCTTGGCCCTTCTGTGCGGTGGACTTTGAGCCCCAAGTTCCAAACTTGAAGCAGAAGTCCATTTTCTCCTCCATTGTTTAGCTGTAGAGGAAGACAGCCTCTCTGGGTCATCACCAGGTCAGCTTGGTGTTCGGGTCTGACCACCTGAGCTCTGAATGCTGATGCCAATAACCAGTCCTGTCCTCTTGTTTTTCCGGAGAGGCTCCTGGCCCGTAGCACCCAGGGTTAGATAGAGAACTGACCTAGAGAGTCGGGTGGTAAGCATTGGCAAGCTTCAAACCTTAGAGATTTGCTTTCCGTCTGCAAAGGAAGCATGACAGCAAGCTCTGTGTGGACCCTGGGAGCAGGTCACTGACATCTGCTGGTCTCTTCTTGACTTGGTGACTCTGGTGAGTCCCAAGCTGTGGACCAGTGAAAAAGGATTCGAAGTAGAAATCACCTGACACAGGCTGGTCAGAGCAGTTGGGGCATGAGGTCACAGATTGTGACTTTCACTTTCCCTTGTATCTAGGCATCTGTGCCCATGAGAATCGCGAGAATCGGAGCAAAGCAAGATAGGGTGTCATAAGCTATGGATTCCTTGAGGTACCTTCTTCAGCTCTTCCTTTCCCTAGTCCCCTTTGCTGGTAGATAGAGTTTCGCTGTCTGCTGCCAGATGAGGGTGTGTGGGCCTGATAAGCCGATCACTTCATGCAAATGGCAAGGAACTGGCAGCTCTGTGAGGACATGCTCCTTGTCAGGGGCATCCTCAGCGTAATCAAGGATCAACTTCTGGCTCCCAGTGACAGCTGCGAAGTGCTGATTTTGTGGATGGACCACCAGTTCCGAGTTCCAGTCACCTTGTGCATCTTAAAGCCTACATTTTCATGATAAGCATGCCTGGTGCCGCTCACTGCTGGGATAGGCTCTGCACAACTTGCCCATCACTGATATTTCTAACCAAATGATTTGCAGAGTGAGAGCGCAGAGGATAGGTGCTTAATGTGCAGCACTGTTGGAGCTGGAAGATGCTCGGGGAACTTCTTCTCAATTTTAGGAGATGCGTGTGGAGGTGGGATGGGAAGGCTATGAAAAATTGGAAGTTGGGTGACACCTGGAAGATGGTTTTATAATGATGAAATTTTTTTCCCAGAGAGTATTTCTACATAACGGAGTTTGCGCGTGCCTGTGCCTGAGAGTTAATGTATAATTTTGAAATGCCTGTGCTTAGTGCTTTGTACATTCTCATAGGTGGAGATGGAAGCATTTGGTTCTGCTACATTCTGGACAGCCTGCTTCCTATCTATGGTTGAGGGATCGCTAGAATGCCAATTACAAAGACTGGGTATTAGGATCTTGAAACGAGTATGTCCCTGTACTGGAGGCCAAGCTGTCGCTTGTGCTTTTTAAATGCTCTGTAAGATGGCATAATGGGACGTTTGTCTTCCAACTTGCCAGTGTTCTTCATGTGGAGACTCTTGTGTGTCGGAGATGTCTCAGCAGTGTAATAGAGTGTGCACGTTTCCAGTAATAACCACATCTGCTTCTGATAGAGGCAAGGCGCACATGCCAATCAACACAGTGGAGAGAAGAATTCAACCTCTTAAGTGGACCCTTTTAAAATGTCACTAAGACTACTCGGTGTTTAAAAACCTTCTTTTGAACCTTGGAAGTCTTTTTCTCCATCTATAAGGGAAGATTTTATGTGACCATTTACTTAATGTGCTGGTTTTTATTCTGGACTCTTTGAAGCTCAGTATGAAGGCTAAAATGCTGCTATGTGGAGAAGTAACAAAGAATAGCATTGCTGGGCTTGGGTTGTGCAAAATTAAAGTGACAAGGTACAGATGACAGGGCACAGTATGGCCACAGATTAGCTCTCTCTAATTTGCTGCTGTGGAAAGTAGTGCTTTGGGCTTGCATTGTAATTTCTTTTCTCGAATTAAAGTTTTAAAAAGAAAACATAACTTTTATGAGAAGAGAAAACTTGAAAAACAAAACAAAACAAAACTAAACCAGTAAGCTTTGTGGTATGGGAGTGGCCCGGTGGTTCCCTGTGCTTCAGGTTGTTTGGGAAGTCCTGCCTCAAACACATGGAAATGACATGCTGTGATTTTGGGAGCTACATGTCTCCAGCCAGCAGCAGAGTATTTCATGTGCTGCTTGAAGTACCTCCCCCACGGTACTTTGTGGACAGTTGGTAGCAGGGTGCTGTGGGTCTCTTCTGTGCGTGATGTGCCATGTGTGAACATTCCTGATGGGTGAGGGAGCGGACAAGAGCACAGTCACTTTCTCCTGGTTTGTTTTGTTCTAGAGGAGAGCCCGAATTACTGGTGAAGGTCAGTCAGAACGGCATTTGGTTTCCTCAGCCACAGCATGCCCTGCCCCAAATTCTAACACTGCATTCCTTTCTCCTGTCTTAACTTCTCAGAGGGCTGAAGTGGCCTTCTTTGTGATGTGGTGGCACATGGATTGTAGCATGAAGCCCCTAAACTGCCTATCCAAAGTCAGGATGTGGGCTGGGTGTGATTCAGTGGTAGAAAGGTTAGCTAACAGCAGGCCCTGGGGGTCAAGCTACAGCATAAAACAAAACAACCTCCACCTCAAAACCCAAAGTAGACAGCAACAGACTGTGGATACTGTTTACTACAGCATTGTATAATTGCTAGTTTTGGGCCACAACGAGTTAGCTTTTGAGTGTCCATGAATGTTTCCAGCCTCCATGCCAGCTGCTTACTTCCAAGCCATCATGGCTGGTATTTCCATCCTTACTAGGCCTTGGTTACATCTGTCCTCACTGTCATTTTAGTTTCTTTTGCCTCCCCCATCCCCTTTCCTCTTTTGGTGAAAGTATGTCCCTAAGTACATGTTGGGGGAACATTACTGAACTCAGGTTTTTCTGCCCTTTTTGATTTGAATTATGCCCCACACAAGGGATATAAGTATGTGTCTGTGACCTCAGGATGTGGCTGTTAGTTAATAGGGTCATTGCAAGTGTAATTAAGACAATCTACTGAAGTTCGGTGGGAGTCAGATCCAGTATGATTGATTGGTGACTTAAGAGGAAATATAGAGAAAGAAGCATGCATGGGTTGAACTGAAGACCGGACTGCAGAAAGTACCTAGCCGAGGCTCAGGCAGGTTGTTCTAGCTCCCTCAGAGGCAGAAAGGACCCTAGCTCCCCAAAGGGAATTCAGCCCTCCTGACACCTTGATCTTCCACTCCAGTCCCCAGAACTGTGAAGCAGCAAATTGCTGCTGTTTGAGCCACACGTCTGTGGTGCCTTGTTTAGGTCAGCCCTTGAAAATGCGTACATTTCTTCTTGGCTTGAGTTCAAATTGGGCCAAGACCACATCCTTGTTCTAGAAGCTTTATAGTCAGGCTCTTCTTACAGATTCCTCACCTCATCCTGGGCTAGCTCAGTGGATTTCACCTCTGGAAGTGGAATCCAAGGAGTGGGTGGATGTGGAGGCCAGAAGACATGGGCTGTGCATGTCTTCCTCTTTCAGTCTCTACCTGATTGCCTTGAGATAGAAATCTGTCACTGAGCCAGAAGCTTGCCTTTTGGTTAGGCTGGTTGGTCAGAGAACTCTCAGATCTGGTTGTCTTTATCTCATAACCCTGAAGTTACAGAACATGTCCAGCCATGTCCAGCTGTTTCCAGGGTTCTGAAAGATTTGAACTCAGGTACTTATGCTTGCAGAGCAAGTGCTCTTACCCATCTCCCAGCCCCTAACTATTTTCTTTAGAATCCCCCATTTGCTGCTAAAGAAGCAGAGACTAAGCTGTGTGTGTTGGCAAGAGATTGTGGCGGTGGTGGAGGAGAGGACCAGTGAGTTTTACAAGACAGCCAGAGGCGCTCTAGTGAAGCCAAAGAGCACAATAGAGGCCAGTGTGCTGCACGCAGGGCTGTGAATATTCTGTTGAATGGGGTGGGATACCGCTGAAGATTCTGAATAGGGAATGACATGATCTGACTTACGTTCCTGTGATTCACTGGGCAGTATTAACTACTTTGTGCGAGACTCAAGTCAGACATCAGCTAGAGATAGACTTCCAGGTGTCAAGAACACACACACACACACACACACACGCACACGCACACGCACACGCACACGCACACGCACACGCGCATGCGCGCGCACACACACACACACACATATGCGCGCGCGCATACATGCACACACATACACACACACAAAACACACCACTAGGTAAAAGTAAACAAAAATAGTCTTTGAAATATGTCCACAGTGGTGTTTATTATGCTGAACTTTAAAACATATATGAACACCAAGCGCAACACCTTAATCCTAACTCTGAAGGCAGAGGTAGGGTGATCACTGAGTTCAAGGCCAGTCTGGTCTACAGAGCAAGTTCTAGGATAGCCAGGACCTTACAGAAAAACCCTGTCTCAAAAAACCAAAACCAAATCAAACCAAACCAAAACCAAGCTCTCCCTCCCAATATATGAGCCGAATGCTATTTGCTGTCTGTTTTCAATATAAATATTTGCAATGCCATGTGAATGTGGTCAGAAGTTCAGACAAGTTTTGTGTGTACTTTTACTCAATGTCTTTCTGTGTGCGACCTCTGAGTTTTATTAGTGACCAAGTGTGGAGAAGCCATTTGTCAGGGTCACATTTTGAGACACCTGCTTGAATAGATCAAGAAATTAAGTGTTTTCCTGACAATAAAGTAGGAACCCCACACTTTTTCTGTTTTCTAATTATTTTGGCTCCACTCTTGTCTCCAGTTGCTAGTCCTTTTGACTGTATTTTATTTGAAGATGCCTCATCTCCTTAATCTTGTTTGATTCCAAGTAACAAATGATATAGTAATATCTTAAATCTTTTCATGAGGTTTCAAACTGTGTGATCCAAATGGATGACAGGACATACTTTTACAAAGTATTACTCAAGTAGCACTGAGTAGACAGTGTTTACATATCTTACTTCTTGCCACAAGGAAAACACTGAAGCCACCAAATACCTCCATGTTGGAAAATCTACTTCACACTTGCATCATCTTAAATGTTGTCTGAAGAAACCATGATTAGAATTCACTCCTGTAACACATGTCCTAAGTGTCCTAAGACAAAATGAACAGGGAACTCAGTGAAAAAAAATGAGTAATTAAATAAGCCAAAAATAGAGATGAAGCTTGCAAATAAAATCTTGAAAAGTACAGATAAGAATGCAAATAGTAGAAACTATGTGCATGATCTCATGTGTGAAGTCTTGAAATTTTTTGTCTCAGATGCCTTGTAATTTAAATGAAAGTCAAAGCTCATACACTCATAAGACAGCATCTTCCTTTACAGTGTTCCGAGCTTGTGTCTTATTCATGAGACCAATCCTGATAGGTATACTATCTCTGTGATTTCTACCCTAAGTGGTAATCTGAATTGCATTGGAGCTGATGATAGACTAACTCAATTGGAGGGACATCCTATAAAATAACTTCAGTAGATTTTTCGCAGTAAGCTTCGTGCATGTTCAGGTTATGAAAGACGTATGGGTGGAGGATGATGGTTTTTTTTTTTTTTTTTTTTGCATGGTGGTGGTACACCTGTAATCTTAGCACTTAGGAAGCTAAGCCAGAAGGATCACAAGTTGAAGGCTAGCCTGGGCAACAGTTAGGTTTCCTGTAGGCAAGTGATGACTGATGGGGGAGGGCCCAATCCACTGGGGACAGGTGGTCCTGAGTTGTATGAAAAAGCAGGTGGAGAAGCCATGGGGCACAAGCCAATCAGCAGCATTCCCCATGTCTGGTTCAGGTTCCTACCCTGAGCTCTACTCTGGCTCCTCTCAATGATGGATGCTGAGCTATAAGATGGAGTAAATCCTTTCCTTTCTAAGTTGCTTTTGGTCATGGTGCTTACCACAGCAATAGAAAGCTAACTGGGACAGGTATCCTTCACAGTACCTCAAAATTTCTCTGTAAGTCTGAAATTATTTTGAATTATCAGCTCTAAATTGAGTTCAGGAGAGGACATTTTATTTCTGAGAATTTCAGACAAAAAAATTTTGAAACTAGTAGTTTCTAAATAGTAAGAATTATTTTTCTTTGTTTTTTAAAGAAAGGCAAGTGTTTCTTAGAATGTTTTAAATGTATTATACCAAGTAATCTAAAACTATTTCCACATTATCTTTTATCCATGGAGCAGTGTGAGTTCTGATATGACTAAAAAGCCTGTTGAAAACAGTGGGCATAGGAAGCGAGTCATACATGCATAATTCACTCAATTAGTAGAGAAAGCTAATACACAATTTAAAATATTTAGTACCCAGCACTCAGCTTGCATAGGGTTACCAACCGTTATTGAAATGTTTTTTTTTTTTTTTTTTTTTTTTTTTTTTTTTTTTTTTTTTTTGAGACAGGGTTTTCTGTGTAGCTTTGCACCTTTCCTGGAACTCCCTCTGTAGCCCAGGCTGGCCTCAAACTCACAGAGATCCGCCTGCCTCTGCTTCCTGAGTGCTGGGATTAAAGGCGTGCGCACCACCGCCCGGCTTTGAATATGTTTTTAAAGAAGAAACAAAACTCTACTAAGAAGAAATTCACTTCCGAAGGAATTCCCAGGAGACAGTGTGAATGAATACTGTATTTCTTATGCTATGGCTATAAATATGCCTAGAGATTGATTTGTAGATGGGTCAAATTTTGACTCTTAATCTTATTTTCTCTTGGGTTTACATTTTGTTAATAGGAGAGCCTTCATTTTTATTATGAGAGCACCCATTGTTACATTTAATTTGGTATTACCTGTTAATTGTCGCTTAAATTAAAATTATTGCCTTCGTCTGTTCTGTGTTACTGTACTAGTTACTTCTTGTTTTAACAACATATCGGATAAAGGCAATTTAAGGAAGGGAGGGGTTCATTTGGCTCACAGTTTGAAGCCACAGGGCCTGCGATGGTGGGGAAGGCATGGTGATTGGAGGATGTGAAGCCATAGGCCACATCGTATCCCTTGTCAGGGAAGCAGAGAGCAATGACCCTGAGCTGTCCTCCCTTTCTCCTTTTCATTCAGTCCAGGGCTCGAACCTATGGAAGATGCTGCCTCCATTAGGACTCATCCTCCCACTTCAATGAATCTAGTCTAGAAAACCTGCCACGTGCCCAGAGGATTGTTTCCTTGGTGATCCTAAATCCCATAAAATTGTCAATCACGATTAACCATCATGGTTACCAAAAACAGGATGCATAAAGACTCAATTTTTGAAGAGCAGAAGTTTGTCTTGTGGTTTGTGAAGCCTCAAAAAACAAAAAATCTAAGACTGAGGGACGACACCTGGTCAGGAGCTGTCTTTCCTCATGTGACATGAGAGGAGGCACCTTTGGGTAAGACACAAGTGGCACAAAGTCCTTTTACACTTGACCTTAACCCATCCCTGAGAGTGGAGTTCTGAAGACATAAACACGAGTCCCGCCTCAAGTGTTGCACAGGGATTTAAGTCTCTAATATACATACTCAGGGACGCATTGATGTCTCAGAAGATGCAGTAACGTTCCTGTGTTTTTGTATCTTCAATAGTGCAGGGTGGTAGAATACTAATTGATTTATTAGACTTTTGTCTACTTCATGAAGTTTTGTTTCCCAAACTCTACTTTCTCGTCAGTCTTTGTTAAACTAGAAATGTGTGGGCTTCCCCCCCCACAGTAATGATAACATTATCAAATAGTACATACTGCATTTTCTTGATAGGACTTGTCTAGTGCATGGACTGGCAGTGATGTTCTCATACCTGGAGTCTGTTTCTACCCAACCGCAACTGTGATACCTTAGACAAGTTACCTGTATTATAGAAACCCCTATTTTTTAAGAAACCACCACTTGCTGGATTTCCCTTAAGTCTGAAGAATATTTATTTGTGTATTAAAGACTAAGACTTTCAACAATTAAAACCATTTACAACAAAATGGATTCGTCTGCCTCATACAGTCTGTGGCACTCCCAGGGCCAGCTTGAATTTCACCGTGTCTCACCCTGCTGCTTCCTTTGCCTTCCTGCAAGTTCCTCCTTCCCCACCCCGGGCAGGCAGATGGAAGGTGTCCTCTATTATTTGTTGGTAACCATCCAATCAGTGGCTGCTGTGCTTTTGTGGTCATGTGCACAGTGGTCAAACATTTGTATCTTCTAATAGGAGGTTTCCAGTGGAGGCTGAACAGAGCCATACCTGGTCTTTCAGTTTCATCCCTCATATAGCAAGCAACGTGGCTTTTTGGTCTATATGGACTGTCTTAGTTAGGGTTACTGTTTCCATGATGGAACACCATGACAAAGTAACTTGGCGAAGAAAAGGTTTATTTGGCTTATTCTTCCACAGCGCTGTTCATCATCAAAGGAAGCCAGGGCAGGAACTCAAACAGAGCAAGAACCTGGAGGCAGGAGCTGATGCAGAGACCACGGAGTAGTGTTTACTGACTTGTTCTCCATGACTTGGGCACACTGGTCATATGGTCTTTTTGTCACAGCTAACAGGAAAGCTAAATTACTTTCTTTCAATAGCATTAAGCAAATAATTTCAGATCCCATGGTTCTGGGCACTGTGCTGTGCAGTGGCTATCAGAAGAAAATAAAACCAGCATGTCCCCTGACTTCAAGGAGATTACAGTCTATTGGAAAAGGAGAAAAATGAATAAGCACACAAAGTATATCGCTCTACATTTTGATCGCTTCTAGGAAGGAAAAGAAGAAGCTGGTAGCAGAATGAGTGTCTGAGGAGTTGGTGGGTGAATCATAGACAATTTCTCCGAAAAGAGGCCATTTACTCTAAGGGGGCAGAAGAGCTTTTCAGGCCTGCGAGGCTGACCTGCCGAGGAGGACTTTACTTAGTGTCTGGCAAGTGTGAGCAGGCAATCTGCTGCCAGGTAAGGGCCTGTGGAGGATTTGGAGAGCACTAGACATCCGTTGGGGAGTTCTGAGCAGGAAGGGATGTTTTGCCCTGTGCAGTTGCTGAGAAAGAGTAGTGAGTATGAGGTGCCAGTGGGGTGCCTGCTTCGGTGGCCCTGGTACACGCTGTGACGGTGGAGGTGAGAAGAGATTGGCAGGTTTGGAAGGGACCTCAGGAGGTTGGACTTCAAAGTCTTGACAGCAAGTAGGAATGTTCAGGATGAAAAAAAGACCCACTGGAGATGAGCGTAAGGCTGCTGTTAGAGGCATGCCACTTTCTGAAAGAGAAATGTTGGAAAAGGAGATTGTCTCGAGGCAGCATCAAGAATTTGCCAAATTAGGTCCGTGTATGAGCACAGAAAAGTAACCGTCCCTAGTGGTTTCTTTTCACCACTTTGTTCTGGCAATGGGGACATCCCCCTTGATGTGTGTTCCTTTTGTTGTCCTTTTCTGTGGATCTGTGGTAACTGAAGGGTGTACAGACTCACTTGCCCATCAGCTTCCAAGTATTTTTTTTCATCATTAGTCAGAGGGTCACTAGCTCTTTCACGGTTTTGCCCATTTGCAAGCGTCTTCGGTTTTGAGGTGCAGGTTTCACATCTGCTTCAGGATGTCACAAAAGAGGGATCTGGACCTCATCTGTGCCTGGTCCTTGCACAGGTCATTCAGTGCCAAGGCATCCTCCTCCCGAAGTAAGAGCATCCTGGTGTCGGCTGCTGCCCAGTCCGCAGCCCACTGCAAAGCCTGGCTGGGATCTGGGTAGATCTGGGTCCTGTTGTATTACCAGCATACCTGCTTGCTTACACACACTCCCACATTCCGTCTCTGAAGTTTGGCTCTATTTCCTGCTTTGGAAGTTGCCGGGAAGGAAAACTCTTCTCTGTCTACAGAGCATGCTTGGTTTGGGACATGGGAACTGAATCAACTGGCAGGAAACAGATAGACTAGAGAAAATGCCAGGTATGTTTTGTACATACCTACTAGAGTGCTCAGTGATGAGACGTGGAATAGCCAGAGGTAACGGCTTACATGCCAATTTAATATTTTTTAGATTTATTTTTTAATTACATCTCTGTGTGTATGTGCTCATGAGCCAGGTGCCTCAGGGCTGGAGGTAGACTCCTGGAGTCTGTTACAGGTGGTTGTGAACTGCTTACAACTGGATCCTGGAATCAAACTTGGGTCTCTGTGAGAGTAATGGGTGCTCTTAACCACTGAGCCATCTCCCAGCCTCACCACTTTAATTTTTAGAAAACGCATAGTTGAGGGCTTTTGTGAGGTAGAATGAAAGATCCAATGGACTCCCCCTCCAATCCTGGGAATATAACCAGGGGTTTGTGTGCGTATCAGAAAAATGCTGCACTGCTCAGCTGGATCCGGCTCTCTGCATTTTTTCTTTTCTTTCCTCTTGAGTCAGGCTCTCAAATGTTGCCTAGTTGGCTTTGAACTTAGGATCCTCCTGTCTCAGCTCCTGAGTAGCTGCGATTGCCTGTGTTGCCAGGGCCAGGTGGGGCTTTTTGATGCTGATAGCAGCTGAGTTGTGTGTACTTATTGGTGCTAAGTGGGAACTGGTCTTCTCCCAAACTGGAAAGTCTTTGCAGTACTTCTCAGGGCTCGCTTTACATCCTGAATGTCCCTCCCCCTGTTGCTGGAAGTTTTCCTGTGTCCGCCTGGCCTGAGGTCCTGTAGCCACTTATAAAATAATCATCAGAGACTTATATTAATTATCAAACTGTATGGCCTATGGCAGGCTTCTTGCTGGCTAGCTCTTTCATCTTAAATTAACCATTTCTATTAATCTATGTATCGTCACGTGTTCCGTGGCTTTACCTGAGTCCCATTACATGTTGCTCCTTGGGCAGTGGCTGGCGTCTCCTTACTCTCCTTTCTCCTTCCCTATCTCTCTTGGATTTTTCTGCCTGGCTCCATCCTGCCCTGCATAGGTCAATGCAGCTTTGTTTATCATACCGATCAGAGCAACCCATATTCACAGCATAAAGAAACACATCCCATAGGACCCCCCCCCCTTTTCTGTTGCTGACTGTTAGGATGTTTTCAGTTTAACGTGGTCTTCATATCACTTTGACCCAGCAGTCCCTCTAAACCCAGGTTTCCTTTCCAGTTAGAAACCAAATCAGGGTAAAGGGCAAAAGGAAAGGGTCCTCTAAATCTCAAGCTGTTCTGTGTGGATGGACCAGCCCTCTTCCTTAACCTGCTCTGCCTCCCAGGGGGCTTTGGAAGAGGCACTTCTTATTGTAGCAGACAGTGGTTTACCCTCTCTGCTCATCAGCGGTGCTTGTTCAAAGCTGTGAGGCCAGCTCTGTGAACTCATTCTTGCTTCAAGTGTCTTCTACTTTGGTAACCCTAAGATGAGCATGTGAGAACTGTAAGAACTGCCACATACTGTGGGAAGGAGATCTCTAGCTAAAGGATGCTGTGAGCCCAGTTCACAGATTTCTTGCAACTTTTTGATCCTCAATAACCAAAGAAAAACAAAACAAAACAGCAAAACACCCAAACCAAAGCAAGGAAAAAGCCCATTACCCTGTGGGTCAGGCTGAAGACAGTAGAGTATTGTGGGCTTTCAAAATGGAGTCCCTTCAGCACTTCCTTTGTGTGGTGTTAACTGGTGCTTTTGGGTGGGGAAATATTTAATATTTGTTTACTGGCTCATGAGATGGGAAGTTGTCTCTGTGACTTTCAGTTACTGAGGTTTTAGCAGGGAACTATACTGTTGGAGGTTATTATACTGCTTTGAGCGCTGTTGGGCTTCTGTGGAGGAGGATGTTAGGAGCCAGGGAGGTAGAAACACAGAGCCAACACTCTGTACCTTTAGAGCTACCATTAGCGAATGTGGTCTCTTTCTGTGTCGCCATGGTAGGGATGCTTTTGGTGTAGTATATTGAGCTGTTAGTAAGACTTGCAAGAATTCACTCATAAATTCTTGGACAACACAAGAAATGGGATCATAAGTGATGCTACCAATAGTAAAGCTCAGACACAGCCCTCCTCCGTCCTGAGCTGGTGGTCATTCAGAACTCACTGGCTATATACCTGCCAGCATCCATTCTAAGTGGATGTTGCATACACCATGTTGGGCTCAATATTTCAGTATAATCTGAGAGTACAATAAAGCAGAGCTTGTGGGAAAAACAGAAGGGAGCTGAGCCGCTGCCTGATTAGCTGTTTGGGAACTATGCATAGTGCCCTTACCCCATAGATGAGTAAAATGAAAAACAATTAAAAATTAGGCATAAAGGAGACCAACAGAGTGTAGATTTTTCCCATGATAATGACTTCATATGGTTTTGGAAATATTAAATAAGAAATTATATGTTGCTCACTTATTGGATGCTGCCACTATTGAGTGTCTTGCGGATGAACTGAGTAGGCTTCCGAAGGCATCTGGCAGAGGAGGGCCTGGGAATTCTGGCTTGATTCTCTTTACATTTTGAGCTTGTATCAGTAGGTGTGTTGGCTGACAGCAAGCACAATTGTTTGCACAGCCTTTAAGGGTTTTTGATAATGTGTTGAAGCCTCTTAGAAGGAAAGCCCTACTTAAATTAAAGCAGCTCCGTGAACTAATAAACTGAACTTATTTTAATGAGGAAAGTAGCAAAACAGTCCACATAGGGATTTGCCACATGAATGAGTTTGGGTATTTTTTTTTTGCTCTATCACTTTACCCATTGGATTGCTGAAATGGTTTGCTCACAGCCTATGATAAATCAGTGCCTTTCAGACACATCTTTGCCAGTACCATCTCGATTGTTCACCTGATCTGGTCAGCCTGTGTCATGGCTTGGATGCCACTTCTCGTCCACTGTGGGGTTCTGGCTCTTCCCTTTACAAGCCTCAGAATATATGGCTGGTTCCCTTGTCATTTGCCATCATTAAGAGCCTGTGTGAGGGCCTGGAGAGATGGCTCAAGGGTTGAGAACACTGGCTGCTCTTCCAGAAGCCCCGGGTTCTATTCTCAGTACCCACATGGCAGCTCACAACTGTCTATAACTCCTGTTGCAGAGGATCTTACACCTCTCACAGTCATACACGCAGGCAAAACACCAATGTGCATAAAATACAAATACATAAATTAATTTTTTTTTAAAAAAAGAGCCTGTCTGAGTGGAAAAGCTGTTGTCTCGTGATAATCACTCCCATCTGCCCATGCCAGGTTGGAAAGAAACATACTCATGAGAAGAACGCTCACAAGAAGTGCCAACTGCCAGATCCCCAGTGAATGAGGGGTGTATCTGGAGGCACAATGGAAAATTTTGATTAAACATGCAAACCGGCTGACCAGATCGGCAGAAGGGGGAGTGACGGTTTTCTGTTGAATACTTGTTTTTTATTACTTTGGAATATACTTGCATATGTTTCTCTTGCTCTGAGGAGAAGTAAAAAGTTCATTAGCACGATTCAAAGTTATAATAAGGGCTGATTACTCAATTGGGATGACTTTCAAGATTAGACGCGTCGGTGAGGGGTAAATACAAAAATATATCTATGGGACATTCTGCTTTAGACCAGCTTGGTGTTGTAATTCAGAGAATAAAGGTGATCCTTTATTGAGCTGTTGTGTGTGCCTCAAGGACTTTTTGGAATTCTTGGATTCAGTAGTTATTTGGACAACCTTATGAGGTGTTAGTTTTGCACCCATTTTACAGATAGGGAAACTAAGGACTTACACAATTACCTGGTCAATTGGTCATAGAACTAGGCCCCACCTAGTCCTGACGTCAGAGCTCATCCCTCACTCTTCACTTATGTTTATCGGCTAATTTCCTTATTTAAGAACAGGTTCCCTGTAAAAAGCCAGTACTTGAGAGCTGGCTCTTGCTTTCCTTTTTTTTTTTTTAAACCGGAAGTAGCATAACCACTGTTGTCACACAGTCTTTGTAAAGGTCACGAGAATGATGAAATGGTGATCCACACTCGTATTTGTAGCAACTTAAGTCATTGTAGGCTTTTATCTTTGACGATATTTTTATTAGTTTTTGTCACGGGACTTGGAGAGAAGGCATTTCTGGGCCGTGTTTTAGTTCTGTTCTGATGTCCTCCTCCATGAGCCTTCCTCCGCACCCTGTCACCTCCTGGAGCTACGAAGTGACTTGATAGCAAGCCAAGAGGGCGGTGCGGGTGCTCTGAGTAACGCCTGAAGGCAGTGGCGACTAGGGGTCGAAGGTGAGTGAGATTCGGGCATCTCAGGGATGCGGGCATCTCAGGGAAAGAAAGAAAGCTCCTGGAGACTGCAGCGTCCTGAACTGTAGAGTTGCGAGGGCCTTAGCGTACATCCTTAGGAAACCTGTGCCTTACCCCTGGAGGAAAGAAGTGACTCTCAGCCCATCACAGCGGCCTCTGCACTGCTCCGAGTTGCTTAAGACAGTGTGACTACTAATTTAAATATGTTCAAGGGACTTGAAGGGGTTTTCATATTAGTGTAAGGAGTCTCGTTCTCTGTCAGGTCTCTTTGACACTTTACATAACTTTCCTGACAAATGACACCCAAAAGCTACAGCTGGTAATGAAGGATGATGAATCTGAATTCTCACTGAGCATGTAAATAGAATAAGAAGGACCACCCAGCCTAGTAAACAGAACATCGCCAGTAAGTGAAGCCCGGATCTCGTTTTCATTCCTCATTCTAGTAAAAATGACTCTGAATACTATTTTAGTGACTCCTTGTTTTTCTTTAAGGTTACATAAATATAAACAACATGTTTTTCAAAAGGCAATTTTCCTGAAATTTTCAGTGGTTTGCTTAATATCGGCATCACATTTCCGATTTCACCCATGTTGATGTGTCAGGGATTTGTTTTTGTTCTTTGAGTGCACACACAGTTTTCTATGACTAGAGAGTGTTTGATTTCTCCCAGAGGAGGCTTCTGTGTCTAGTTTCTTGTTGTTGGGAGGTGGATGACTCCTTTGTCTACCTCCTAGAGCACAGAAACTACAGTGTTTCTCCCATGTGTACACAAGAGCGGAGATTCTGTCTTGAGATCATGAAAACCATACACACTTTGGTTTCATTAGGCAGTGCCAGCTTTTTTCCAGAACTGTTCTGTCAATTTACTTCTCACCAGTAGACAGAAATGCCTGTTGTTTTGCGTACTTGCTGACACTTGAGTAGTCGCATTGTGTGAAGTTTCCGTTCTCTGGGGTTTTTTCACTATTCCCTTCTTCAGTGCCCACGATGTAACATAGTGTTGACTAACAGTGTTTGTTTTTGTGTCATACAACATCATTTAACTCTGGAGAGAGAAATACCCTGGACGCATAATATGGAAGGGTAGCATAGGGACGCTAAGGGCGGAAGGCACTTTGAATTTCTCATCCTTTGGGACTTGGAATATGATTGCGGTTTCTGTGAATACTTGGAAACAACTTCTGGGTCATTTTCTTGACCTTTGGGTCCTCCTGGTAAGTGTGGTCCCAGCTTGGTGGTTCAGCTACCAGATATTTTCTTATCAGTGCAGTGGTTGTGATACTTGTTGGTTTTACGATGATGAGTGACCATTTTGTGTTGTCATATTTTGTGGAACTTAAGATCGCCACTGCATGACAACGCTGGAGAGAGCCAGGTCTTGTGGTGATACTTCACTGTGTCTCTCCACCTGGGGAGAGACAAGGAGTGAGCTGAGCTGGTGACTGGGAGCAGAGAACTACTCTTGAGAGAAAAGGACTTCTCAGCTGTCTGTCCTGACTAATCTGTTGGTTAGTGCTGAAGGCTACTGCATTATCTCAGAAGCCACATTTCCCCCTGGGTTTGAACTTTGGCCATTGCTGAGATCAAATTTTTTTTTCAGAAGAGAAGATGACTGAGATGGCGGTGGCCAAGGCTGGCACTCTTGGCACCTCTGTGCTGGAAGTCAACCTCTCCCCTCCCTCCTTCCACCCACCCTCATGGGGAGAGCTTCCCTGGGAGCTACTGCTGAACGGGTGCTGGTGCAGCTGATTTGGGGTTGACTAGCACTGACCAGAGGGAGCTTGGGGACCAGCCGATCCTGGAGTTCTGCATCCTCCCTTTGTTCTGGTTTCAGCCACACTTGAGTGGAATCTCCTGTAGCAAGCAGCAATTGACCGGCACTCATCAACTCCTTTTCATCGCCAGCACCCCTTGGAAAGACTCTCCACCCTATTAAGTTCCCAGCCTTTGGTTACCCTAAGAATTTGGACATAAAATGGAAATGTGGCCTGTCATTAGAGGTGACTTCTCGGACTCCTGTTGGAGCAGACAGAACGATTTGATGGCTTCCCTGTTCTGTGTAGCCTCAGAGTGAAACCTGTGATGGCAAAGAGCTTTTGTTGATGAAAGCTAAAATAAATCGCACCCCCAGGCCTTACCTTTCTGATTAGGATGGCCACTGCTGTCAAATATAAAGATGTTTGAACACTGTCTACAGATAATCTTCAATGTGTTATAAGTGACTTGACACGGAGTTCATAAAACACCCTGAGGGTTGTAAGGGCTGGTTCTGACCACCATCAGCAGGATTCACCTCCTGTTATTTTTCCATCGAAGGTGCTAGAAAAGCAAATGTCCCAAGCTGTCAAGGCATCTCTGAAGCAGAGTGTGAACACAAATGCTCTCTGTGTGTCTCCTTTCTTCCTCCAGCCAAACCTGCCTGGAGATAAGATAGCTTGATTTAAGATAGCTTGAGCTAAGGAAACGGTAGGAGGCACGAAATTTGGTGTGACTTGGATTGTTTTATTTTAACTACTAAAGATGATTATTGTGAAAAATATTAAGCCAGAGTTAAATTGTGCCTTATAGAACCTATAACTTATTTTTTCTTAGAGGTTTTTAAAAGAAAGAAGAAAGTAAGTCTCATTCTCTGATTGGATTAATTAATGTTTAGGTTGAGGTTTTCTGAATTGACACTGCTCAGGAAAGCCATGATTTCAGAATACTTATGTCAACATTCTGGCTTGTTATGTAAACCAAGAACTGATTTGGTCTTATATTTAATATTACATTTGACAGACTATGTAGTAGACATGGCACCTTGTGAGAGGTACTTATGTCTGACGTTTTGTCTTGTATTAATAAAGGAATGATTGAAAATTTCAGTTCTGAAGGGAAGAGGAGTTGAACATTTTCCTTTGCTGTGACGGAAGGATATGAGATGGGCTTGGACAGATGCTGTCTGACCTTCCGGGTCAGGGATTTGCTTGGGTTTGGAATTGAGGGCAGGATTCCTGGGGAATGCTGCATTTCTCAGGACAGAGTTGGGGAGGCTCTTTTCTTGCTGCCAGTCTCCTTTCTAACGAGTAATTTTCCATGGAAACTGTCCTTTATTTATTTTATTTATTTTATTTTATTTTATTTTATTTTATTTTATTTTATTTTATTCTAGTTACTTGTAATTATTTCTGGAATTCTCAGGACCTGGAGGTGTGTCTTCTGTTACTGTTTTCACTATAGGGTGGTTAGAGTCTTTAGTATCAGGAATTCTGAGACTTAAGTTCATGACAAACCTTCTTATCTTCCAGATATAAGGCATGCCCTTCAGGAGATTTTTTTTTCCCTAAAGTTTAATTCTCCCCATTGTACACTAAGGAATACAGGAATAAAAGGGGAGAAAAGACAGAAGAGGTAACTTTTTTTCCCTTTTTTATTTTGGTCTGGATATAAATTTTCTAAGTAGTTAAGGGCAGAAACGGAGAGAAGAGAGCAAGTTCCATGTAGTAACTTAGCCGGGGTGTGCCGTTAAACCGGGATGGGTGCTGGAGAGGAGATGTGGGCCCTACAGCAGTGGGTGTATTTTAACAGGGGTGCGATTTCAAAGTCCTTGGAGTTTCTACTTTTGTGGATAGGGCAGAGGACAGTTTTAAGAGTCCCCATGAGAATGAGTGGTTGCTTTGGTGAAAATCAGTGGGCATATAGCTGGACTGTGTTGGCGTCGTATGGAGAGGGAAGGAAAGAATGTAAAAAGGGACCTCCTCGTTCTGACATGAGAACCAGAGGTCCTCAGATTGGGCTGAAAGACTGAGTCAGTTATGCTGACAGCAGTCTCAAAGTCGTGTGCCAACACAACAGGATTCTAGGTTCTACAGAATCCGCTGCAGGTCTGTGGGACCCAGGGTAGCAGTCTTTCAGATGGTCTAGGCTATCACCATTTCAACACAAGTCTCTGTGCCAAAGAAGCAAAAAGCACTGGGTGCTGGGACTGATGGTCCTTCTACTCACGTGTCTCTGACTAAGTAAGTCATATGTGCACTTCTGTCCCAGCCTATCAAGTATAATCCCCTTGTGTGCCCAGAAAATGAGAAACAGAAAAGTTGGTGTAGAGGTTGACCACAAACCCCATTTTTAATGTGAGAGGCTCTGAAAGAGAAACTGGTAATAAGAGCTTTATTTGAGAAACTTTCTGAGCTACCTAAGTAACTGTGTTCAGTGGACAGTTGGATATTTGAGAGAGAGAGGGAGAACAAGGAACTGGAGGAAGTGGGGGAGAGAAGCAAGTAGGTAGGCTCAGACTTTTCCTGTACATTTAAAACAAATATGTGAGTTACATTGTCTAGCGAGAGTCTAGAAAAAGGTAGAGTCTTCAAAATGAGTTCTGTATTAGTTTAAGCTGGGCTTAGCTCTTGGTGGGTCTCACTGATGTTTACATGGTCTCACTGCTTACCCATGTGCTCTGGGACAATGTGAGGCCACAAAGTAACATAACTGCTCCATCTGGTCAGAAGTGTAGCCTGTTTTACTCCTGTTAGATCCTTGGTGTCTGAAAGAATACCTAGCAGGAGATAACAGTTTACAAATTACATGTTTTGATTCATCTCATACATTCATTTGAGATACTTTTTCAATCAAATAGTGAATGAGTCATTTCTCATTCAGTACCAACAAATACATATAGTCACATGCCTGTCATCAGAGCCAAGAAACTGGCTTTTTATCACTCTCTAAAGTTCCCCTGTTGGGGGCTAGAGAGAGGGCTCAACAATTGGCAACTCTGGCTGCTCTTTCCCAGCACCACAGGGCAGCTCAGAACTGTCTGTAACTCCAGTTCCAGGTGATCCTACATCCTCACACAAACATACATTCAGGTAAAACACCAATGCATATAAAATTAAAATAAAAATAATAAAATCTTGAAAAAAGTTTCCTTGTAATCATGCAGACAGTTGTTGCCTCTACTGATAAGCTTTATAGCAATGTAATTTTGTCTTTCCTAGGGTTTTCTTTAACTAGAATTATACAATATATGCTCTTTAATGCTTGGCTTCTGTTTGTTTAGCAAGGTTCCTGTTGTTGGTTAACAAACTATCCATAGAGAGTAGGCAGTAAATATTTGAGACTTGTAGGCAATGTGGTCTTTGTTGGAACTGTCAACTTTGTCATCCATAGTGTGGATGGTCTTCGACAGTACTGTGTTGCAGCAAGGTGTGTTACCTTGCTTTACCAATCATAAGGCTCTCAGCCAATAAAAATTATAGAATACAAGATGACTTAACAAGAAAAAATAATGTATTGATTTAATTAAAAATTTTCATGATACAGGATCTTCAAAATGTGGTCTCATTGACCACCAGAGAATTTTCTTTATGCTTGGGTTTAGTGAAGAGTAGTTACCCATGTAGACATTTAATGGGACCGGAGAGTCTGGGCTGTTGGTAATAGACTGAGAGGTAAACCAGCAAGGTCTGTGGGCCACTTGGTTTCTTTTCATCTTCTCTGGGGCATTCCTTCTTCCTGAGTAAGACTTTGCTAGGGTGAGAGGCTTTCAAAGTTAAAGGGGAAGAGAATGACCTTTATGGATGTAATTATAATCTGGGGGAACGGCAGTTCTAATATTTATAAGCAGCCTCCAGAAAGAAAGGAAACACAAAACAAACAAAACAAAACAAAACAAACAAAAAAACAAAATAAAAAAGTCTGATTTCCATGACCTTTTTTCAGGGGCTGAGATTTGAGTTAGAGACAAGGAAGAAGGGACGGGGCCAGAGGGACATTTGGTTACTGAGGCCTCCTTTTCTCCTTGTTGGTAATAATCAGCATGACACAATATTGAAACTGGGGTAACACTTTTGAGCCCAACAATCTATGACAGAGTCGATGTGACTCTATACCCATAAAACTTCGATTATAAAAATAGGCAGAGGACTGGATCCCATAGCGTGAGGTATGTCAATACCCAGCTTAGCAGAATTGATTTTTTATGCTATATATCAATAATCCACTGTTTTGAAATTGCTGAGTCATTGTCCATTGTTTGTATGTCATTCCATAATTTGTTGATCCATTCATTACTTGATGAGCATTTGAGATGTATCTAGTTATTGGCATTTATGAATAAAGATGGTAAGGTCATTTATATAAATGTGTTTGTGTAAACATATGTTTCACTGAGTTTAGGTAAATCCTTAGAATTAGAATTGATGGGCCATAGAATAAATGTATTAAAAGTTTTAAAAGAATTCCATTTTTTTTATCAGTAATATATGAAAATTCTAAGCCTTTGCCATTGTAGTATAGATGTACTGGATGAATACATAAACCTTAGTAGATGTAAATTGTAGATGAAAATAGGTTGTGAATATTGTAAATATTGTCTGATGTAGCTGATTCTTTCAATTTTTTAAATATTTATTTTATTATTTTTAATTGTGTGTATGCTTGTGTGTCTGTGTCTGTGGTATATCCACAAGCCAGTGCCTGAAGGGGCTAGAGGCATCAGATCCCTTAGAGCTGAAGTCATAAGTGGTGAATCAGCTCAGGTTGGTGCTGGGAATTCAACTAGGGTCCTCCATAAGACCAGTAAGCACTCTTAACTTCTGAGCCATCTCACCAGCCCAGTCGATTTTCTTTTTTTAAATGTTATTCTAAAATGCTTGTATCCCATCTTAGGGTTTTGCCATGCATTTTGTGCAAATTTCCTATTCTTAAATGTCAAGTTTGTTAATAAAATTTTCCTAGTAAAGAAATTGCAGTCATCAGCTTTGTAGACAGCAGTGAAGTCAGTGTGATACTTACACAAGTGCAGCATGCAATTATTCTTCACTCTCTGCAAGTGCTTAAATCACATAGGTCTTGCTAGTTGGTTGAGTTTAGTATTGGTTGAAATCCCTTTGAGATTTATACAGCCTAATTTGATCCCATTTTTAAGAGATGGCTGATTTACCTTCTTCTAATGGAACTCACAAATACCCGCAGGCAGATGCTGGGTTTTTTTTTTCCCTCCTAGAAATGCCATTTTCATCTGCCATGCCCAGAGAGTTTTGTGCTCTGTATGTATGGTGGAATTAATTTTTGCTTGGACAATTTTTAAGTAGCTGTTTGAAATGTCAACCATGTCTTTCTTTTTTTTTTTTTTTCTTCAATTTCAGTCAGTTTTTATGAACTTCCACTTTAAGCTGTGTAACTTCCCAGTGAACTCTCGTTTGTACCCCAGTGAATCGATTTGCTGGTTAGGTTCTTTTCTGTAATAAGATGAGACCTGCTACCCAAAAGTGATTATTTCAGTTTTGAGTACTTCTTCTGGGGTTGTGCTCTGAAGAGCTAGATGTCAATTAAGATTATTTCTTATTAGTGGAAATAAAATCATGTTATCTCCTTATAAAAGAATCTTTCTTTTCTTTCTCTAGGTGAGGAAGTAAGTTCAACTCAGAAAAAAGTTCATCCACTCATTAAGTGAAGAAATACAAAGATAGGGTCCTGAAAAGACCCCTGTTTTACCACAATTAAAATTGATCTGATCTGTGGGGTGTTATAAGGTGTCTTTCCTGTAGAACTGGCTCTCTGAGGTGGTATTAAGTTGCAAATTCTATCACAGTATTCAGAATTGAGTCTTTGTTAAGTATCAACATCCCACGCTAGAACTGACTTCCTGTCAATGGAAAAAAACAAAAAACAAAACAAAACAAAAAACAAACAAACAAAAAAATGAAAGCATGCTCCTGAGGTTGCAGGGGCTATTATATTAGAATGAGGACTAGTCATGAAAGTGTGCATGGCCCCTCTCTCCTTTTTAAGAGACACGTTGATTGTGATCTGCTGTGCCATAGTGGGGAGGCTAATGGTGATGGTTATTCTTGCTTAGGGCCAGCACCGCTTTAAGTGTGTGTACTAAGGTTAGAAGAAATTTAGTGTGGTGGCTTAACATGGGCTTCAGACCAGCCTACCCTGCTCACTGGTATTCTCAAGGAACCCATCTCCTCATTCTTAGAGTTGGTTGATGATACCACTTATGTCTTTGGCTGTTGTGTGGACAGAGTGTGTAAATATGTGTGCACTGTTAACAGTGAGTTCTATAGTGTGGCTCCTATCACCACATCTTAGTTATTCATCAGTGTTCCTCCTGAAGAACTGTGAGATAGATGCTATGGTTTTCTCCATTTCACATTTGATTAAAATAAATTGAAGAGATTCATTTCTAGAAAGCAGTGAAACTCAGATTAGTAGACAGGCAGGCTGTGTACCAGGTCTCCGACAAGACTGAGCCTGTCAGCCAATCTTGGATCTAGGAGGAGACCGTGGGGGTTCTACCCTCCCTGCTGAATTATTGCTAATGATAGATTCTTGGGGAGGACCGTTTATTGTCTTCAGTTGTGTACCCAACAGTGGACCGATGAGATGTCACACAGATAGATACATGCAGATGGTCCTAGTTAAAAACCAGTGAGTCAAAAAATAAAAACCCAAACAGAACAGCATGAATGTAGGAACGGGACTGTGTGGGAGAAAAAAGGGATGACCAATGGGGTAAGGAGACCAGAGAGCAATGTGTGTGTGTGTGTGTGTGTGTGTGTGTGTGTGTGGATGTGTGTGTGGTTTTGTGTTTGTGTGTGTGTGCACGCGTGTGTGTGCGTGTGTGCGTGTGTGTGCGCGTGTGTGCGTGTGTGTGTGTGTGTTGCATGTGTGTGTGCATATGTGTGTGTGTATGTGTTTGTATGCGTCGTGTGTGCATGTGTGTGTATGCATGTTGTGTGTGTGTGTGTGTATGAGAGAGAGAGAGAGAGAGAGAGAAGAGAGAGAGAGAGAGAGAGAACCACGTGCACTATATAACATGTGAAATTTGTGCACAGATCAATTAAATACTACCTTATAAAGATACAGGGACTATAGAAGTATCTATGCGCCAAGGAGAGAGTCTTGGAAGAAACCAACTTGTTTTATTTTCTACCTTTAGATTTCTGAGCTGTGAGAAAATATACTTCTGTTGTTTAAAACAGGAGGAAGAAGAGGAGGAGAAGGAGGAAGGAGAAGAAGGATGAGGAGGAGAAATGGGGAGCGCAGGACAGGTTGAATCTAGTCTGTGGCTGTTCCTGGCTGTCCTCTCCTGCTTTTTCCCTGGCTAAGGAGGAAATGGTCCTCCCCTGGGATGTAATCCACAGCAGAGCAAAGGGTCCACAGGAAGAGGAGAGTAAGAGGGCTGTCTTGTCCTAAGTGCTTGGACTTTCCCACGAGTTCTCCAGGGGAGTCCCTGTATTCTAATTTAAATTTTTTTTTTTTTAAATTAAAAAGTATTTTCAGTGTATAGTTGGGCAAACCATGAATGGAGATCTCAAAAGCCCTGGACATCAGGGAAACTTGTGGTTTCTGTCCCTTCTTTCCTGAAGGAATTTTTGATAGCTTCTGTACGGGACTGAGGAATCACACACAATACTTTTAGTCCCCACTGATCCCACAGTTTCTGGTTAGCAGGGAGCTGATCAGGCATGAATGGACCATGTTTACCGCCAGTCTTCTTGCTGGGATGGCCTGTCCCTCAGATGGCATTGTGGGAAGCTGGAAGGACATAATCAAGGGCGTTGTGCCATCGTAGTGGGGCCAGTCCTCTCTGCACTGTTGCTTCTCTAGGTATTCGGTCACACCAGACTTGAGATATTTCTTGGGGAGGAAGGACTAGAACGAGTTGAGTCCAGGTCGCCTCTCTCACAGAGAGTCTTCCTTGGTTCTGAACGAGGAGAGGAAATGGCTCTCTCACGTTCTGTCATGCAAGCTGTTAAGGCAGTTTCTCTGCAGGGAAGCCTGGCTCCTCCAGGATCTTACCTGTAATACCCCACTCTCCAATTTACCCCCAGCATAGATCTTCTCCTAGAACATTCTGCATCTCTTATAACCAGAAAAAATTCTCTCCAAATCAAACAAACCTCCCTGGATTTAGGGTGACGTCCTCATTTCCTCTTCTGTGTTGTAGCCCTGTCATGTCTGAGTGTGTTGTGTAAACGGACGTGGAGTTTTCTGTCTGTCAACTGATCCAAATACCTGGCAGCCACTTCCCAAATTACTGTACAGAGGCTTATATTAATTATAAATATTTGGCTGATAGCTCAGGCTTATTACTAACTAGCTCTTACATTTGAATTCACCCATTTCTATTAATCTATTTATTGTAACATGGTCTGTGGCTTACAGGTCCTCTGGCATTTTTGTTCCTTGGGTGGCTGGCTAGTGTCTCCCTCGACTCCTCCCTTCTTCCTCTGAGTCCTCAGTTTAATTGTACCACCTAACCTTATTCTGCCTTGCCATAGGCCAGAACAGCTTTATTATCAACCAATGAGAGGAATACATATTCACAGTGTACAGAAGGGATCATCCCACAGCAGTGTTGTAATTCTTATAGTATAAGAGTTCCTGGCCAGTGACGACTCTGTGCACCATAAGGTGACACTATTAGTGTGTTCTTCAGGTTTCAGTCATCCATGTGCCCTGTGACTGGTGATAAGGACACTAGGGCGGGTGTCACTCTAATTGCTTTATAAATATTTCATCTTTGTAGCTCTCTTTGTTTTCTCCTCTGATGAGCAATAGCTGGCGCGCTATAAAAACGAAGAAAGTAACAAGGAGAGAAAAACACAACATTTGTTCATCCAAGTTCTGTGTGTCACAGGAGTTTTCAGAAATCCAGACCTACAGACTGAAGGAGAACTTGTTCTGCAGCTTGCTCGGGGGTGGACAGCTTGTGAAACATGATTGAGGAAGACAGTTTGCCTTGCTGGGACGGACCAGCAGAACTCTCCAGATTCTCTTTAGTTTCCCTTGCAGCCCTCCTTCCTCCTAGGTTTCAGGAAGGCCCTGAAGGAAGAGGAATGATGGCTTTTCTGGCTAGTTGTTGATAATTTGACACAGACCTGAGCAAAGGGAAACCTCATTTGAGGAACTGCCTCCATCAGATTGGCCCATGGGCCTAGCTGTGGGCATTTGATTGATTAATGGGAGAGACTGCCCTTTGGCAGGTGGATTGGACGAGAAGGCAAGCTGAGCATGTCCCGGAAAGCAAGACGAGTGCCCTGTGTTTCTTCATGGTGTCTGCTTCCGTGGCTTCCTGACAATGAACTGTCAACTTGAAGTGTAAAATAAAAACCATTTCCTTCCCAATTTACTTTTGGTCAGGGGATTGCTCTAGTAACAAGAAGCAAACAAAGATAGATAATCGTCCCCCCAGGAAGAAAGGCGAAGGAGAGAAATGACTTTCAAGGGTTGCCTTTGTAGGTTTGGATGGAGAGAAGTTCTAGTGTCTGGTGACTTGCTGAGGGGAAGAGGATGCTTCATTTCTGTGGCCTGCTTCAGGGCACAAAGGGAGCAGAGAAGGGAGACAGGGACCGAGGAATGGCAGTGACCTTCAGGCCTAAGTCTCCAGGGTGCAGAGCAACATACTTTGGGGTGTGTTCCTCCGACCAGCACTGCCAGTGTTGGTCCAGCTTGCAGATGAGAGCAGAGGGACAGACATCATGTGACTTGTTGAGAGGCCTAGAGCTTTGGGCCAGCACCCAGGTCCATCTGTGGCCCCAGATAAACCTGTACCTATGTGGAGAATGAGACGCGAGGGGCCCAAGGGAAGGAGGAAGAGGTGGAGGCCAATGCAGAAGTGTGCTCCTGTGTCATCAGGTTGCCTTTGCTGCTGAGGATGACTGTTTTGTGTGTGAGGGCTATCAGATGGAGACCAGCACTCCCCACCAATCTGATGCAAACAACGTTCCTAGGCTGGGCGGAGAGTTCGGTGTCCCTGAGTGAGGCAGAGAGGGAAGTCTCATATATTGTTTTTTGATCAGCAGGTTTGGAAACTTTGAGTGCTTGGCTGAAAGCTGGTGGAAAGACTGTGGTGTTTCCTGTGGCTGTCAGTCTGGCTTCTGAGATAGGGAATTGGCCTTGGCTCTGCCTCTTACGTGGGAATGTGTGCATGTCACCGAGGGACAGGCTTATGGGGAGGAGGGGAGCAGCAGAGGAAAAGGGAATTTGAAAAGCAAATATCCACAAAACCAGAACAAGAGAGGAAGTGTGTGCAGTAGTTTGCAAAATAATGGACTTTCCAGTGTGGAAATGCTGATTCCCAAAGCCAGGGAGCCCAGAGTGAGGGGGAAGAGGCCCAGCAGCCCGCTTCAGTCTCATCCTGTTTTCCATTGAGCTTCTACAGGAGGAAAAGAATCTGGAATAGGCCCCTCTTACCTCTGAGCTGCTGGCTTCCTTTCTATTTCTGTCTAAGAAGACAACTGAATAGTTGCTGTTTGAAAAAAAAAATGCTGGAGGGCTTCTCTGCAAGAAACCTGGATTTAAAACTAAGTCATTGGCTTGAATATTCCTTCACATTTTTAGCAGTCTCTTCATTTGTGTTTAAAGAGCCCGTGATTCATTCATTTGTTCTGGAAAACTTAGAGCAGTTTCAAGCCATGCCTGGAACTGCAGAGGTGAACAAGACAGGATTCCTACCCTTGGGCAACTGGCATAAACTGATAGTGCAAGGGTAGGGAAGAGGTCTGGTGTTGTGAAGTCCTTCTGAGCACCCAAGAACAGGTCTTTTGGAAGTCTCTAGCTCCCGAGGCTCTTCAGGAGCTGCGTTCTGTGGGGAGTGGCTGTGTACCGCTGGTGTGGAGGTCTGGGTGGGCCTTTCTGAAGCTGACGCAGAGGCAGAAGGAAGAGACAACAGGCCAGCTCAGAAAACAGCACCTTTTTTGATGAGGAGAACAGACAGGAACCTTTGCCACAGATTTTCTTCCTCCACCACACCCCAGCTGGCTGCAAAAGGGATTTGCCTGCTTTCAAGCTCCACTGTCAGAAGGCGCCGTGAATGGACTGTTGCTGATCTTAAGGGAAAACCAGCCTGGCATATACCCACTGTGGGGCATAGAGGTGGGGAACAGGGATGTTGTTGAAAGCAGGCTGTGCAGGGTTTGGTCCAAGTCTGGAGTCTCCTTCACACAATGAAAGCCGGAAGTAAGGTGCTCAGGTTCAAGATAACCACAAATAAAAGTATTCTTTTATCATTTTATCTCCTAATTTGTACCCAAGAAGCTGTAGTTAACAGAATTTTGACTGTATTCTGTAAGTTGGAAATAATTACATGGAAGATTTGGGAGCTTTCCTGGAGACCGTCTCTCCAGCAGGTGATGATAATTCAGTATGGACTTAGGAAAAAAATGTTTTCTGCTGTGTTCCGTTGATTTCTGCCCAAATCTATCCAGCAGCTCTCTTTTCTTGAGAAATCAGGGAGGCAAACAGCCTCGATTCATTATTTCCTAATATCCCGTGAGAAGTCAGTGCCACAAAATAATGGTCTGTGAAAAAAAATCTGGACAGATACACTTGCACATATTGTAGATTGGATATGGAAAATTTTACAGGACACGTGTTATTGTAGAGTCCTGAGAAGTCCTGCAGTAGCTCCCCCTTACTGCCCTTTAAAGAATACTATGGCAACTTCATCATGGGCTGTTGACTCAGGCAGGTGTAGCCTGTGTTCTGACTGGCTGGGCCGATATGTGGATGTGAGACATAGGACACGTTGTCTGGTCTGTAATGGTACCTTTTCCAGAACATTGTTAGGACAAGTATACAGTGCATATAGCAGTTATTAGTAGCTACTATTTGCTCCAGTGTTTACCAAGATCCTGACTCTCTTCTTTACAATTTCTTTTCTCTTTCTGGCATTGCATTCATAAATATCTCAGAGAAGTCATGTTGTGTGAGAGATTCTAGAGTGAGACTAATTCCTGAAATCCAAGCATGACTTCAGTTAGCGGTCCCAGAGTGGAGAAACAGCTCCTAAGCCCTGAGGACTAGGTGATGTTGGAACTCTACAGCTGGAGAAACCAAGTCAATTACTACTGGGTAGCAAGCTTTAGTTGTATAACCGGGCTATGTTTTTATGATAGTCATCGATGAAAAGATAATAACTCAGGGCAGTAAACAGGAGTAAGGTTCAATTACAAGTCATAGAACCCTTGCTCAAACTTACAGCAAAACAGGGAATTCATTTGTTCCTGTATCTAGGAAGGGTATTAGCATTGGCAAGTGATGGAAACCGGAAACTTGGCAGTGAAGACCCAGACCTGACACCCTCTTTGCTACCCTTGCTTTCATTGGCTGCTGCCCTTCTCGCCTTTACACAGACTCTTGACTCACATGAAGTTACCCAGGTCTTCGGACAGCTTTAGCTTCTCCGTCCTTGGTAGGAGAGAAAGGACCCTTTTCTCTCACACCTCATGGGCAGTCACCAGAAACAGACTTCTTCGGGTCCCAGCTGTTCATGGTGCCAGCCACTGGTGTCAGAGACATGGCCAAATATAAATATCCCTGGTCAGACAGTAGCCATTGGGTGGGGCCTCCTTCCCCAAAGGAGCAGTAGTGTCAGGGATGGACAGAGTTCCCTACAGCTGTGTGTGACGGAGAGTGTTTGGGTTAGATACTGTCCTTACCTGTTTCGTAGGTGTTCATTTTTTCTTTCACATTGAATTCATTTTCCTATTAGCTTTTAGCAGTTTAAAAAACACATATATTTCTTCAACCCATTCTCACTTTATGTCTCATCTCCCTCTTATACACTTGAGACTATCAATGTCCACTTGTAAAGCTAGTCTGTATAATGAGTGCTTTCAAAAGTTCAAAAGTGAGATTAGCATCAACCTCCTTTAGTGCCCTAGTTCTTAATCAGCACCCTGCGGCCGCCAAGGGGCAGTTGGCAGTGCCTGAAGACATTTTGTTATTTCATGATGGAGGTGCTGCTGGCCTCTGGTGGGCAGGGGTGGGGAGCACTGTCAGCCGCCCACAGTGCACTGATACGCACGTTTGTCAAGGACCATGTGGTCCCAAATGCCCGTGGTTTGATGCTGTGGTTGAGAAACCCTGCAGCAGTTGCTTTGTGAGACTAGAAATTTTCCTGACTAGATGTGTCACTCTAAATTGTGTGGAGTTTGAAGTTCTTGTCTTTTTTTTTTTTCTTTTCCTCTTCATTTTTTTTTATTTTGAGACAGGGTTTCCCTGTGTAGCTCTGCTGTTCTGGAAATCACTCTGCAGACCAAACTGGCCTTGAACTCTCAGAAATCTGCTTGCCTCTGCCTCTTGAATGCTGGGATCAAAGGTGTGCACCACAACCACTCACCCGGCCTAAAACTTATCTGTCTGTCTGTCTGTCTGTCTGTCTGTCTGTCTCTCCCTCCCTCCCTCCCTCCCTCCCTCCCTCTCTCCTCCCTCCTTCTTTCTGCATGTATGCCTGCACACCAGAAGAAGGCATCATATCTCATTATAGACGGTTGTGAACCACCGTGTGGTTGCTGGGAATTGAACTCAGGACCTCTGAAGAACAGTCAATTTCTTAACCTCTGAGTCATCTCTCTAGCCCTCGTATTTCTTTTAAAAGAGCTTTTGCTTGTGATTTTTCCCCCTTGATTGTAAGCCTGTATGATTAGGGCCAGGGACGGACCTCATTGGGCAGGGTGCTTGCTTAATACCATGAAACTCTGAGTTTCACTTCCAGCACTACACAATGTGGTTCAGCAGTTCAAGGTCATTCTTGGCTACATCGTGAATTTGAAGCCAGCCTGGGCTACATGAGGCCTTACCTATTTATAAATAAGTGTATGAGCATTATTTTTATGTTTTGTATATTCTTATCAATCAATAAACGTTTTTCATCAATATGACTGACAGGCATGCTTTATGATTTTGATTTTCATCCCTCTTATTACCTCATTGTGTGTGTATCAATCATGCATCTCTTCTTCAAGAGATTGCTTTGTTCATTTTCTTTAGGCTATGAAAGTGTATTCCTAATAAACTCAGGAGAGATTATCGTCAAGGGGCTGTTGGGTCCTCTTTGTTGCAGGCCCTTTCTCAGGTTGTTACTTGACTTAAGCCCCCATTGTGGTTTTTGAGTGCAGAGCTGTTTCAGCTCCTCTCTAGGAAGCCGTTCCTTATGCTCCCCATTTTTGGTGTTACAGTCATCGGTTTCCCTGGGTCTAAATGACAGGAATTATTTTCCTGCAGCTCTTGAGAACAGAGTCTTCGCATCCCAGTGTCACTGGAGTTGATTCCTTCTGAGGCCTCTCACGTGGGCTTACCGCCTCACATGTTTTTTCCTGTGTGCCTGCCTCAGTCAGGCCTCTTTCTTGTCCGGATGCCAGCCATGCTGGATGTAAGCTCTTCTCCAAATCTCATTTTACTTCATCACCTACCTGTTCCTAAGTCTTGTCTCCACTTACAGTCACATCCTGAGGTCTTGGGGGTTAGGACCTCATCAGAGGAACCAGCATGGAGGGTTCACAGTCCATTACAGTTGCCATAGAAAAGGCTTCTCTTCCTCAGAATGTGGAAACGTTTGAAGAAAATAATTTAAACTCACCAAGATTTAGTGTTTTCATTATTCGCAGTAAATGACAACTCCCATGGCACAGAGTTGTGACAAAGAGTAAGTAGAAGAATGTACTCAGCTTTGAGTCCTCAGCCCTCGTCCACCGTTCCCTTCTGACACCTGTCCTCTACCGTTCGTGATGACAAATCAAGATGCTGGAAAGAAGATTTTCTGTTCAAGTTTCCATCGTATTGCAGGGCAACACTAGGTAATAGCACACTTCCTCTCATGGCAAGTAAATAGCCGCTGTTATTACAGAGACATAACTGCTCATGGTTGCTGTCAGCAGCATTTACATAAGAGGAAAGGCTGCGTGTGCACACTGATTCAGTTTCTCCCTTTCCTCACCTTCTCCTGAAAGCTTACGTATTCCACAGTGTCCCTAGGGCTCTCTAGGCCTTCCTTTTTGACGTTCTGGGACCTAAGAATGACCATCGGGTCACAGATAGAGATGGAATCAAACTGTAGAAACCAACCTCCACTGTATGTGGTCCGTTGGGACCCTCCAGTGTGGGGATGCATATTCCACTCTCGGCCCCATGGACTTCCATGTTAGGCACTGTTTATCCATATGATTTGTCAAAAAGGATGTCTTTTGTGAAATATGTTTCAGAGGAGAAACAGAGGCAGGGCTCAGCAAGTCTGGGACTCACAGCTCTGACTGAGGCTGGGTGACAGACCCTGTCCCGACTGTATCATCACTGCATCACTGTATCACTGCATCGCTGCATCGCTGCATTGTTGTAGAGTAGGGGTGTGGCTAGTCGACTTTTAGGCACTTAGAAGTGCGTGCACTAGACAGTTTACAAGGCATGGTTTCCCTTCTTTTAACTGAGCCAGGCTTTCAGAGGTTTCAGTCCACAGTCAGTTGGCTCTGTTGCTTCTATACTGTTGTGAGGCAGAGCATCATGGTGGAACAAGCTTGCTCACACCAGGAAGGCCGGAGTGGGAGGAGAGAGAAAGGGCAGGAGAGGGCAAGTGAGTGGAGGGAGGAGACTAGGTATAACCTTCATGGTATAACTTCCAAGTCATGCCTCACTTCTCTCTCCAGGCCCCCCCTCTTCTTCACTATCTCCCCAATAGTGCCACAGCTGGGGACTGTGATCCTGGCACCCAAGGCTGTGGTTATTTAAAGCCTAGCAAATAATAAGATGGTATGAGTCTGTTGGGAATAGAATGATGGAGCTCTGAGAACAAAGGATTTTCGAACCCAGTCTGTCTGCCATGAGACTTCTTGAGGTACAGGGCAGTAACCTCAAACATGAAAGCTAGAGAGTTCTAGGAAGATGGGGTAGGCCTCAGAGTGAACGGAGGCAGCTTTCTGTGGGAGCCCCTTCCTCTTTCTATAGCCCGAGCCAAAAGGAAATGGGAACCACTCAACCTTTTAAAAACAAGGCTAGTGGCCCCCTGTTGGCCCTCTCCATAGTCGTTATTATAAAGCCACTTTCTGTCACCAGGACTAATGTCTATGAGTAGGTCAGAGTAAAGGAGAGAAGAGTTGAGGTAGGCCCTTCCCTCTGCTCCTTCATGTTCTTGTCCCATGTTCTACCCTGTCCTCCACTGTCTGGTTCTTTCACTGTGATGAATTGGAAAGTAAGACAGACATCTAGTTAGGAATTGAGTGATTTCTGTCCCCTATCTTAGAAACAGGACTTAAGGAGACTTTCAGGGATAGAATAGACCTACCAGTATATGTGTAATAAAACCACATATAACTAAGATGTGACCCTTAGTAACTGACCTTCTAGTAAGAAGAGACTCTATCTCACATACCCAAGCATAAGCAAGCTATTGAATGTGTGTGCTAAGGTCACAGACTCTTAGTATTACACATGGAATAAAGTGAATATAGCAGGCAAGCAGGGCATTTTAGAATTCTCCACCCACTCCTGGATGACTCCAGAGATTTACAACTACCTTGGAAGCAGTGGTTAGGATGTCTAGCCAGCTGCATAGGCTGTTTCCCCTATTGTTTCTGCCCTCAGTGATCCTCAGATTTCAGTCTGAGTAAGAATTATTATACCAGACTGTTCATGATGATTGCATTAACTGGGCAATGTCAGGAAACCTGCACATTCCTTGGGAGATGTGGGCTGTGATAAGCTCCGTTTTTCCTTTGTTGGTAGATCTCGTGAAAGGTTAGTCATGAAGCAGATGGGGTCATCTGCCAGCCACAAATGACAATGTGACCTGGGTATGTAAGTGCACGTGAGGTGGGTCTTCCTTTAGGGTGTTCTAGCATGCTGGGAGGAGCTGACAAGTGTCAAGTGTCACACATGCTTTGCCCGGGGAGCAAAGGGCACCAGGAGACCAAACTTGTTTGGGTTGAGACTTCCAAAGTATATTTCCATCTGGAAATTGGAATCGGGGCAGTGTGGCCTTTGTGTTGATACTTGCTGCCAAGCCAGTAAGACTGTTCTCCTGTGTAGTTCTAGTGGTACTGCCCTGTTCTCCTGACCAGCAGTGACCCCCCTCACAGGGTTTGCTGCCTCAGAATCTCTCCTGATTAAGGGGAGCCGCTAACTTTTAGTAGTGAGGAGTGGTCTGAGATGCTGCCAACCCTGTGGCCATGCACTGGGTAGAGTTCTGGCAGAGGTCTTACCTTTGTCAAGTGTCAGAAAGCCAAAGCTACTGCGATACTGCCCAAATCACCCTCTGGAGCAGTGGAGATGGTGTGTAGATAGGCCAGGAGGACTTCCTGTGGGGAGGGGGATGTGGGAAGAGTTGCTCACTCCACAGTTGTGGCTCCAGGGTGCTTCCCTGCCTGCTCCTGCTGCTGTCACCTCAGGGAGAGCCCATGAGGACTAGCTGGCCCGGAAGGAAGCCAGGGAAGTCCCCAGCTTCCTCCTTTCAATGGCTGCTTTGTGCATGCTGCTCTCCGCCTCCCACGGAAGACTCTGGAGAGACCTGAGATTGTGTGCTCACCTGTTCAGCAGGTTTCCTCCCAGGAATAAAGGCCGGTTAAAGTGGGGAGAAAACAAGGCCAGCCTTTGATTCCTAGAAGGTTAAGTCATTTCTTCCTGTGTAATTGTAGACACAGGTTTCGTGGAGAGGTGGAGGGTGCTCAGTGCACTCTTATTTCTGCGATCTAGTGTCGGGACCCCAGGATCAGGTGTTCTTCGTTCTGAATCCAGTTACGTGATATGCACACAGCCTGTGTTCATGTCAGAGCATTTTTCTTTCCCTTTCATTCTAGGCCTTGTGTGTGGATGAGGATCCTCAGTTGAAGTGATTTGGGGCTGATACGGTTTGTGTCCTGAATATCCTCAAGTATTTCAAGCGGGGCAGAGACCATGCAGAGCCAGGCCCATCCTTAGCTTAGGGAGTAGAATGAGACACGAATTATTTAATAAGCCCCTATTGTATTCAACTCTGAGCAGTTTTTAACAAAACGAGACAGAACTTGGTATTGTTTTAATAATTATTTCTTCCGGATATCACCCTAGAAAATGTTAAGTTACTCAAACATAATGCACACCATTATGAATAAATAGCTGCACACGAGCAGGTACTTCTGGCCCAGAACTCATGAACCAATGGTAAAAGAGAGAGTGTGCAGGGCATGTTATGAACCAACTGCTCCCTGAAGCTTTCTTTTTCTTCTTTTGCCTGGTCTTAATTGGTTTCAGGGACTTGCCTATTTTAGGATTATTCCAGGAATGTTTCTGCCTCAGGGTTACTTTTTCCTAGTCCAGGGAGTGATTTCTTGGCTGGCCACAGGGCCTGCTTAACTCAAACTCTGCAGCCTCAGTCAGGCTTTCCCTTCACTTCCTGTTTGCAGCTGTCATCCCTTTGTGTACCCCATGTCCTTGCCACCTCGAAATCACCAACACCAGTATGTGCTGGTGAGTCCCCACCTGTTCTTTTGTCTCTGGTTGGTACCTAACACCTAGGTCTGCACCTGTATCCTCAACACAGAAAACGCCAGTCTGGCACCTAATGGAGGTGCAGTATGATTTGTGGATGAAAGATTAAACCACTGCTCTGTGGGTTTGTCCTTGCTGGGCGCCACTGATTAGCACCACAACAAGCTTTCTAATTATCCTTAGCCAGGAGGAGCAATAGCTTTGTTAGGGTTTACCTCATTTGCTGGTCAGCTCACTGATGCTAATTACTCAAACAACTGCTGGTATCACTGAGGTGTCACCATTAACTCTGCCGTCCCTGTCATCACTATGGTGTGCTGTTCATGGGCCGTGGAAATCAGAATAGACAAGGCTTTTGTTGGTCTGATAAAGAACCAAAAACATGTTTGATTAAAGTCTTCAAGTAGACTTGTATTCCTGAAAAAAAAAAAAAAAAGGCCAAGACCCACAGAAAAAGGGCAGTCGGACAGTATATAAGGAAGGGAACATGTGCCTTTCCGTCATTATGCTTAGCAATGAGAAAAATGCAAGCTAAAAAGTACATTGAGCTGTGGGTTTTTCAGCCTGTCAAGGTGTTCAGGCTGGCACACACTCCATCTGTTGGTGAGGCTGTGAGCACGCAGGCAGCCTCAGGCATTGCTGGAGGGAGGTGCAAGTTGGTAGAACCTTACAGAGGGACTTTGGAGATGCCAGTCAAAATTTCGACAGTATAATCTCTTTGGCCCAGCACTTTCACTTCTGTGACTCTGTTATAAGGATAAATTTTTACATGTGCAAAATTATATATGCATGGTTTTATGCCTTGTAGGCTTGTTTGTAACACCAAAGGTAAGAGAGAAATCCCAGGATCCACCCACTGCAGGGACCTGGCTCGTCAGGGAGGGCACACCCTGATGACCAGCTGTGAAAAGATGAGTATACTCAGTGTTGTCTTGCCTCTGTGTGGTAATGGAGACCTGGAAGATGCACTACGTTAAAAAAGGGTATAGGATGCTGCCTTTGTAGAAGGAAAAGGGGAAATGCCAAAATAGAGTTTTCTGTTTGTTTTCCATGCATGAGGACATTCTGAAGGAGAGCACCAAGAACCAATAACTGAACAGCTTGTTCAGGTTAGGGCAAAGGGCTGTTGGGAGGGTGACATTTGGGGAGTCTCCCTAATGTATATTCATACACACAGTAGATCACAGCACTGCTTTATCAATTGAATAGTCAGTGAGATAAAGAAATGGAGAGGCAGGAGAGAAAATCATTACTTCCTTTGCGGCAGAATTCAAGGCTCTTCTGGAAGCTCCCAGGCCACCTGTGTGTGCATTCTCCCTCTGGAAGACTGGCCTTGGTGAGGGTGGTGGGGGGAGTGTGAGCATGGGTGAACTCCTGGGGAATTTCTCCTTCCTCACGATATCCTGGTTGCTATAGCTCAGATCTATTTGTGACACACAGAAAATGCTTTAAATAAAAGCTACTTCCTGGCCATGACTCCTGGGCAATGTGTTCTTCCGGAGACGGTTGAGCGCCAAGGTTTACATGCAGTCTGGGCGAGATCCCTGCTCCATTGAGGGCAGGGCTCATTGGTTGCTGCTTTGCTCCTGAAAACCTGGCAAGCCGAACCGCGCAGCTGCTGGAGGCTTCGCCTCCAGTCCTTTAGCACAGACTCCATCTTTCATTGGGGACTTGTGGTGGTGTTGACTGTGCCCCTGTGGCTTCAGTCTCCAGGCACCAAGGGGAGCATTTCTCACACACCATTGAAAACAGGAAGTGATGAAGCAAATTCGCCTTGCATCCGCGCTGAGCTGCTGCTTTCTTTTTTGTCATTCCTCATTAGGTATAGACACGTGTGACCGTCCACGCAGTAGGATCCCCGTTTCCACCGGCTTCGGACTTCCTTGGTTGCACAATGCCGCCGCCTGCGGATATCGTGAAAGTGGCCATAGAATGGCCTGGAGCCTACCCTAAACTCATGGAGATTGACCAGGTGAGTAAGGCAGGCAGGACCAGAGGGTTCACAACAGTTTTCCTCTCCATGTTGAGGAGTTGGAGACTTTGGAGACCTCTTCTTCCTTCTCTAAAGGGCTGTAAAATCTGGGCAGTAATTACCGCTGCAGTCAGTGCAGCAGATACAGTGGCTGGGGCTTTTGCAGTCTTGCCCCATCTGCTGGACTGTGTCAGTGCTGGGTTCCTGTCTGAAGCAGTAGTGATACCACTCAGAGGGACACACTGGGCTCTGAGCATTAGGACAGATGGGCTGTCCCATCCTACCTGCGGGCACTCATGGGTGGGCAGATTGTTGTAATATGGACAACGTAAAACTTACTTTAAAACACTTATTTATCTCCAGAAGAACCAACAAGTATTTTGTTGTAGTAACAGCTTCATAATAAAATTAGCACAGAGGGGCTTGGTCTTGGATCCCAGTCAATCGTAGTTTTATTACTGGTATAAAATTCACTGAGTGTCTAGCACATTATCTGGAATATAATACAGAACCAGAAAACATACACCGAATGAAAAAAATATCCAGGGGGTTCATAAGAATCATTTCACTTGTGAGCCTGGATGCCTGACAAGTCATGTGATATGGCTCTCGTTCTTTGATTACAGATTGCCCAGGAAAGTTGGTCTCTTCTCATTTCACTGAAATCATTTCTGGAACAAGTGATTGGAAGAGAGATGAGACTTAATTTACACTTACAGGGTTCAAGAAGCATAGTGGTGGTCTATATTTTCCATTAGAATACCATGGCAACTCTAACCATTATATTCTTGATACTATTTTTATAATTATACCCACAGTTCTTTTTCTGGTCAGATTTTATTATCAGGTTGAAGATCACTGCAAAAGTGATGTGGCGTTGTGTGGATTCAAAGGAGTAATCAAAACAAACTCCACAGGTCAAACCAGAATAAGCAGACTTGAACTTGCATGCAAGAAACGTTACATTGTGCAGACTGTTAAAAACTGGCCATCAGAGCAGCAAGCGCCTCACCGTCATGTTAGCTGTCCTCTGAGGTCACTGGAGCAACAGCTCCTGCAAGTAAAGCACACGTGCCCCATAGCTTTTGCAGGCGGCAGGCAGCCAGCATCACCCTCTTCACGTCAGGTTTGCATAGCACTGGTCACCTTTTACCTTTCAAGAAGGCGGTCTGGTGGTATTTGACTTAGACTCAATGTGGTCGGGACTAGGTATGGTCGGCCCAAAGAATGACAGCTGAAGTAGACGCTGCCCTGTCACTCCCAGCAGTCCTGTGCTGCTGAGGCCGGGATCTCGGTCCATCCTGCCTTGTTGCTTTGCTTCATCAGCGTGTGGTGGGTCAGGAACAGCTGCTTGGGCCTTAGAAATGCAGATTCTCAGGTATTACCTAGGCCACTGACCCAGATGTGCATGGTAACAAGATTCCCGGGCTATCCTTGCTCATAGCTGAGTGACAAGTAGTACCTGAGTCAGGGTGCGCATTAGAATCACTAAAGCCACCGGTTTACTCTAAGAGACTCTCATTTACTGATCCTGATGAACTCTTCAGTTTTGATTTAACCGTGGTTGGTGGAATTTGTGGTTGTCTGTGTTAAGGCAGCCTTTGATACATATTCCAGCTGCCCAGGGAATCAGCGTAGTGTTTCTCTGCTTTGGGGATGGTCTTTGCTGTGTGTATGAGTTTCAACAATTTTTTAAAAAAAAAATATTATTTTTTTTGAGACAGCGTTTCTCTGTGTAGCTTTGGAGCCTATCCTGGAACTCACTCTGTAGACCAGGCTGGCCTCAAACTCACAAGAGATCTGCCTGCCTCTGCCTCCCGAGTGCTGGGATTAAAGGCATGCACCACCACACCAGGCCCAGTTTCAACAATTTTTAAAGAAAATAATCTTTTACTTTGGAACAATTTTAGGTTTATTAAAATTGCAAAGGTTCTATGCTTTTACATTTATCTCCTTGTATTTAGTGTTCCCTAACCATTAACATCGTCACATAATTCAGTACTTGGTCCATAATCACACAACATACAGTGTATAGTCCATGTTCCTATCTTATCAGTTGTCCCAGTAAAGCTATTTTAGCCATTTTTTAATCATGATCACAAGATCACATACTACATTATTATTATACCTCTTTGGTCTCCATTGTCTGAAATAATTCTTTAGTCATTTCTGCACAGCTGTTTTGGAAAGCACATTTATGGAAAGTACTTCAGTTTGGGGCTCTGTGGTACATCTTATCTATTAGATTTGAGTTTTGCACTTTGGGCTAACGTACCAGAGAAATGGTATTGTGTCCTTTTCAGGGTGACATGTCAGGGAGCTCTCATGTGGCTTTGTTTCATTCTTGTTCACTATTCCAGTGCTGTGGATGAGAACATGGGAGCTCAGAGAAGCTTCCTTACTTGCCAGTCAGTGATGGACCAGGACATGACTATAGGCTTCCTTTCCTAAGACTTAACTTTTAAATGGCTGTCTAAATTATGGTCCTCCTGGCAATTCCATATGGAGGCAGACTCAGAATGAGGAACCCAGGCTCTTCCTGCCTGGCTGGATCACAGCCCATCCACAGCAGTCAGTGTGGCTATCAGATGCTGTTTCCTGATAAAATGAAAACTTGGCATGAGACTTGGAAATATTTGCACATGAACTGAATAGTTGAAAGGATGACTACCTGGAGTTTCTCCTGCTTTTCTGTATCATTTGATAAGGATCATACTGTCTGCCTCTTGCCCATTGAATGCTAGCAGAAATGTTGGAAAGCACATTGTTAGTGGATGACTAACAGGGTTTTCACTAACAGGGTTTTTTAGAGTTTGGGTTAGGTCTTGCTGTTCTGTGGTCTTCCTCCTACCACACCATGCTGTCATTGTCTCAACTCTGAGCAGAGGTTCCTGAACTTGTGCTAGAATCATCAAGGAGGTTTATACAATGTGCCGTGGCTAGCTGCAGAGATTTTCATTCTGTCAACAAGGGTTTTTATATTACAATTAATATAACAAGCACCAGTGAATCTACACCAGGCTTCCTACAGTTTTAGAAATAGCCACTGGGCTAGGGTGAGCTTGTCTTTAAATGCTGCTTCTCCAGTGCCTTGTGACCAGACTTTACTTGGTGATGGACATTTCACCAGTGAATCGTGGTGGAGGAGCTTCCACTGTGGTAGTTACCAGGGGCTGAGCTCTGTTCAGCTGTCCTCCAGTGACACCTGTTGTGTGAGGACATCTGCTCACAGTGGACTTGTTTACATTCTTTGTCAGCCTTGAGCAGACTCTTCCATATTTCTACTCAGCAGGAAGAGTCCCTAGGATCTTTTTTGTGAATGGCTTTGCTGTACTACATGACACATTCCAAAGATATCCACTGTCTTGGTGCCTGACTCTGTTCCAACCAGGCTATGTGAGGCTGAGGAGGGTGGTTGTTGGGACAACAAGAAGCTACAGTGATGCCACATTTTCTGTTTTAGTTACCTTTTACTTAATAAATACTGTGTGTCTGTGGAAGCTGAGCATCTGGCCAGAGGTGCTTCCCGAGTGTCAGTGTAGTGCATGGGTGGTGGTGGTGGTGTACAGTATAGATGTATGCTGGGGCAGAGCAGGACTGGGACCTGGAAGAGTCTTTGCTTGGTGTTTCAACTGTGGAAAAAAGTACTTTCGATGGAGTAATAAACAAAAACTTCTTGCTCCTGTTTTTTGGAGGCTGGAAATCCAAGGCAATGGTGATGAGGATCTGGTAAGGACCTATTGTTTTTAAAAAGTTTCTTCTATGAATCCTCCCATAGCCCATTGCACAGTCCAACTCTCTGGGCCAAAGACTCTCCTCCTTCCCGACCTAGTCACCTACCAAAGGCTCCACTGTCATGTACCGCCACCACAGGCTTAGTTTCATGTAGACGAATCTTAAAAGGTCTTATTAAATAAAAACCTGGAGCAGCTATAGGGTGAAAACATGAGAGATCAGAGGAATAGGAAAGACCACAAGCTAACCTCACCTCACTGACACCTCATTCTCCAAGAGAGCTACTTCCTGTATACCCACGCCTATATGCCTTTCTGTTCTGCTCTTTCATTTGCTCTGTTCATCCAGCTAAATCACCTCCTCTTCCTGCCCAGCCCTGTCACTTCCTATCTGTCTGTACAGACCTCCAGACCTCTATAGTTAGTTCTGGGATTAAAGGCATGTGTCACTACAATTGGCTCTGTTCTCAGTGTGACTTTGAACTCACAGAGGTCCAGACAGATCCCTGTCTCCCAAATGATAGGATTAAAGGCATATGCTACCACTGCCTGACTTCCGTGTTTAATGTAATGGCTGGGTTTTCTCTGATCTCCAGGAAGGCTTTATTTATTAGAGCACAAATAAAGCACCACCACAATTTCAGCTCAGACAGAATAAACACATTCTAAGCTAAGCAGTCCCAGGCCCTGATTTCTGGACTAACTCAATTTGCCTCCTGGAGCCTCCTTCATCTTTCTTGAAAAAGTGGGCGGGGCATAATAATTAGTTCTTGCAAAGGTTAAAGAAAATGTATGAAAACAATGTAGTTTATTGCCTGGTTCAAAGTCTTAATTGCCAAGGTAACCATTATTGCTCTTATTTTAAGCAAGTGTCCATTACATAGTCTAGTTCCTTTTCACCTGCATGTCCTGAACAGCACTAGAAAGCCAACTTGAACCTGTCCCACCTCATTTTCCAATCGTTTAGGAAGGTAGAGAAAAACTGGAGGGCAAGGGAGGCATTACCTGGCAGCAGGAAACTACTAGCTGGATATGTAGGCAGTTTGAGCTGTAGCATAGCCTCTGGCTCCCTAGTACTCCACCCACCATTTCTGAGCAGCTCTACATTTTGAGAAACAGCTCTTGCATTGTGGCCACGCCTTGAATCCTGCTTCTTCAGTGTCTAGCGACCCCATTCTCACTTGATGTATGAGCATTGCATTAATGAACCAGAGGAGGAGCGGCTTCCTCAGTGGTGGCGATTTCATCAGGGGCTCAGCTCTGCTCAGCCGTATTCCACTGACCCCTGTTGTGTTTGAGGGACATCTGCACACTGACCGCCATCACGTCTCGACAGCCATTCTTCTGGTCCCGGTACACTCTTCAAGCTCCAGCATCTCCTGCCGGTGCCCCACCCACTTTCTCTTTGCCAGTCACTGAGCCAGCAAAGCGTCGCTGCTGTGCCTGAGAATGTGGCCTGTGTTTCTGTGTGGTGACATTGACTCTTAGCGCCTTCTCTCTCCCCAGCTGTCGTCTTCCTTTTCCAGGAGAGATGGAAAAGGGGCAGGTGCTTCTTCCTTCTCCAGCCTCTCAGACTATGCCAGCCCTGTCTCTTGTGAGTTTTAACAGCCTTTTATTTGTTGACCTTCTGTCCTGTCCAGTGCCTCTCCTCTTTACAGACTTTTCTCTTCTCCAACAGCAAACCCTTTGATTCCTAGCGTGGGAAATTGTCCCCATTACCTGCAGCTCTGATTAGTCCTTAGCTTACTGTTTCTCCATTCCTGTGCTTACTTTGATGTTTTTAGTATATTGGTTACACTGTCACGGTGCCTTCCTGGATGAACAGCACTTCCCTTCCTTTGAAGCTGGCCTTACAGATATAGTATCTACTAGTTTCAATCAAGTGTCTCCCCTCAATCTCAGTTCTCCCTCTTGGTAATACTGTGCAGAATTATCCTGAACCCTTATCCTCAGATATCAGTTAAGAAAGACTTCATTGCTGGTTTATTCTGTATTAAGTTTCCTCCTTGATCCTAGTCTGCTTCTGTCCAGATCTTTTCTATCCTCAGCCCTCTGGTCTGTGTGCTTACCGTGGATGGATAGTTTTGTTCTTAACTGCATGATCTCTAAAATGTTAAAACATCATGCCTAAGTGATACCTGCTCCCATCACCAGTGTGGACTATTATCTGGCACCACTTTCAAATCTTTGCTTGATGGAGGGATGACTTCCATGGACAAACCTTAACTTATCTTTAGAAGAATACAGGGGTTGATGGAATTCTCCAATTGTGAAGAAAAGGGTCTCAGGGGGTTCAGTGTCTGAGTACAAATTATGGATTTTGTACAATGAGAGTTTGCAGGTCAGGTGAGGGGCCGGTCATCTTCACTAAGTGTGTGTTAGACAAACACTTAGAGAGCTGCTACCAACTGATCAAGACCAAGAGGGTCTTGGGAAAACCCTACACATCTGTCTACTCATTCCAGATAGGTAGCCCACAAGAGACCTAAGGACAGATACCACTGAAGTCCAACTTGGTGAGACAATGAGTTTTATTAGGTTACTTACAGAAGCAGAGATGACACAAAGACAGCTGCCTCCCCAAAGCTAACACTATCATGGCTTCATAAGGGCTAGAGACCTGGACCTCACTGCACAGCATGAAGGCAGCTCAACAGTTAAGAGTGTCCTCTCCTGGCGGCTTAGTATCCAAGTCTCCACAGCTCAGCTTGTCCTTGTGTCTTCAGGCAGTTTGGCTGATCCTTGCTTTTTTTAGGCTTCTGAGCTGAGTTAAGAGTTTTCTTTGCAGCTTGGCACTTCTCAGAGAACTCCCAAGCAGTCTTTATTGTTTACTCTAGGGGAGGGAACAGTCAGGTAAATCTGGTAAGTCTCAGGACTTCCTGAAGCTATTTTGAGTTATTACTTCTTGTCTTAAGGATCTTCTCTGCAGGGTGGACTGTTTCCATCTCAAGAAAACTCCTACACAACGGATGAGATGTTCATGGTTTCCAGCCTTAATTTGACTGGTCCTTCTTAATTGGTTCCTGGATTTTCAAAGCCTCCTTGCTCATTCCTGCCAGAGCGAATTTTTATTGCCCCATTTTCCCATTTGGATGATTTAGAGAAAGATTTTGCTTGAGCAAAGTGCAATATCCTAAAGAAAAAAAAAAGATTATAGTTGATTATGGGATTTTCTAGTGATCCTGAGCCTCAAATCAGAATCCTAAGCATAGCTTCATAGTCCTGTAATTTCCCCCAAGCAATCTGTATCCGAGATATCTGCAGTTTTGAAGTCCCCTTCTGCTTAGTGAATACTGATTCTTTAGACATGTGTCCCTGTGTGTTCATAGCCTTCCTCATCTCTCCAGGTTTCCCTCCCAGCATTTTGCCTAGCTTGCCCCTGCTGTGAATCCTAGCTCCTGCAGAGATCCACGTCCTTACCCAGGCCTTTTGTGAACATATTATGATACAGTCCTGTTGCCAGCCTTCTAGTTTCTTGAGCCGTTTTCACGGCCTGTTGCTTTTCTTTTCGGCTAATACATCTATATGCAATGCAATTTACATTTCTCTTGTGTATACCCATCTCTTGAAATTGATTAGAAGCTCCTAGTGGTCAGCATGTGGTTTAGAATGCTTGTGGCCTGGGGTCTGTCACACTGATCTCTCTTGTCTTTGTATCTACCATGGACTTGAGTTTTGAATAATTACGATAAAAATAACATGTTGCTATTCTTCATTTGCCACACTTAAAAGAATTCCTTTCCATATATTGGTGGAAAGTTTGGTTCCACAAAAGAAACACAGATACATACGCTTTAAGGTAACCACGTTCAAATTGTTGGTGTTTTTTTCCCTCAGTTACTGTGTTTTTATAACATATTTAAAGTATAATTCAGTAGGTGCAAATCTGAGTTAGATTAGACCTTTCAAAAAGCCCATTAATTAAGTAAAGTGCATTCACATTTTGTACTTGGCATTTCAGGGTTTTGCTGATCCTTCCCATAATAGTAGCAATAGTAATAATAATGGCTGCCCTCTAGTCAGCATGCACTGTGCCAGGCAGCGTAAGTGCTCTGCACACAGTGTTTTGTCATATTCCTATAGCCCCAAGAGTTCCCTGTAGCTTTCCTGTTTCATAATTATTCACAGCCTCATTAATTTGGCTTCGAGTGTTCTGTTAGAAAGTTGCTGCATTGAATCCAGCACTGTTCAACACCGCTGCACAGTCAGACGTTAGTAAATCTAGGTCTCTCTTTGGCTGGTTCTGCATTAGCCTCTCTATTATGTTCCTACTTAATGATTCTTCCCAGTAGCAGCAGTCTGGTTTAAACAGAAGCTACACTGTCACAGGTATGCCTGCTCCACTGCTATCAATGACATTTTCAGGGACTGGTTGAGTTAAGAAAGCAAAGACTGCCTTTGCTTAAAAACCAGAGGCTGTTTGCCCATTGGACTGGGTTGTTACAGTAGAGACCATGCAAAGCCATATGTGGCCTGACAGGTTAGCATGTAGGAGCCCGGCTCCTGGGCAGGCAGATTAGCAGGTTGCTTAAGAGTATGGACTTGGTGGGTACTGATTGGACTCAAAGTCAGGCTTGACACTTCCCCTGGGTGTGACCAGGAGCAGTTTCCAATTTTGTAAGGAAGAATTGGCAGTATTCCTAAGTCCTTCCTCGCATGCATGACACTGTGAGATAAGCATTCAGCTCTCTGCTTAACCATGCAGCCATTAGCAGCCAGTTCTCATTCTCCTGTTACACAGAGTAGAATGAGCATCTCATGTTTTAGGCAAATCTGGAACCAGTAATAAAAAATTCTTGAATACATTAAACCGACACTTCAGCTTGGAAAGCTGCAAATCCCAAGCTGTGTAAACATTGACTGCCTGGTCAAAGGCAACTGGTAGATACCGAGCTCCAAATAAAAACACCTGAATTCAGATGGGGCTCTTGATAACAAAAAATGAAGACAATCAGACAGAATTTTGAGAGAACTGCTTTTTAACCTGTGCTGCAGACACTAGCAGCCCTGGGATTTCCTTGCAGTGTTTTTCTTGAGTGCCTGGGTTAGATGCTCAGCTCTGGCGCTTTGACCTGATCATTCTTGGTTGTGGGGGCTGTCCCACACCTCTTGGCATTTTAATGACATCCTGGCTTTACTCATTAGATGCCAGTGGTGCCTCTCCTGCAGTGTGATGAGCAGAAGTGTCTAGACACTGTCAAATATCCCTGGTCAGTGGATAGAATTTCTTCCTATTTGAAAATGAACCAGATAAAAGCTCCCTAGCTTGGCTTTGCATCAAGATTGCCCAGGAGCCATTGCAAATGCAGAAAGGATGGATGAGTGGTTCAAGGTCCATAGATTACTGTTTTTTTATCAAATTCCCTTGGGGGATGATCTCATGATTATTGTTGCATTTGGAAAACACTATTGTGAGGTCCTGGACACTTACTGACTCTTCTGGCAATGGTGTCTAGCTTCCACAGTAAATTTCAATGTCTCTCTTAAAGCCAATTCCTCCATTTCTGCATCAATAACAGTGTCCTAATAATTCTGAGCCTCTCCTTACTTTACATAGCACACACATAACATCTTCAAGAAGTCACTGGACAGCAAGTGAGGAATGTGTGATAAGCCTATGTTATTACGTTAGGCATTTGTGCTGACCTAGAATGCTATTGGTGGGGGAACTTATCCCTCATCTGATTGTTGCAATACTTGAATTTGGTAACTTAGCATCTATTTCTTAAACTTCCTTTAAAATAAAGTGACTAGGGTACTTCCTTTTCTGGGCCTCTCTTTCTCTTTCTCTCTCATAGGGTATTCTATAGAACCTCATATGAACTTACAACGTTACATGTATAGGAAAAGAAAGACAACCAATGTATTTCTTTCCCCGAAAGCAGAGTTTAATTGGGCAAGAGTGAACCCCAACAACCATGCTGCTCTTCCGTTTAAAGAATAGCTTACATTTAGTACACTTTCTAGGTAGGTGGAAAGGCATTCTGCCGACTTGCCTCTTCCCATAAGATTGTTGATTAGTGAAGTTTTAGCAATCAGGCAGAGTTTGGGATCCAACAGTGTTTGATTGAAACTTTGTGACTAAAACCTTCTTCGTTTCTGCAGTGTTTGGTGTATGTTATGCCTTGTGCTTCCTCTTAAAAAATAGATTAGCTAGAGATTAGTGTATGGTGTGACACACCACACACAAACACACAACACACACACGACACGGAAAAAGACACAGTGTGCACACTTACTTCAGTTTGAATGACGCGTGTCCCTAGAATGATAGAGTTTGCGCTTAGTAATAAAGACAGCATGTACTTTATCCCTAGGGCCATGTGACTAGGGTGAAGTGTGTCCAGAGCTCTGGGGAGGAAAAGGCAGCCATGGGAAGTAAAACTCCTGCTGCTCATCTTGTTTCCACACACATCATTGCTAAGTGTATCTTCTCAGCCAATGTTGTGGCTATTATGATGACAACTCCTTCCATCTCCCACAGTTCCTTAAGAGCTAATGCTGGAGAGCCTCTTTCTTAATGGTTCAAGACTCTGCCCATTTCTCTCCTCTCTGTGGCTTCTGGAACCTGTATCTTCATCCCTTATGGGCTTTGCCAGCCTTTTTTAGGGCCACTTTTGCTTCCTTATGCCTGTCCTCATATGTCATATTCTTTTCTGCATTGACACAGAGACCTTCCATCTTTAGAGCTTTATCAATACCACCTTTCTTAACTGGTTATTGCATTCTTGCTTCTTTCTGGTTGACATTCATTCTTCCATCTCAGATGTATAAATTTCAGAAAGAGGTCATTTTCGGCTCCTCACACTAGGTAATGAAGACCCTTGCTATGTGCACCTCTAACACCATGAAGCACACGCTCACCCACCTTGGAGCCCATTATAGGATGGTCTCTGTTGTTCCAGAGTGTGCTTTGTGTCTGCACAGTGTCTGGCCTACGGCAGAGCCACAACTCAAAGATGTGTTAGTTGAGTCAAGAGAGAGATGATGCTAGCATTCTCTGTGTTTATCTGTATGGAAGTGTAGAACAATTGTGAAAAGAATGGCTTTTGAGAGGGTATCATTTTCCTTGTCTTCATTAAGGCTTCTAAATATATTATGAGGGCCTTATGAGGACCAGTGTGGTCTTCCCATCGGGACTATGGGACAAGCTTGTGGTAATCTGTTTGGACTTCTCAGGTCTTCATCGATGGCAGGGTGCTTCTAGTTTCTAGCTGTCACGCCACCTCTAATACATATAGATGACTATACATTGCTGGTCTGTCTCGCCCTTCCCGGCATCTCTGGTACTTCAGTTTAAACATTCTCCACTCCACAGTTCCCGCTGCCCCTGGGCACTTTTCTTCTCTTCCTCTTCCTTTGGTAAGGGTCACCTTATCTTTCTGCTTGAACTGAAACTGTGTGTCTTCCTAGATTCCCCGCCCCTCAGCCATGGTAGGAAACTCCTCCTCCTTGTTATGACACCTGTTGCCCTTGCTTGTCAGTGGTGAGGAGCGCAGCCCAGGAGAACTGAAAAACAGCATCAGGTCAAGTACAGTTACAGGAAGAACTTTATATGAGAGGCACTAAGAACGCCAAAAACAAGACAGTGGACACAAAGTAGGTGGTTGTCAACCTAGAAAAAGTGAGCACAAGGGCAAACAAACTAGAAACCTTAGAATCGAAACAGTACAAATACAAATGAAATATAAGGTATAGTGTACCAGTTATTTAAAAGAATAAAACACACAAAGTAGGTCTAACTAAGAGAGAATTGGTGAAAGAGGACAAAAGTTGGGATTCATCCAAAAGGAGGCCTAAACAGAAGGAATGAAAGTTATGAATGTCGGGCTCCACTGGCCAGGTCCCAGCCTCTGATCAGTAAGTAGCCAGTTCTAATCCAGCGAGAATGAATGCATGGAGAGAGAGGCGGTGTTTAAAGAAACTCTACCTATTTGATCCCTTTGGAGATGAAGCAGATTTGACCATGAGGAAGAACAGGTTTGGGTAACTGGATGAGTCAAGGCTTTCTCATATGGAACTCTGGGGACATAGTTCTCTGTCCAGGAGATGGTAAATCAAAAGGCATAGGCGGGAAATGACATGGTGGTTTTCACTTTCAGATGGTCCAGGGTTGAGAATTATTTGGTGAATTGCAAAATGGAATGAGCATAGTTAGCCTGCTCCTTCAGTGCCCCAGTGAGGAAATAATTATGACATGCCTGGTATCAGGGGAGGTAGAATTGAGAGCTGTGTCTCCAGAGTGATGGCGGTACATTGCTGTGTCCCCCTCTCTCTTTTTCCTCTGCAATCTGTGCCTCAGGTTGGACACTGTTCAGTGGCTGCTCTCTTTCAAGATTTCTCTTGGGTTTTCACTGGCCTCAGCTCCAGCAAAATCTGCTCTTGTTTGAGAATATATCCAATTATGCCACTTTCCTCATCTAAAAACTGTGATGCAACAAGTTTTCACGAGTTTGTATATGATCTAGATGGTTTTGCTTCCATCTGGCCTTTTTAATCTCTTGTATTCTTGTGATGGTGTCAACACTTCCACATTCATCATAGGAATCCGTTTAACTATTCTTTTCATTTATTGTAGCTCCAGGCAGAATTGCTCATGGAACTTCACATGGTAGCTGCTGTTCATTGCCCTCTCTGTCTATAGCAGAATAAAGAGAAAGTTTGAGGCATCTCTCAGAATAAACAGACAGCATTGGACAGACTACAGTGTGAAGGATAGGGAAGATGTAATATTCATTGCAGGTCTGTATTTTGGTAAGCTAGAGTAGACAAATACAAGTTTGAAATTGAGAGTTTGAGGGTAATAGCTGAACTTGAGCTTGTGGGTGATATACATTGGAACAGCCTGAGACAAGTGAGGACTGGGAGGACCTCAGGGAGCTGGCTTGGTGATGTGGATATTAAAAACAAAAAGAGAGCTGGAACAGAGAAGCTGATGTTTACAGTTCCAGAGTCAATGTCAAGTTTTGTCATGATTTCTGTGGATAATGTGTTAGGAGGATCATCTACTAGACTCACAGAAATGCTAAAGATTATAATTTAGTAACATTTGTCACCAAGAATTAGCACCAAGTACCCACCACAGAGTCACAGTGTCCTGGATTCTGTGGTGTCATCTGTGCTGCGTGCTTTGAGCACCGTATACACAAAACTCATACAGTTTTCTCAGTAGTAGCTTAGTAAACCTCTTATGAAATGTGAGGGCATCAAAATGGCTAGCAAGCCACTGTTGCTGTATATTACACTGGTCAAGTGAAAGACAGACAGTAGAAGTTTTGCATTAATGCTTTGCTGAAGGTATGGGAATATGGAGACATGGTGGCCATTGTTTGCATATGTTAGATTTCCTGAAAAGCCTGTTTTAATATTCTTCGAGCCTGCATTTCTGCCTCAGGTTGTCACACCTCGCATTAGTGGAACATTTGTTTCCGATTAGGAGGCCAGTCTCTCCAATGCTGTGGCAGATATCTCAACAACCCATTACAGTTAAGGGAGGGTAAGTTGGCAGAGATGTCCACTCACAGACATGTGGACTGGTTGTGTAGTGAAAAGACCAGTCAGAGGTGGAAAGCTTTAGGAATGTGAACTTGCTTCTAAAATTGCCTTACCGTCAGTTCCCTCCTGTGTTCTTCTGACTGTCATCGTGATAGGTAGTTTTATGTCAACTTGAAATAACCTGAAATCAGCTGAGAGGAGGGAATCTCAATTAGAAAATGCTTCCATAAATCGAAATAGGCAAGCCTATAGGGTATTTCTCTTATTTAGTGATGGTTGTGGGTAGTGCCAACCTTTGGGGTCCTGGGTTCTATAAAGGAAGCAGGCTGAGCAGGCCAGGGAAGAAGAAAGACCCATGGCAAGACTCCTCCATCAGTGCCTCCCCATCAATGCTCAAAGTCAATATTGATGTAACCAAGTCTTAATGAAAAAAGAACAATGTAAAAGAGAAAAAGAGATCAGAGCTCAGAGCTAAAAATCTCACCTTCCTCCTGCTGTCCCAGCTTCGAAAAGGAGACCTACTTCCTGTCGTTGTTCTTTTTTATAGTATGTCGTTATGCTTCTCATTGGTTGTAAACCAAACACATGACTGCCTCGTCACTGTCTGAATGTACAGCCCCTAGGTTTAAAGGCGTATGTCTCCAGTTGCTGACTGTATCCCTGAACACAGAGATCTTATGGGATTAAAGGCGTGTGCCACACCGCCACACTCTTGCTATGCTCTAATAGCTCTGACCCCGGACAACTTTATTTATTAACATACAATCAAAATAATATTTCAGTACAATTAGATTACCACCACAGCTCCCTCTCCAGGTCCCTGCTCTGCTTGAGTTCGTGTCCTGACTTACTTTGATGATGACTTGATTTGGAAGTGTAAGCCTATACACTCTTTCCTCCCCATTTGCTCTGGTCATGGTGTTTCGTCACAGCAATAGAAACCCTGACTAAGAACAGTGCCATCTTACTTCCATCTTCTCTGCAGTTGACAGAGCTTTCCTAATCCCATGTTTAAACTGAACCTGGATCCTACTTTGCGCTGAGGGCTTCTTCACAGGAAGTCACCTAGTTCAGTCACTTCCCATCTATCAGGGTGGACAGTCACACTTGTTTTTCTGACTTCTTTTTTTCAGACTGTCCACATCTGTATGGTTAACCTTCTGTATATGTGTTTGACTCAAGTAAGCAGATTATTTGACATGGAGGCAGGTCAGCAGATCACAAGACCTGAATCAGTTCACAGTGAGATTCATTCATTTCCATATAGGAAAGGACATCAGTGTAAGGGCGGGGCAGAGCCCAGGCTGGTGCTGTCTTGAAGCACTTCTTGGAAGGCTTAGTATTGAGAAAAGTTGAGAATAAAGATAGGAAGTAGGAAATTGGTTCTTGTTGTCAGAGACAATGAAATTTGGAAATATTGATAATGAGCAAATAAAATAGTGAGTGGTTGGAAGGGACTCGGGAGATCATAGATGACACAAGAGTTTTGTGTTGTGATTCAGTTTTCAAAAGTTCCTTTTTTATTTGAGGGGTAAAACCATTTCTACAGAATGTGTCAGAGCCTCTAAAAGAGATAACTGTTTATTGTTAGCCTACTAATGTGCTGGAGTGCTAGTTATTTATATTTGCTTATCTTCATAGCAATGAATTTTTTTTGTGGCACAAATATTGTACTTTATGTTGGTAAAAAAATATTTGATTAGTTCATGAAACTTGAAACAAGTCCTTTTTAATAGACGATTTTTGAAGTGAGTCATCATTTGTCTAGAATAGGAGACATGGTTTGTCATCTTTCAGGTTCTCATATTAATCTTGGAGGTGGCTCTGAGCCTTTATTATATATATATATATATATATATATATTATATATATATATATATGTATATAAAAATTACTGGAGTCTTATTTCATTGATTCACATTGCAATGCTGTCAAAATACTGATTTGCAAGAAGCGCTAAATTTGCCCCTTGGAGTATGGTTTTTGTCATTATCTTTCAGATTAGTTCAGGTATTATTATGAAAACGGGATATATGCACAACTCTCAGAAACAATCTCCAGACTAACCTACAGCTCCGAAGTGTGGAACAGTCATAAGATCTTTGCCGGACATAAAGCTAATAGAGTAGCTGGTGCCATTTGACCAGTGTCAAGGAGCTAGCTGGGTCATTGTGCATACCAGTTTCTCCAAGTCATAGTGTGCTAGTTGCAGTCAGCCTGCGAATGCTTTCTCTCTGGTACCCTGACATTTGGAAGCTGGGTTTCTTTTTCTTTCTGGGCCAACTTTACCCGTAACTGCTGTGCAGAATCTGTTCAATGAGTTTCCGTTGTCTATAAAGCAAAGGAAAATCCCAGCGCCATGCAGTAGCACTTCAGAGTGTCAGAAAAAAGCCGCTGTCAGTTTCTTTGAAAGCACTGCAGAAAGGATTAGGAGTCTAGACCAAAACTTGAGATCCTTGTGGAAAATAGTTTCCCAATTAAAGGGCTATGAGTTATTGGCTGTGTGGGAAGGTCAGTGATCGACGGGGACTAGAGGTTGCTTTGTCCACTGGCTGTGACCCTCCCAGCTACTTAGCTTCAGGAACAGTCAGAGGCCACAGACAAGGGAAGTTAAAAACTCTTCAGTGTTGTTCGAATCTTAGATGGTCTTTTAATAAAAAACAAACAAACACAAACAAAATCCAGAGCAGATATCAGGGTGAAAGCTGAAAGATCAGAGAAGCAGAGCAGCCAGCCACTAGTTCTTACCTCTACGAATCCTCAGCCTAAAGAGAGTGCGTTGTTTTTTTCTCATGCTTATATACCTTTCTCAGCCCTGCCACATCACTTCCTGGGATTAAAGGCATGTGTGCTTCTCAAGCAAAGGCATGAGATCTCAAGTGCTGGGATTAAAGGTGTGTGCACCACTGCCTGACCTCTATGTCTAATCTAGTGGTGATTCTGTTTCTAATCCTCAGGCAAGTTTATTAAGGTACACAATATATCACCACACTTCAGGGTTCATAAATTACATACTGCGTGAAGGCCTGTGCATCTAGGGACTGCAGAGGGTCTCAGAGGCAAATATCTTTAAAGCAAATAGACTCTTGTTGTTCAAAATACACAGAACAGAATAGAGATCAAGATGCATCATCACAGGCTAGAGTCACTGTATAGCGGGAGGAAGGATTGGATATTCAGGAATTATTTAATTTCTTTATTTTTTTAGAAAGTATCTGTGAATGTCTAAGCAGGGAGATTACATTGAATGGACCTATTTGGGCTACATGCTGTTCCAAGGATCTTGCAACATTGTCTCAATTTTTATGACTCTACTGTGTACAAGGGATAGCTTTTACTCTGGTTTTGGAAGAGTGGTAATGTACCTAACTTTATCAAACCAGGAACTGCAAAGCTGGGTGTACCTCAAGGTCTTTCTCTGAAGCTGTTCTAGTCAAGAGAAGGTCAGGAGAACTAGGCAGTGATCATCATTCCAACCAAGTGATTTCAGGGGTCCTTTCACTGAATCATCCTTTGAGCATGTTTTTCTGTGTCCTAAAAATATTCAGAGTAGATATATTGATGAGTTGAGTGTTGTTTCTAAGAGATCCCCGTGAGCCTGAAGTGTAGCTGTCGGAGTGGAAACTACAGCCCGCAATGCCTGTCGCTGACAGGTGTCTGTACAAGCTGGGCTGCTCCTGGCTGCAGCAGGGAGGGTGCAAGGCAGAAACATGGACAGCAACAGATTGGAGAGCTTGAAGATAAACAAGGGGCTGCATAAAGTCCCCAAGCCAGGATTTTTGGCCAGCAGTCAGGAACAGGTGGTTGAGTAGCCAGGAGTGGCAGAACCCACCACGTGAACCAGGAGGGACTCTGATGAGGGATAACAGCTGAGGGGTCTCCTGGGAAAAAGGCTCCTGGCAGGCTGGTCTGGTTTCCTCCTAAATAAACAGCCCTCAGCAGGTCTCTTATGCCTTAAAGGGCTATATACCCTGAGTTAATAGAGTGTTTTTTTGTTTTTGTTTTTGTTTTTTGTTTTTTATCGAACAAGCAGACAGAAAGAGAAAGGCTCCATTTTAAGGTGGCAGGACAGCTCTGGAGAGCCGCTGATCTGTGCAGGGGTTCCACTTGGACAAACGTCAGAATAAACATCAGAAAGGGGGTGAGGATTCTGAAATGTGTGCTACTGCATTTTTCTAAAGGAAGTGGGGCAGGTGGAGAGGGAAGAGGAGAGAGAGAATCAGCATATAGGTATCAGAGCTATGCCAGAGATGCAGACTTCTAGAAAACAAGACATTTCTGGCATCTTAATTTTGTGAAAAGTAGATAAAAATCTTTTTATGAGGAATCTGCTTTCTGGACTTACAAACTTGGATCAATTAATGAAGTGAAAGAACTCCCTTGGAGAGCAAAAGATGAAATGAGAGGAATAAGTCCATTAAAGGAAGGCTAACATTACTGGTGCCATAACAGTGGCAGAGCACCTGTCTAGCAGGTCTGCAAGTCCTAGGAACACTTCTACACAACAGGGAGAAAGAAGGTAACTAAGTTGCAAGAAGAAAAAGAAACCTGAGCCATTAAGTATATGTATATGACATGCTGCCAACCAGGTTCACATGGAAATTCAGAGTTCATTTGACAGATGAGTATTACAATAACACAGATGAGTGTTACAAATATTAGCAGGTCAGCTCACTGGTGGCTAAAAGAAAAGGAGAAAAGATTGTGGCTCTCGGCCTCTGTGTATGCAGAAATGTGGCCATGGTCTGGTGCTCCAGGTTCTGAAATCAGGCCTGCCTTTCTGACCTCAATGCACTGTGTAGTTGGGAAGCTACTTTTCACTTTTAAAATAAAAATCTTCAGAAATTTAGCTGTATGAGTCTATATATATCTTATAAAACCATACTTAAGCAGTTGAAAATTTACTTTCAACATTTGATCCAGATGATTTCTAATAGAGTTGAAACAGATTTTTAGTTCTTTGGGCAGGGTGTTGTGGCATTACATCTTAGGGGGTGGCATTGCATTTTAGATCTGTTTTTTTGCTTTTAGGCTTTTTCTTTCAGTGACTTCCTGGTTAGCTTTAACTGTAAACTTAACAGCCCACAGTCATCCAAGAGGAGAGCTCAGTGAGCAGTTGCCTGGGTTGGATTGGCCTTTGGGCATGTTTGTGTGGACTGTTTTGATTATTAGTTGATGGGGGACTGCAGTCTTCGTGGCATCATTCTTAGCCAGGTGGCCCTGGACTGTATAAGAAATCAAGTTCATGAACCTGTGAACAAGCCAGTAAGCAGCATTCCTCATGGTTCCTGCTCCAGGTTCCTTTCTTGAGTTCTGTCCTGACTTCCGTCAATGATGAACTGAGACCTGGAGGTGTGAGCTAAAATCCCTTTCCTCCTTGAGTTGATTATGGTCATAGTATTTTTTATCAGAGCAGCAGGAAGGAAGGGGACACTGAAAGGAGAAGTGTCTGGCCAGTCTTAGAGATCTATGGCTGAATGTGTTGCTCAGGTTGCTGTTCTCCAACCTTGAAGAATTGGACAAAGATAGAAACAGCTTGTAGAACATCTTAGACGAGTGTTATCTAGCTAGACACTGGCAAAGATGGTGACTGACTTAGAACTTACTGGTCAGCCAGCCAGTTGATGCAGAACTCAAAGGTTTCTACAAGAAGTGAGAAAAGTATGATGCCAGCCCTGGGCTTTCCAGTTTACTATCTTAGTCTGACTTGAGAGTAGCTTGTCTTGCCTTTTAGGTACTGCTTACTGATGATGCTGGCCTGTGGTCTGTGTCTCATCAGCTGGCTGGCTCCAAGCCATGCCTTGCATTTCTCCTGAGCCCAAGTCTGTAAAGAGTAGTGACAGCTTTTGTGGATCTGAGAGCTCATGGCCAACAGCTGCTGAGAGCCACCAGTAGTGGAATATGTTGTTAGAAGTGTGAAACCCACCCATTATTCCAGCCTCTCTCTTAAATAGTTTGCTTCTTACTTATACATTCTTGTTTCTTAATCCACTTCATAATTATTTGACTAGTGATTTCAGAAGTGAACCCAGGATGTAGTTTAAGCAGGCAAGTGCTCTATGAGCGTATTGGTTTTTTTTTTTTTTTTTTTTTTTTTTTTTTTTTAAAGAACAGTTAGCTTTATGATTTCCAGTTACTATAAACATTGAGTCTCTCTACTGGCACCTACATTCTGTGATACTTCTACTGAGGGTGGAGAATGGTGGAAGTCACAGGTAAACTAAGATTCCTTGTTTCTCAAGGGACAAGAAGAAAAGACATATGCAAAGTGCTCAGGAGTGAGTCATTTTTGTTCCAGATGAAAGTGAAAATAATTATGTCTTTCTGCAACATCAGGGACATGTACTTGGAGAAGGTGGCTTTGACATGGATGATAAATAATTTGTAAGATCCCAGTTGTTAGAGGTAGGGCAAAGAGAAAGGGGGCATTCTTAACAGAGCACATGGTGCCACAGTGAAATTGTGGATCTGGCATAGTTATTTTAACCGTCTACAATATTTAGAAGCATGGGTCATTTGTACCGAGGGGACTCTCTTGACAGCAGACTCTGGAACTTACGGATTTTACATACTTCATAGGTAGCAGTGATCACCAGAAATCCGTGGAAGATGTTAGAAGAACCATATGTAAAATTTGAGGGAAAAGTTGAATTTTGTTTAATGACATTTGACATGGTGATTAGACAATAAGACTGGAGATGTGGAGACTTAAACTTGTAGGCATTTGGGGATGGCACCCCAGAATAAAGGTGGTAGATACAACGGAAAGAAAAAGAGGTTGTGAGGATGATGACGACACCATAAGATGTGCTATCTTGTACATGTTTGTGTCACAGAAGGGAGCAGAAGAAAGCGAAAGCAGGACAGGTTCTCGAATGTGCTGGTAGACCTGCCAAAATAAGTACACGGCGTGTAGGAATTCAGACAGCCAGTCTGCGCTGAGCCGGTGGTCCAGCATCTGACCGTAACTTATGGAAGCAGTTACTAATTAAGGTTGATGTCACAGAGGCTTCTTGGTCTGGAGAAGCAGAATTCAGGATGCCGTGGTAGCAGGTGCTGTTGGAGGCTCCATCTAAGGGTTGAGTTGGGTTTGAGAAGGCAAGAGTTCTGAAGAAGAGGAGTTCTGAGGAGGAGGAGGAAGAGGAGAGGAGGAAGTGGTTAGGGTGATGTAATAATGTGACCATCAATAGCACATACCTACAACTGGATATCAGATTTGAGTAACTTGAAAAAGTGGAGCTAATGATTTCCAAGAGCCCAATGTCACATGAAGCTAACGGGAAAAGGAAGGTGTGAACGGCTGTCAGTTAATTGATTAAGGTTTAATTATAGCAGATAGGAGAAGGGTCAGAAAGTGGGCCATAGAGCCAGCCCCATCTTATGTAATCGTGATTTTAATTGGCTGAGATGCATTTTGAATGTTCAGCACCATTGTTCCTTTTGTGCTGTGAGAGTTTTGTTTAATCTTTCTATATTCAAGTTTGTAAGTTTTTCCAGTTTCATGGTCTTTATTCTTTTCACATATTCAACTTCAGAATGTTCCAGATAATAGTATCCAGAGACGTCTGTCTTTTTAAAATGGGTTCTATATCTATGAATCAGATGTGAATTAAAACCCAAGTCATTGTCTGAGTCCTAGATTTTAGAGGTTTGACTTGGTTCAGAACCTTGTTTTTGCAGCAACCATGCCCTTTTGTCTTGATCTGCTCTAGTGTGATTTCATACTGAAGCCTGGCTTGTTATCTAGATCTTGTCTTTGAGGACACAAGAAGTAAGATATGGGGCAATGGGGCTCTCTGATAGGACCCATCCTTACATCTTCATATCCTGAAGGGGTCTGCCAACTGGAAATACAAAGTTGTCATCTTACTAGAAGGAGTTTTCTGTTTGTTTGATATTCTTTGTTTTTTTTTTTTGAGATAGTCTTACTGTGTAACCCAAGTTGATATTGAATTTTGAGATCCTCTTGCCTCTGCTCCAGAACCCTGGAATTAGAGGCCTGTATCCATGAAAATTTGTTCCTAAAGTTTCTTGCCATTTGGTTTTAAGAACCCATTTGCTTTCTAGTTCACAGATGCAGTCAGTGGACAGGCCTGGCAAAGACCAAGGAATTGTTAATGTAACAACTATAGTCGATCACCTCAGGATGTTAAGCATACCAGATTCTGGGCATTTCTCAAGAATTCTTGTTTCCCTGGAATAATGCTAAGTGAATAAGTCAGACTTGAAAAGCAAATATAAGCTTTAAATTATGTGAGAACGCTGAAATAATCTCAAGTTGAGAATTAATAGTGTTTACCGGAGCCTAGAAAGGGGTAAATGCACAGTACAGAGAGAGGATAGTTAATGGGGACAGGGATGCAGCTGGATAGGAGGGACTAATTCTGGTGTGGTGCTAGGTGTTGAAGCAGGGTTTCACCCATCCAAGCATGTGATGATGTACCACTAAGCCATGCTCTAGCCAGGAAAAAATAATCAATCTCTAATATTTTGAAAGACAGTAGGATACTGTGTTCAAAAAGAATTGATTGAAAATTTTGAAACAGCTGGTAAAAATGATTTTGGGTGTTCCCAACAACAGAAATGATGTGTATCTAGGGAAGTAGATGTGTATGTCATTAGTTACCCTGAGCCAGTTTCTACACACTGTGCAGCATGTAATGAATGCATGCTACAGCCAAAAAATGTGTGCAGGTAGCATGTCGATTCAGTGTATCTAAGGAATTAAACAGAAGGTAAACTTTAAAAAAATATGTGGTTCCATTTCCCTGCCACTGTGTGCATAGCTGCAGACAGAGATAAACATTGCTTTGTGCCCAGAGAGGGGATGTGGTGGTGGAATTCTTTTCTGGGTACTGCCTTCAGCTCAGTCCTTCGGTGGCCTACTGAAGCCTGTGGAGGGACAGAGGAACAGTGTTTAGAATTCCTTGCAGACAGGCAGCCTTTGCTCAAGGCCAAGGATGAGTTTTGTCAGCAACCTTGGAGGGCAAGGAGCCTAACCATTTTAGGACTCTTTACTCTTTTGAAGTAATTCCTATGTAGTTATAACCATTTAATTTTCATAACAGCCTTAGGTTGGGTAGCAGCTATCCTCATTTACAGGTCAGCTAGCAATGTTTAGAAGATTAAGGTAACAACAGCTTACACTGCAGATACAGTAAGCTACCAGTGTCTCAGCTTGCCAGTCTGAGTCAGAATTTCTACCTGAGTACCACAGTGCTGGCTCTTCAGAGGGGCAAAAGTGCTAGCTTTTTTAGCTTTTTTAATGGGTGCCTTTCCAGCAGAACTGTGTGTGTGTGTGTGTGTGTGTGTGTGTGTGTGTGTGTGTGTGTGTGTGTGTGTGAGATTTGTCTTCCTGTCTCCCCTATATCCGTTCCTTGTCTGGGGTTTATTCTGGTTGACACGCTCCTCTCATCCCTCTTCTCTTGCTGACAGCCAGTGTCTGCTGGTATCTCCTCAGTGTGTGGGGGCAGGCAGAGCACAGCTGTGCAGTTCGGGCAGGAGCACAGCTGTGGTCAGCTGCAGTTGACACAGCGGCACATGGTGTCACGATCGCATTTCTGGGTGGTTCAAGCTGCTGAATCAGTGGCATTTACTGGGGCCACAGTTGGGTGAAAAGTCTACATACCTGCAAGAGCAATGGTGTGTCTCCCCAAATCCCATGTGCCACATGTTCTCATAAAATTATCGTGGATGAGGGGCTGGGGAGATAGCTCAGTAATTAAAATTTCCATTGTTCTAGCACCTGAGTTTAGTTGCCCAGCACTCACATTAAGTGGCTCATAGCCCTTGTAACTCTAGTTCCAGGGGGCTACAGTCACCTCTGTGTGCACATGAGCCCCTCCACACACATAGACACATAATTAAAAAATAAAGTAAATCCTAAAAAAATCATGAATGAGAGCATGTTTGCATAAACCAAAAAGTTGCTTGCCTGATTCATATACAGCTAGGGGACTCTGTGTCACCTTGACTTAAGGTTCCCATTTGATTTTAATAAGACACATTTAAATATGATGATAATTTTCATCATAGAAACAAGGACCTTAGAGGTAATGAATAGTTAATGGATTTGATGGTGACACTAGTAGTTTGTTACCCCGGAAAAGTAAGACATCCATTGACAGCTAAGAATAGCAAATATAGGTTTTCCTCACTTAAAACTTTTTGTTAGTAGTTTCTTTTTGTTGTTGTTGTAGTTTAAAATGTTGAAATGAAACTAACCGTATTTCCTTTTTTTCCCCCAAAAAAACCACTGTCTGCAATAATAAAGAAGTCTGTGATGGGTAAGTGTCACTCGGGACTCAGCTGAGGCTCTTTAGTCTGTACATTCTAGGCAAATAAAATATCTGCAGTGGAGTGGCGAACAGTATTCACAGCATTATAAGTACATGCTAGCCAAGTATATGTTCCTAAATCAGCACTCATCTGCCCAGAGTCGCCCACAATTCCTGTGTGCAGGTTGCACCCCATTCCACCCGTCTTAACCATTCTTTCTCCAAGAGCAGACAGTGAACTAGGTGGGTGTTGCACTGTAGGCTTGCTTTTTCTTTGTTTTGGGAAATCGGTTGGGAAGTTTGGCCTTCCCGGCAGGGAGCGATCTAAAGGTTCCTGGGGTTAAGCACACACTCCATCTGAAAAACCCGAAAGGACCAAATGCCAGAGAAGATGCGGAGCCTCACATGCCATGGGGCTTTCCTGTTTTCCTGCCTGTGCTGACAGTCAGGGAGAAAGCACATTTGGGAGTTATATGAGATGTGGTGACTGGCACAGCAGAACTGGTAGTCTAGTCTGTTCCTGATAAATGCCCGAGACCTGGAATTCTTAACTGGAGCGTTCCAGTAGGTGTCAGGCATACCAAACGAGAGTTTGGAATTCTGAGACGACTGAAGCATGTTGATTGCCTAAAATGTGAACCGTTTTCATTTCCTTTGCTTTTATCTCTCCGCTTCAGTCTCTTATAAAAGTAAAGAATGATGCGTTTAATATTGCACCGGTCCACCTCTGGTGTTGGAGATGAAATGCTGAGAGTAGGATTAGGCCTAGGCAGCCACCTGTGAGATGACTGGAGCCTGGGTAGTGAGGTAGTGAGGGTGACCGATGCTGGAGCTGGTAGTGAGTAGTGAGGTGGGCCGATGCTGAGCCTGGTAGTGAGTATGAGGGTGGGCGATGCTGGAGCTGGGTAGTGAGGTGGGCCGATACTGGTAGCCTGGGTAGTGAGGGTGGGCCGATACTGGAGCTGGGTAGTGGGTAGTGAGGGTGGGCGATGCTGGAGCCTGGTAGTGAGGGTGGGCAGATGCGGAGCTGGGTAGTGAGGGTGGGTAGTGGGGTGGGGCCGATGCTGGAGCCTGGGAAGTGCGGGTGGGCATTATTCCTTTGTCTTGGGAATTACTTCCTTGTAACAAGTACTATACTGGCCCATTTGACTCCTAGAGAGTTTAATTAATCTTAACCCTATAAAACTACTAAAGCAGAAACGCCACTTTCATGTTTCTGATTATTTATGCTTTTGTTTTAAAGGTGGTCTCTTGCCAACCATGAATATTTTGCACTGCAGCACGCTGATAGTTCAAACTTCTACATCACGGAAAAGGTAGGCGACTGCATTGTTTAATCTGGGGGTACTCATACTAAAGGGAAGTAAATCACTGCATTTTTTTCTGTTTAGGGCTAGTCAAAATTTTATGTCCCTACCCTCTGTGACAATAGGGTCTGTAAAGCAAAAAACTGCTCATTGTCCCTGCAGGTGGTGGCCCTCTGGCTATCAGGGTGGTGTAGTTAGATGCTGGAAACGCCTTCAGAAATTACCTTTTCTTCCCAAGACCTTTGGGGCTTTAGGAGCGATCAGATTTCTTTTCACATTCCTGGCTGCAGATGGAGAGGTAGCAGTTAGACTAGGGTCCGTGGCAGGTGTTGGTTGTGTTTAAGTATACCTTTGGTGTCTTTAATTCAGTCCATAAACACTTGTTTTCCATTGGATTATTTTCTCAATATTTTTTACTTTTGCTGCACCTATATAATTTGCACACTTTACTTTGTGAGATAGAGGCACAAATAAAGAAAAGTTAAATGTTGGCAGTTACATTCTATCACTGTGTGTGGTTTCATTCATCAGCCATGGCAGTGAAATCGATTGAGATGATTGCAAAACCTCAAACTTGAGATAGCACAGAGTGGCTCAGAGTGTGTATCCTGTGCTTTTTGTGAAATATTTTTCTCATATACCTGCATATTGAGCGTGTAGATTGGACTGATTCTTCAACTGTGTTGTGATAAGCCAGCCACTTGGTCACAAATGCTCTGCCTTTGACTAATGAATGTTGATTTGTGTCCACCAGTGGCTGTCATATCCCTTTACCGAAGAAAGACCCAGAGTATAATCATCTCAGGGGGAGAGAGAGAACCTCTCACAAGGACAGGTTCTCAAATCTAACACCAGAGACTGAACGGGAGCTTTAGAGAGGTCCTGAAAGTTTCCATTTAAGGGACTCTCCAGGGAGTTCTGGTATAGTATAGCCACAGATTTCTCAAAAAGAAAGAGCCTTGTGCTTTAGGGACAGACAGGTCTCCTTTCTAAGGAGGCAGACCTACCCCCATGGGGGGGTGAGCTCTGACCCCAAGTTGTTTAAAGGTTAGATTGAGAAGTGGATGTTTGTACTGCGTTTCTTAGAATGATTTTAAAAATCACTATCAAAAGCATCATATAGCATGTGTCATCCTTTTTTGAGCTAAATTTCATCTATGCTCAGAAAATCCAAACTGCCAGAATAGGGGGACATTCATTATTTTTTGAGGCACTGGAATCATTTTTGAGGGAATTTTTGCCTAGGGAATTCTCACTGTTGGGTTTCAAAGGGACTGTCTGCATGTGTCTGCCATCAGTTCCTCAGCACACAGTCAGAGAGATTAGCTTTTATTAAGAGTTTAGAGAGTGAGAAAAACTCATCTTCCCAGTCACGGTCCTTTGTTTGTAAATAACATGTCACCACTCTTCTTGTCCAGCTGTGCGTGCTTATGCGAGTCACAGAGATGGGTGCCCAGTGTAGGACAGCAGTGCATCTTGAGATGCACTGGTCAAACCTGGGTTACTACCAGACTGCATCCCAGTTTTTTGCAAAAAAAAAATAGGGACCCCTTTCCAATTCTTAAAATAGTGTAGTTAACATCCTCTTGTTACCTACAACCCAGTGAGTTGTTAGGCAATGTCTGTGTCACCATGGTAACCAGTGACTAATTTTTGAAGCTTGTACATGCCATTAGTTTCTGACTTTCACTTGCTAGGAAATGATTGTTCCTCTCCCTGACAAAAATCCCCTGTAATTTAAAAAGGGAAATATTCTTTAGCTCTGGCCCAACATGGGAACACATGAAGGGATTGAGGGATGTTGGAATTCCCCAAAGATTCTCAAGAAGGCTCCCCGCCTATTTTTCTCATGTTATCTGAACCATTTTTAAAAATAGTTCTTGTTTACTCTTTGGACCATGGGGACAATGTCATGTTAAGGAGCATTTTGTAGAAGTATAGTATGAAAAGTTTGTAGGGAATTAAAAAAGCATCTATTTGCAAGTTCAGATTCTGGCTCAGAAACATAAATTCCAGGATAGATGAGTGTGTGTGTGTGTGTGTGTGTGTGTGTGTGTGTGTGTGTGTGTGTGTGTGTGTGTGTGTGTTGTGCATGCACAGGTGTAACTGTTTCAGTGAATTTCTCATTTTGAGGCAGAATGGTAGTGAGAAGGTACCCAGTGTTTTTAGCCGTCACCTTCATCGCAGTCTCTCTCATGAGGTAGCATTTCATGTGAATGGAGGAAATGGGACCAAAGGAAGTTATAAGACAATTTATTTGGGCCAGATACACCAGAAGTGACCAAGCCCAGTTTGGCCCTGGTAACTCTGCTGCCTGAACTCCTGTGTGTTGATACGTTGACATCTGGCTGGCCATCTTGATCCCCATTGCCTCAGGAATCACAGGACAACAGGACCATCGTTAGCAGTGTTAGTGTGGGACTTTCTTTTCTGTGTAGTAGGGGAATTTACATCAGGTGTAACGTCCATGAACTCACTAGAGTTACAAACCCTTTTGCCTGCCTTTGCTATAGATTATGTGACCTGCTGGGATAAGGACTGTGATTGTACTAATGGCATCTTTTCTTTTTAAGGGAATGAGAAAATTACCTTGTCCTCTTTAACTCTTAAGTATGCAGAAAGGGGAGGAAGTAGGGTTGTTTGGGGGCCATCTGTGTTCTGCTCTCCTCTTCTCCTAAGTGCTCTGAATTCTGTGTTCCAGAATTTCTGACAGACAGCACTGTGTGGCCTCTGGGACAGGGCATCCTGTTCTAGGGGGTTATTGTACAGATCCCATTGTCATCAGAGTGAAACCAGTACCCCAAAGTCCCTGAAGCCCTATCATCAGCAGAGAGGAAAGCCTGTGTGGGAGCCAGTGACAGCAATGGAGAGCCAACTTCCTGTCCTGATTTCCAACTCGGATTTCTTTTTCCTGAGTTCCACCCTTGCCAGAGGGCCTGCGGAGGCCAGTCAGCCCTGCCCCTGACTGAAACCACTGGGTTCTGATCTTTGTGACTGACAGGTCAAGAACCTTCTCAAAGATAGGCATTTCAAATTGAGCAAGCCCAAGCCCAGGCTGGTTATAAACTTCCTCGCTCAGCAAGGTTCTTCTGTAAGAGTCAGGATTCTTTTGATAAGGAGTCACTCTGTGCTCTGTTCACACCTCCAGAGTTGGCCAGTTTCTCGAGGCCTAGTTCTTAGCATATGTGAGTGAAGAGAAAGGCTGCTGGACCCCACCTTGCTCTGATCAGCCCTCGTGGGTTTCCTAAACTCTAGGCATTTTTGCCCTTGGCCTCTTCTTCCTTTCTGACACTCCAGGCTGGTGTACCTTCTGAAAAGCATAATATGCTGCTGACTTCTTTGCTTGCTTTGTGACCAAACCAGACATTTGCTAACAGTGCTTATAGAGGCCATGTTCGCTGCTTGCATATTTGTTCGTAGCCTTTGTCAAGTACGGGACTCTTGTAGACAGGCTGCTTGTCTCAGGCTCATTGCTCATATCTGGAGTGGCCAGAATGAAATGGCCATTCTAGGAGGAAAAAGACACACATAGGTACATTCAATACAAGAAACATGGCAGGTTCCTGGTGTGCGTCAGGCACCCTACCAAGCTTTGGGTGTAGTTCCACAGTTCCAGCCTTCCTCATTCTCACAGGTAGACCCTTACCCATATCCCTTGAATGAAATGACAGTAAGTGCCACAGAGGAAATAAAGTCTTCAGGAAGTGATGTTTACGTGAAGGTCTACAGAAAACAGAGGGTAGAGATACAGACAGGGGTGAAATGGCTCAGATTAGTAGCTGGATGTGAACTCTCAGAACCTGAGAGGCCATGGTAAGACTATTGCCCTGCATTTGAGGCCAGCCTGATCTACATAGTGAGATCCTGTCTCAGAAAATGGAGCCAAACTCAATCAAATAATAAAACCACACAAACAAAACAGGCCCAGAGTTTTTATTTGCAAAGATCAGGCAGAAAGAGCCAAGGCTGAGGTGGGCTAATTATGGCTAGACAGTTTTGCATAAACCACAACTGTTTAGTCCTTTTAAGGGTGTTTTTAAGACTTTTAGCTTTATTATAAAACTGTAAGAAAGCCCTGAGGTAATTTTAAGCTGGATTTGACCACAAATGTTTGGGATATTATTACTCTGATTGATTATGTTGGAAGCCTAAGTGAGTCTATGGTAGAAACTATGAGAAAAACCAGTTCATTGTGGATAGGAAAAGAATTCAAGGTTGGCTTGAAACACACACAGAGATGGACACAAATGCCGGCTTCTGTTCTCGAATCCAAGGAGAAAATGGGACCAGATGGCACCTTTGAAATATCTGCTTTCATCAGGGTGTGGTGGCCCACGCTTTCAATCCCAGTACTCAGGAAGCAGAGGCAGGTGGATCTTTGAGTTTGAAGTAGGCCTGGTTTACATGGAGAGCTCCAGACTAGCTAGGACTACATAGTGACACCCTGCTTTTTAAAAAAAAAATAAGGAAGAAATATCTGCCTTCATAAAGCTCACTGTTCATCACCTCTTTGACAACTTATTAATTAAAATTTTTTGTGAATTATTTTCTTATTTATTTAGTCTTATTTTTTAATGGTGTTTTGTCTGTATGTATGTCTGTGTGAGGGTGTTGGATGCTGGACTTACAGACAGGTGTGACCTGCCGTGTGAGTCCTGGGAATTGAACCCGGGTCCTCTGTAACAGCAGTCTGTGCTCTTAACTGCTGAGCCATCTCTCCAGCCCCTTACTAATGTTTATAGGAACACTTTGTTCCTGAATCAAAGTACGCTTTACTCATTTCAAATGATGTCTTCTTAATGAATGTGACATTTTCATAGCCAGATGAAATGTCAGTATTTACTTACCTGACTAACACATCACTTCAACTTACTGTTTAGAATTTACTTTAGATACAGGTGTTCCTAATTTCAAATACATATTTTTTTCTAACTTATATTAGGAAAAAAATAGAAAAAAATACAATATTTCCCCATAGATCAGTGTGCAGAATATAGGAAGGAGGAATTTTTCCTTTAGATTTGACAGCCCAGTGTGTGCTGGATTGAGCAAGATAATTAAGAAACATTGTTTGTCCCATTGGAAGTTTCTGTCTGGAGATAGATTAGTTGGTATATCTGATGATTGAAAGGCCGTGTGTTTGAGAGATTATTATGGATATAATTTGAGTTATGTAGGTTTATAATTGAATCATTGTAATTCCGTGTCTTACTGAACACGGTTGTGTGGGATGCAATGCTTCTACTCCAGTTTCTGTTGTTACTGCAGAGCTATAGTTCACACATCCTGAAATACAACTGTCTTAGTTAGTTTTCTTTTGCTGTGTCGAAAGACACGCCTAAGACAGCGTATAGAGAAGAAGAGTTTATTTGGGGCTCACAGTTTCAGAGGATGAGTTCATGACCATCATGACAGGGAACATGGCAGCCGGTAGGCAAGCATTGAACTGGAGTGGTAGCTGAGAGCTTACATCTCATCCACAGTCACCAGGCAGAAAGAGAGAGAGAGTGAGAGGGATAGAGGGAGGGAGGTGAGGATGGCATGCTAACTTGGAATGGCATGGGCTTTTGAAACTTCAAAGCCTACCCTCAGTGAACATTTCCTCCAATAAGGCACACCTCTTCATCCTTTCCAAACAGTTTCCACCAACTGGGACCCAGCATTCAAATGTAGGAGCCCATGGGGACCATTCTCATTTAGATGACCGAAATAAGTGAACAATGCAGTAGTTTTTTTTTTGTCATTCTTTATCTTTTTTTAGGCTAACAAAGCTATGATGTTCTTATGCAGGACATTTCCATCTTCTAAAGCAGTAGCTCTCAGACTTAAAGACAGAACTAGAGATTTTACTCCAACAGCCCATAGTGAAGACTCTGCAGTTCTACCTAGACTAGGACAGTGCTATGCCCTGGTGGATGGAAGTGTAGACTGTGAATCCAAGGATACAGAAGATACAAGAGACTTAGCAGCTTTATGAATACTGAAGTTTCCAGAAAGGAAGACATTGACCCTGACTTAAAGTATTAATGACACCCTTCCCCACTCCACTTACTATTTTTCATTAAATGAAGGGGAAAATCAATGTGACCCATTTTCCAACAACCATGGAACGTTAGGACACAACTGTTTATTGGAGTCAGCTACTAAGAATGGAGGTTGGAGACACCACAGGAAAAGCAGTTGGGAAACAGTCCTCTTGTAAGCTGTTTGCAACATGTGAACCATAAGCCAAGAATTAGCCTGTCACCCCCAGCCCAACCTACATTTTGAGTTTCTTAGTTGGAAATCCCAAAGATTGTTAGTATTAATATTTACTTTAAGAGCGTATTGGATTTTTTTTTCCCAGCTCAATAGTTGAAGATCAAAGGCAGGGGTTCAATCCAGGGTGAGATGCTAGTTACAGAACATGTGTCTGTACTTGGTTCTGGAAAGATGATTGCAGTGGATTGAACTGCTACTGTCGGGCTCCCTCTACCCATTCTGAATCCATCGAGCATGACATAAAAATCTCAGTCTCTCTCTCTTCCCCCTCTCTCTTTCTCTCTCCCTCTCTCTTCCTCCCTCCCTGTCTCCCCCTCCCTGCGGATTGTCCTGACTATGCAGCCTTGGCACTGGTCGTCAGCCAGCCAATGCCTTTGCTGTCAGTGACACCCACCTATATTCTGGTGCCTTAGCTCTTAGTGACTCAAACTAAATTGGCAGTAAACATTCTGAAGTCTCTAAAAACATTTTTTTGGGTGGTTTTTGGAAACTTTGTAATTACAGTTTGAGAGTTGATAGAAGCTCTCATTTTGAATTACTCAGTGTTTTTCCTTCGGTGAGGACTTGGAAATGCATAAACTTCAAGATGAAGAAAAAAGACAGCCCTAAGTTGAATCACATAAATGAGAGGGGTGTGAGCAAGAAGGGCAGTGATGCCATCAGCATTACTCAGATAGCAGTGGGTTTTATGACATGTCATTTAAGTTACCACTGACTCGCGATATGGGCTATAAAGGATGATTACATAGATGGAAGCCTTGTTTGCCTGGGCTCCGGGGCTTGTGTTTGGTAAGATATGGCTGCTCCTAGAGTTACAGGCAAAGATAAATGCCAGAGGTCATGATGATTCCATGTTCTCCAGTTGGGCTATTAAACCAAATGAATAGATCGATTCAGTTGCAGAACATTTAACTATTGTAGCGTTCAGATGCAGAAGGAAGGACACGTGGACTTCTTCAAAGATAGAGTTCCTTACTGGCTTCCTCCAAAGACAGGTTTTCTTCCTGACTGCAAATCACCCTGGAGACACTAGCCACCCTTTCCAAACCGAACAGGCAAAAGCGAGACACAAGACTCATTATCAAAAGCGCTCAGTTCCATGCACGGCCCCCATGTCACTTATCATATGTTCAGAAGCCAGGGTCTTTTTGCAGAGCTTCTACGCACAACCCTGCTTGTGTTTCTATGCTTCAGACAGAAGGTGTATTTTTAAGTCGCTGTTAATTTTCTTCCTCAGTGTGGGGATGGAAGCCCAGTCGTACGTTTCGCATGTGTGCTTACGAGTGCTTTTGTTTTGTTTGTGTGTGTGTGTGTGTGTGTGTGTGTGTGTGTGTGTGTGTGTGTGTAGAGGGAATTAAAAATTCAGCACATTAATTATTTTGTTTGCCTAAAATGACCCTTTTGGTCTTTTTTTGGTGTGTGTGTATTATTTCTACCTTGCTTTATATTTTTAAAGCATTTGCTAGAACGTGTCAAAGGGAATTTATGATTACTAATGGTTGTGTTTAACGTTGGAAAAACCATTTCATTATTCTCTGTTCTCCAAGATTAAAACCAAAGCTAGATGCTCTCAACTTGTGCTAGGCCAGTGTCTAGATCTCTGCTCAGAAGAAAATGGATGGAAGAACAGATGTTGGTTACTGTCGTAAACCAGTGACCAGAGGTCAAGTGGAAGAGACAGGATGGACGAGAGCATAAGGGGGAAAAGGGGAGGAAGGAAGGTAGAGTGAGGTCAGGAGGCTGTGGGCAGAGCAGAGGAAGGGGCTTTCTGTTTATACCATGAAAAGTAGGTTGCTATTCTTTCACCATGCTCAGTTAAGGTATATAATTATTGTATAATGTCCTTTTCTTTCCTGATTTCCATTGTTCTAGTCGCTGTCAAAAAAAAAAAAAAACAAAAAAAAACCCAGAAACAAAACAAAACAATAACAACAGCAAAAACCAAACAACCTACAAAAAACAAAAAAAAAAACAACAACAAAAAACCCCAAACCAACAACAACAACAACAAAACCCAACCCTAAGCAAATAAAAACTCATTCCTGATGGCACTGATTGGTGACAGTGATTGGTCGCAGTGATGACTGGTTTATGCTCACTAAAGTTTCTGGTCAGGAATTTGGGTGTGACAAAGCAGAGTCAATGGCTTTTCGTCATTTGGTGCCTGGGGCCACAGCTTGGAAGACATATGCTGGAATTGTTTAGAAGTGCCTTTACTCATGCCTAACCCCTAGGCTCTGGTGACTCAAAAGACCGGCCTCAGAGGGGATGGTAAACTGAGGTCTCCTTCCCCACCACCCGGTATCATTTTATATGGCCTGGGCTTTCTTCCTAGCATGGGGGTAGTGTTCTGGGGCAGCTATATTAGACAGAGGCTGTTTGCAGAGAGTAAACCAGCAGCTTTGTGGCTTCTTGTGGCATAGCCTCAGAGATTGGTCACTGTTACTGTATTCTGTTGGTCCAGGCACTCACGACCTGCCCAGATTCAAGGGGAAGAGCTAGACTATTCTTGCCCGTGGAAGTCGTAGTAAAGAACCTAGAGGCTTGCTGAAAAAACTTCCTACCATCCTTGACATTTCTGTCAGGGAAAAGTTTATCAGGCAGGCATCTTCTTTCCAGAGGTTATCCAAGAAGAAACCTGGCTTCTACTCTTGATAGATTTCAACTGCTTAAGCAGAGAGGAAGAAGAATGAAGGGAAACAGTAGAAGAAAGCATATGTCATAAAGATGTATGGCAGCCTTGAGCTGCATGTCCACAGATAACAGACACATAAGAAAAGATCCTTGGGTCTGGGGTGATGGCTCAGCAGTTAAGAGCACTTGCTGCTCTTGCAGAGGACCTGGGTTTGATTCCTAGCACCCACATGAAGGTTCACAATCACCTGTAACTCCAATTCCGGGGGATCTGATGCCTTTTTCTGGCCTCCTTGGACACCAGGCATACATGTGACACAGCAGACATATCCAGGCAAAACACTCCTATGGATATACATACAAACATACATACATACATACATACATACATAAATGCTTCTACTGGCCTCTTTGAGCACCAGTCATACATGTAGGCAAAAACACTCGTATGAAATATAATAACTGGAAAAATTTGAAAAAGAAAAGGTTCCTGCTGCTCTTTAACCCCGGAGGAGGGAGAAGGCAGGTCGTGAGCTCTCAGCAGCATTTATAGGCACTTTGATTAGAATACAGATCTGGGGGTGTTATCTTGGGTGCTTTCCTCTTTGTCTTTCATTTCAATAACTGCTTTTCACTGTTAAACTTGGTGTTCTGAAAACAGGAGGAGCTCTGGTGGCTTGGCCAGTTGGGAGACTTTCCATTCTCTGGATGTGACAGAGGTCAGGGTAACTTTGATTACCAAGTGGGATAAATGCGCCCTGCACTTTTACAGAGATGGGGGAGGAAGTGAACTTTAGAAGTTCATTTGTTTGGGTCAGATTTGGGGGAGCACACCTTTAGTCCAGAATTGGGAAGCAGAAGCAGGCAGATATCTGTGAGTTCAAGACAGCCTGATCTACAAGGAAGTTCCAGGCCAGCCAGGGTCATACAGTGAAATACTGTCTTTAAAAGGTAATGTTTTTTGTTTCAGTCTTACCCCAAATTTCTATTCATTGAGTGATACATGGAGAGAGATAACTTCCTGTTCAACTGTTTTTTATTTTATTTGTGTGCTGTGTGGTGCGAATGTGTGTGTGTAATTTATGTGTGTCTATAAGCACACTCATCCCATGGCACTCATGTGGAGGCCAGATGACAATTTTTGGGATTCTGTTTGCTTTCTCCACTGTGGGAATGGGAGGTAGAATTCAGGTTATCAGGCCCAAGTACTGAGCATCTCTCCAGTTCCCTATTTTTTTCTTTCACTGTATTTCTTCTCTTTTCCCATTCTCTGCTTTTCTAGCACATTCTTTTGTCTTCTGATTCTCCTTGTACTCCATTTGCCTTTCCTTTCTCTGTGACCACTTCCTGTTTCACCCCCTTCCAGTTCTTCCCACTGTCTGCTGCATTGATTACCAGCTGAATACATAAAAAATTCCTTTTCCTACTCTCCGTCCAAGGGATGCTGCTGCTGCTGCTTCATCCTTCTTTGTCCTCCTTTTTTGTGAGTGTGCTTGGGATAGAACTTATAGCCTAGCGTGGGCTTAACATGTGCTTGCTACTGAGCTAGATCCCCAAGCCTCTTCCCTTTAAAAGGGACATTTATTATTTATTTATTTATTTATTTATTTATTTATTTTTTACATGTATGGGGGTGTGCACCATACACAGAGATCATGTAGGAGTCAGAAGACAACATGGGCAGATGCGTTCTCTCCTTCTGTCTCGTGAGTCCGGGGGATCAAACCCAAGTCTTCAGGCTTCAGGCAGTTCCAGAAGACCCGTCTAGCCATCACACTTGCTCTTCTTCCTTCCTTTGCATATTCAAAGCACAACAGTTAGGTTCATATTTCTCATGCTAAACAGAAATGACTCATGACTTTGCTCCTTTAAACAACTCATATAGAGCCTTTTTCAGGATCTTCAGCCCTTAAGCAAACAGATATGAAATCTCACGATATTTCTGAAACGTTTAAACAGTTTGGAAACATTAAAGCAGAACAAACCTAAAATTAAAAAATCCTACTTATCAAATTATCAGGACAAAACTGGCATTTTGGTACATACCCTGAAATGTTTGACATAAAGGGTATATTTGTATGTGTAAAGTACACTTTACACACATGTTCATAGATTACATTTTAATGTACTATTTAATAGGCATTTTAACATGCTGGTTAATATACAGAGACGATTTCGTTAGATAAGGAAGATGAAATGAAGTGACACTGGCAATGTAGTGTAGTATGTTCCACAGTGAGTCATGTGTCCTATTGTCAAACTTTGTGAAGACTGGAAAGCACCCAGTTCAGTCTGGCTGACACCCTGATTTCTACTCCCAACTCTGAGCTGTACCACTCTTTGCTTTGTTCTTTCTCTCTACTTTTGAAAACAATGCTCAAGCATTCAGTTTATAAAGTGTTTTGGTAATTCCTTAATTTACTTATAAACTATAGTCGCAAGTTGAATGTTAACTCTAAGAAATTGTATCACCCAGGATCATTTGTAGCCTCTATTTACTGGCAAGGCCTTAGGGCTGGGCACTTTATGCGTTACTATGTTTAAGGATTTAGAAGTCCTAGGACTTTGGGGGGTTTTAGGCCATACAGGTACAAGGTATCAAAAATTAAACTGAAGGCAGAACCCTCAGTATTTCCAAACAAATAAGGAACCATAGGATTTTATTAATAGGATCTTATAAGATACTGCTTTGAGCTGTTTAGCACAAGTAAAATAATCCCGCTGAAGCTCCCAAACAGACTAAATATTAATGCTAGACAGCGGCCCTGTGAAGGCAGGTGTTCTTTATGGGCAATGATCTGGTCACATTGATTTAAGCTCCTTTAGTAGGAACATTTCATTTCCTCCTCCCTGGTGCATGGATTTACACTTCTACAAGTGTGTACTTGATTGGAAGATCTCTTTATTTTAAGTCAGGCATTCATTCACTCAACAAAACAGTCCAAATCAGTTACCTTTCAGTTCCTGACGCCTTTGGCTACTGTGAGATAGAGTTGGATGTTTTGGAACTTGTTAGCTGGGGGTCTTGCCAGATGTCCAGTAAAGGTGAAAACCTAGCTGCACTACATTGTAAGTGTTGGGTAGTTTTTGGTTTTTTTTTTTTTTTTTTTTTGTCAGGTTTTCGTGTATGTGTTTTAAAAGAATGAGAGCTATGACTGGAAGTTAGTTACACATATTTGAAAGGAAATATGGACATGGTGGCATATCCTGTACTCTCAGCAGTGACGAGGCTGAGGTAAAAAGATTGAAGAGTTCAAGCCTAGCCTGTGTGTGTGTGTGTGTGTGTGTGTGTGTGTGTGTGTGTGTGTGTGTGTGTAGACTCTTGAGGGTGGGAGAGGGAGGGAGGGAGAGAGACAGAGGTAGACCCAATCCTTGATTTCCAAGCATCTGGAGGACTCAGGTGAGTGGCTATAAATGGTTACCATAAACAGTAGCCAATTTATGTGTGCTTTGCAAATTCTAAGATGGCTCCAAGATTCCAGCCCCTGTTGTTAAAGGCTGCGTGTGATGCTCATGCCTTGAGTGTGAAATGGGCCGACAAGCAGAAGGGGTTATCACTACTGTGACCATGCTGCATGACACACGAAGTTATGCTGGTGTAATTAAGGGCCGCAGTCAGTTGGCTGTGGATTAATCAGAAGGGAGATGATCCTGTGGGCCTGGAGAAGAGAGAAACATGAGAGACACGCTGTTACAGACTCTGAGGAGGAGCACACTGCCTGTCGTAGACAGGGCAACAGCAGCAGAAGGCAGATCTGCAGTCCAGAGAGTTGAGTCTAAGCTGAGAGTGCTCCCTGGCTAAGAGCTAGGAGCTGGGAAATGGGCCTTAGGGACTTTTTTCTGTGCAGGCAGAGACAGTGAATTCTAAATGTGGATTCAGGTTCCACATAAGGATCAGCTCCTTGCTACCTCACTTGTTGGTTTCAGCCCAAGAGTCCCTGAGTGGAGGATCCCTCTCAGGTAGGCTAGTCTTCTGACCAATAGAAAACTGAGATTCACGATAAATTTATTAGGCAGCCTTATAAAACTAGGACACCAAGGAGGGAATGCAGAGTTCCTGCACCCTGAGCCAGATACAGAACCCACACGCAAATTGCATGCAGAATATTGGTATATTATAATGATCAGCTGTATTGCTAGTTATTGATTTTTTATGTTAATAAGAAGGTCTAACTACCTCCTGTTGATTACCTCAATAAAACATGCATTTACAAGCCCATCAGCACACACTGGTGCTAATGCAATGCTTCTTTGTCTATTTTTGGTTCTGGGGCACCATCTGAGATTCTTTTCTTTTTTCCCATTTCAGAATAAAATGGGTTCCATTATTTGAAAACCACTGTCTGGCTAATAGGCACTTTGTAAAAAGAGTACATTTGTGGTGTTGTAAGAATGTAGTTGTTGGCAGAGGAAAGAGAAGCAGGCTTGTATGAGACTAACTTAGAGTCAGCACATTGTTTTAAAATATATGTTTATCTTTAATTGTTTTTCTCATTACATACAGAGTATAGCTATAAGAAACCCGGCACCAGTGTTGATTCAGACAGGAGTTTTGTATGAGTAATAGTAGTTTTCTTAAGGGTTGAAGTTACTTAAAAGGTAGTTTGAAACTTGATTGGGCTCCAGTATTTTCAAAAGCATTCTCTCTTTTTCATATACTTTAAAATTATTCCCTTGTATGTCTTTCACAAATTTGAAAGTTTTAATTTTTCATATAGGTCATTAATCTAGTCTGACACTCGGTATTATGTGTGTCCATGAATGAGGCTGAGATTTACTTTCAACCTTTGGATGGAGACAACCAGTCATGCTAGCATCGTTTATGGGGATACTTATTGTCCATCTTCTCCTGTACTTGTTTGCCTTGTCTGTGGTACAGCATGCCAGGTTTTTGTGACTCAGGGGTCCCTAGGCCACTCTATTTTGTTCTATGACCATACAACTTTGCTTGCTTGCAACTTAGGTATCAAGACTTTATTTCTAGGGAATGGAATCTGCTTCTGATCCCTCCTCCACTGCCCCCCCCACCTCTTTCTCCTCTTGGTTTCTTCCTCCTTCTCATAGCAGATCAAGTTGCCTAGTCTTTTACTTTATCATATACATTTTAACAGATGCTTGCCAAACCCCATTAGTATTTTGGTTAAAAACAGAATTTAATTTATGGCTTAGCTTTTTGAGAAATTGCTTTCTTGAGGTATTGACTGTATTGCCCATGATGGCAACATACATTGCCATGTAGTAGAGCACTGATTCATAAATATTTATCATTTTCCCCATAAAGGTCTTGCGTATATTGCTTAGCTAGCTCTTACTTTTGTATCCTTCATGAATGGTACCTCTCTTAGCTGTTTGCGTACCATTTGTTGGGTGTTTTCTTTTAAGCTTAAGTTCTGCAAATCTAGAGATGTATTTATGAATTCACTCCCCCTTTGTATAGTTTAACAAAGTCAAGTATCAGAGAGATGAGGGAACTGACTGGTTTGTGGGATAATTGCAGTACACCCTGGATCTTTACTCAGTTTGATCTAACTCTTCCTATTTTGCTGACATCTTTTCCTTTCAGTTGGCCAGTGTTTCTCTGATTCTTGCTACTTCACTTAGCAGGACCTTTTTTTAGTAAGAAACTCAAATCTCATTCCAGATCTTCCATGAATAAGGCATTTAATTTACTAAATAGATGTCCTTAATAACAATTAGCTAATTCATTTGGGCAGACACATTTATGGCAAAGAGTAAGTCTACCAATCAATGTTTTCTCTGGCTATTACCTTTTGTTGAGTTCTTAATGAAAACACCAGTCCTAATTGAAATTAACTTTTAAAAAATTTTACTCATTGCATTACTAACACTCAGATACATGTAGGGTCAAGGCCCCCTAAGCAACATCAGTGTGCAGCTCTAGAGAAAAGGAGAAGCTCTCACACAGGGTGCTGAATTATACATGAATTTGTAATGCTTTTATGGCTCTTTAATTGACATATAATCATTTTTCTTATTTGTAGTAAAAAATGTTATATTTTGATTTTGTAGCAATCACTCTTTTTATGGCTGAGTAGTATTATGTATATACATATTTATATCACATTTTCTTTATCTGCTCATCCCTTGATGGACCTAGATGAGTGATATCATGACTGTTGTGAACTGTGCTGCCCTCAGCATGAGAGTGTAGATGTCTCTTAAACATACCAGCTTCATTTCCTTTGGATATGTACTCAGGAGTGAAATTGCAAGAACATATGATAGTTTACTTCTAGCATTATGAGAAACTTCCAAACAGTTTTCTTATATTTTTGGTTGTGAGCCTAGCCTTTAATGGCTGAGCCATCTCTCCAGCCCCCAAACAGTTTTCTATAATGTCTGCTTTAATATTACACCTCCACCAATAGTGTCGAAGTTCCCTTTGATTCACAGCCTCCTCAGCATTTGCCAGTTTTTTGTCTTTTTGAAAATAGTCATTGGAGAAACTGGACATGTTGGCACACACCTTTAATCCCAGCACTTGGGAGGCAGAGGCAGGAGGATCTTTGTGAGTTCCAGGAGCGCCAGAGCTACAGAGGACAGCCAGCCCTGTCTTAAAAAACAATAGCCATTAGCCATTGGGATTGCTGAGTTAGTCTGTGAACTGTTAAAATACCTCTTTAGGTTCTCATTTCACTCTGCCTGTAGCAGCAGAAAGAGGAACATGGAGGAAGGGAGGCCGGAGTGGGGCCTCAGGGAAAACCTGCTCTCTGATGCGGGTTCCTGGGCTGGTCAGTTCTAGCTATGAGTCCATATCCTGTTCTTCTGAATCCTCTCTCTGGCCTCCTCTTACATAAAGGCACTTCCTTTAGGGATGGAACAGGTGATTTCTGGGAATGGATCTAGACAGAGTTTGAGCCTCAAAGTCCAGAAGTAGTAGATGTCTGTGTAACTTAATCTAACAGCATGGAGGGGTATGGCTTGTTTATACCTAGACTCACTGTAGAAACATACTTCAATGGTGGGACATGAGCTCAGTTTTCAGTGACATCTGTGCCTGATAAAATAAGTATTAACCGGATAACTGAAGGTCACGACTTAGGGAAGGGTTTGAGACTTAAGTTTTTGAGAGAGAGAAAGATTATTATTCCTGTCTTTGAAGTTCTAAGTGGCCTATTAGTTTTAGTTCTTATATTTATTTTGCCTCTTCCTCTGGGTTCTGCCATTTCTAAAACATTCATTCCATTCATTGAGAAAGCATATTCTGAGTATATTTTAGGCATCAGTGATGAGCTAGACACAGAAGATGCCCACTGTTGTTAAGCACATGCCCCTCTGGACATGGAAAGAGACCAGTAGTTTTTAGAAGATGAACAAAGTATTCATTTTTATCTAGAGTTGGCATAGAAGAATCATCTGGGTAGAGTGTGGTGTGTGTTTCTATTTTAGTTTATTCTGAAAGCGTGGCTGTGCAAGATAGATTTAAGGCTGTGTAACATAGATTTAAGAATGGACACAAAATTGGAGTTGGCTAGCTTCAAGTTTATAATAAAGCAAATATAAATGAATAAAGGATACAGATGGGTGCACCTGGTCTTGAAAGTTGGGGATTTACAGCTCTTAGTTCTCTAACCACACGTGTCTCAGGAGACATTTCTTACAGCCTGACGAAGGCAGGAGTTCTGCTCTCAGGATGTGTGCTACCTGTGGCTAAGTCCTGGGCTCTGATTTGTGCCAGTGCTGGAGCATCTATATTCCCTTGGAAGGCCCCTGCCTCTTCATCCTGGCCATGATTGTTATAAAGCACAAGGGACTTGTCTGTTTAAAAGAATGAAAGGGAGACAGGTGGTAGCACTGTAGAGTTCAGAACAGGCAGTGCTGACGCCCTGAAGCATGAAGAACTTGGTGTCCTAGAGAACAAAAGGGAACAGGACATTGGGCTGGTGTGGGGTGGGTTGTCAGGTATTAGTGAAATACTGGCTAGAGACACACTGGGCTGAGTCTTCTAAAACCATGGTAGGAATTCGTAAGTGTTTTGGAGGGCCATCATTTTAACCTCTTGTCCAGGAACTTGAAAGAGACGAACATTCCAACTGTATGGAAAAAGTCAGCTTTACATTCATTACTCCATCGGGAAGGTCCTCCTCAGTAAACCATAATCATATACGCAGCAACTGGGCCTTGGAACCAGCAGGAATCAAAGCTATTTGCTCCTCTTAGTATAGGAATCTTAAAGTATCATTTATGACTACTGTACTTTATTAGAAATGGTGGTAGCTCTGAGACCATGAGTGCAGAGGTCAGTAACTGAAGCCAATGAACTCAATCCATGCTGTTACCCATTTTGGCATGTTAAGATTCCTGGAGCACAAGGTGCACCTTTCATTGGTGTTTCTCTCTTGCCATAGACACTTTCTGGCCCACAATGCATAGAATACTGTCTGGTTCTTTACAGAAGATGTTTTCCCACCCCTGCATTGATAACATAGAGCATGTACCACTTGGATACAATTTAAAACATTCAAATAGCCATCTGACTTGTTTGCAAGCTTACATGTTTATTTTACACACTTAAAACATTGTTCAGACATGGGATCCATAGACTTCAGCTTCCTGAGACATCTAAGACCAAGAAGGAAAAGAAAAAGAATCCTGGCACATGGTTTCTTAGGCAGGACATCAAATGAATGGTCTGACCTGTGTTCGGTTCGTTTGCCTAAGATTCATGCCCTCCCCAATGGCAGCTCCTCCATTTCTTCAGGACCTGTCACCAAGCTACATCTTTTCTATGAGTATAACTGAGTCATGTACATTTAGTATGTCAATCTGAGGGCTGACTTAAACACAATAATATGCTGTACAGTGTGATTGTAACTATCTTCATGTAGCACTGAGAGATGTTATACAAGAGGGTGTGCAGAGGTAGGATACAAACACTGCCATTTTAAACATAAGGGACTTGAGCCTTGCAGGCCATGTATCTGAAAGACCGCCCACATCATCCACAATTTTGCCTCATGCTAATTCTACCTAGGCAGTTCCTCAATTGAGGTTCCTTCTTCTCAGGTGACTCCAGGTTGTGTCAAAATAGACAATAAAAACTAACCATCAGGGGTTTGGGGGATGGTTGAGCAGTTAGGAGCCCTGGCTGCTCTTCAAGATGATCTGGGTTCCAGGGGATCCCATACCCTTTTCTGGCCTTTGTGTACAGGCATGCATGTGGTGGTGTGTGTGTGTGTGTGTGTGTGTGTGTGTTGTGTGTGTGTGTGTTTGTGCGTGCATGTGTGTGCTTGCGTGCGTACAAGTAAAATACCCATACACATAGGATAAATAAAATAATTAAAACCCAAACAATAAAACTAGGCAGCATGCCATGCATTTATTGTGAGACTTCTGTATGTCAGGAGTAGTGCATGATCAGATGACAGAGCTGCTATCACTGAAGCCAGGGATTACATCAGGCCTACCTGACGACACCCAAATCTAGGCTCACAACAAGGCACATTTCTAATGCTCATAATCACCTGGACATTCTTCTTTCCTAAGTGTTTCCATCATTTTGTTCCCTAGCTCTCCAGTGGGAAAGTTCAGACGACATTTTCTGTCTGCAGACTTGTTGGCACTGGTGCTGCCTAGAACAGGATGTGAAGTTGGTACTTTCCCAGAGTCCCCGTGATCACTGCTAATGCCACTGGAATTGGTCTTTTAAGATGCTTTCTCCAAGCATGAGTTTCTTTCCTCCTGGATGTGGCTGCAGAACTTTGTGTCTGGCTACAGGCTCTAACTTGCCTGTCATAACTCAGGTTTAAACCTCGGCCATGGCCTTTGGTTGAGGGTCGATTGAAGTTGATAGCGGCAGGGGCTGGCAGTTAGGTCTCCATTCCAATGGTATTAGACTGCTCCGTGGTTTTCACCCGGTTTGTACAGATTCTTCTGTCGCAAACCATGACCGTCACTCTTCTTAAAACCGTGGGCCCGGCTTTTGGTCAGGCATTCTCCTTACTGTCCACTTTCCCATATTGCTGATGAGGAGCACCGTGCATAGGGTCACCCAATAGAGTGTCAGTATTTTTTGAGCATGTGCATGCTGTATTGTCTGCACTTAGACTGATACTCTAGGATGGCTGGCTGGCTGTCACTTCCCACATTATCATACAATAAAAAATCCTTTATTCTCGCACATTCTTCTCCAGTAGTCCTTTAGTAAACCATATTACATAACTAGCCTGCTTAACTATCATTTCTTTAAATTTTCCTTTGTCCTAAGGAACATTTGAAAGAATTACTCTATCAGTCAGAGTATAATCAGGGTAACAGAAACCATATCATTATTGAATTAGTAGAAATTCAATTTAGATAACTGGCTGCTAGTAAAAGCTGGTTAATTATGAGTATCAGGGTGAAAAGGACTCTGATAAGCCTAGATGGAATAGTTGCAGAAAAATGTTGTGGCCCTTAGTTTGAGGAAGAAGATCATTTAGCTTAAGATCAGGAGTGAGCACTGCCTCTCCCTGTGTAGCCCTGGGCAGAGGGTATGATTCTCCAACTGCCTACCGTGCACAGATTGGTCAGGAAAGCAACTTGACCAGTTGACCTGTGCTGGACCATAGAGCTGCTTTATGGCTGGAGGGTTAGGTTTCAGAGCTACTTAGAAGTGGTTTTTGGTAAGAGTCTGGCCAAGGAGCGTGGGGGCATGCAAGAGCACAGACCTTTCACATGGGTCATACAGGGGGAGAAGCTCGCTTCATTAATCTCTGCTGGTGAAACGTCACAATTCTCCCAATTGGCCAAGGGAAAGATGCTCAGGTCCAGCTTCAATGCAGTTAAGCAGGCCAAGGTCAGTGGAGTTTGAGTTAAGACAAAGCCTGTGAAGTTTTGACCTTTGTTGCAGTATATTTGATCACACTGTGATACTCTGAAACTGTTAATAGAGTTAACCTTGAATCAGGGGATGGAGTCAGTGACTAGCTGACTAGAATTAGCCATAGAGATTTTGGAGGACCCAGGATAACATAGAGAGGCACAGGAAGGAGTAGGGAGGGCCTTGAAAGATTCAAGGGCCCTTTTGATCTGCAAAGCATGGTGAGAGGGTCAGCTGTCATTCCTCTCTGCTTTCTTTTTTTACTTTTTACCCCAATATCTGATTCCTGAGTTTTTAGCTGCATTTCTGCTTTAAATGTGGGTGTGGGGAATTATGAATAATTATGAAATATTACCTGTACTTTCAATTTTTCTGTAAGATGAAACCTTGAATAGATGTTGAATTTGAGCATTTAAGGGCCGTTGTCAGACATGACAAAAATCATACACCCAAAATGTGTTCCTTATTGACTATCCTTCATGCTCTATATGGAAGGAAAGGCATAGGTTTGTATCATGGAACCCACTGCCTATTAACTGTTGAACTCTTGGCATTATCTCTTAGATGTTTGCTTTGGTACTGGAAGGTGCTGTGTGGGCCAGCATCTCTGGGTTGGAGCCTGTATACAGTTGCTCAAGTCCACTCTCCTGACTTAGTTTCCTGAATGTTTTCCCCCGCCTATTCTAACTCACAACTGACAGATTTATTTCCCTGAGATTCCTTCATCATATCAGTAGAACCGCTCAAGCGCCTTCAATATTTCCTCTCTGTTTGCTGGATTGGAAATAGGAAGAGTATTGACGTTTGGCACTGGGCCGTCTGCCTCCCTTCTGCTGATAAGGAAACAGGCTGAGTGAGAGCAGTTGGCCCAGGCTCAAGCTGGATTTTCCTGCCTCTCAGTCCGTTGTACCTTCCAGACCACTGTGGGTCCAGCTTCCTCACGCCACCACTGTTCTCCAGCACAGCACCTGTCCTGAGAGAGGTTTGATTGACACTAGACCTCATCCCCTGATGCTCAGACTATGCCTTTGCCTATGTCAACGGGATGGAGTGCTAACATTGTGCCCTGAGCTTCTGCTTGTGGAGACTGCCTACACTCACTTAAGTGTCATCACAGTCACATCCCATTCTCTGTTGAACAAATCTCAGAGGACAATATTTCCAGGGTGTTAGAAGGACAGGGATTTGAAGTGCATTCCACCTGAATTTGGGACCCATGGCCTGGGCACTTCCTGCTATGTGAAAATAATTGTATTTTCCCACTTTTGAACTTTAGTAGACATTGAATAATGCCTGTTCCTGTAAGACAAGCTTGTTTGTCTCCAGAGAAAACACACTGTTCTTTATCTGTGTCTTTGGCCCTTGATTAAAACACCAAAGGGACAGGCAGTCTCCTCTGTTTGTTCACTTAGACTTGCCTGTTCTAGGACACTCCTGGGCTGCTGGAGCTCCTGACTCCCCCTGTCCAGTTCTTCTAGCTCAGATCTTCCTATGGAGAGCAAGAGAGCATGCGACTCACCGTGGCCTAGGTCTTCAGTCTGTAAGACCTTAACATCTCTAACCATAGGCCTCGTTCCTTGTAGTTTTTCAGTTTTTAGACTTGAGAACAGGGTATCAGGTTGCTGTGCAGAGTGAAAGCATTAAAACAGCAACAGCTGAGCATGGCAGAAGAGCAGGAAAAGAAGCCACAGATGGCACCTTTCTGGGCGGAGGTGAAGTGCTGTAGCCGGAGTGAAGGCAGCATCTCTGACCAGTAGCTCTGGAAGAGCCATGTGTTAGATGTAGGAAATGTCCTTCATTTTTCCTTCACCCCCCATTTCTCCCCCCCCATCATGCAGAGGGGAGGGAGTTCAGATTTTACTTTAGGGTATCTTAACACTCCTTCCTAAAAGGTCACCTGTTGTCTTCCATCCACAGACTTTGCTCTGTAGCTTAGCAACCAATGTGTCATATACTGCCCTTAATTGCTTCATTAGCCTCAAGATGGGAAAGTGAAGCAAATGGACTTAGGATGGATTGACAGGGTCATGTTTACATGCGGAGTCGCTCTGTCTGATGCTTAGGCAGTGGGTCTGAAGAACAGTGTTATCTCGGAGTAAAACATCTAAACTTAGGGGCTCCTCCCAAGTGAGAGAGGCAAAAACAAACATTGATGGAGAGAGGAGATGGCAAGGACGTACCTGCCTGCTGAGGACCGAGACCCCTAAACATTGGAAGCTTTCCCACCTACTAAGGTTCTCTGCTGTCCTGGTCAGCAGCAGAAGAGGGAGCATTTGTGCTTTTGACCAGATACAGTTCTGGATTAGCCTAAGTAGAAAGTTGGCATGCTGAGGAAATCAGATTCTGGAGGAGAAGGTTTGACAGCAGTGGCATTCTTCTGCAGGATCCAGGCCTCACAGAGGCTGAGTGGACGAGGCAGGTGCATAAAGAAACAGAGACAATCTGTTGGGATGCTGTAAATGTCTGGGGCTAGTGCAGACTGCAGTGGGTTGTGTGGGTAAATATGACAGCCCTCTCCGCTGCTGTTCCTCGGCCACTTGTCATTCCTCTCCTGGCCTGTGTGCAGGCCTGGCAGCTCCCTGCAGGGATGTTCTTTCTCCTCTTCATGTTTGAGGAGGTGGCACTAGACGCCTGTTGACTGCAGACAGTGGTACCTTGAAATTCAGATTGCTTGTTCTAGATGTGTCTTATGATGGGTTGTTTTCTTTTTGTCAAGTTTAAATTAAATTTACTGTTTTAACTGACACATAAAAATCTAACAGTTACACATATTTTTGGTACCATATGATGTTTGGTACCCTTATGCACTGTGTGATGTTTAAATCAGGGTCAACATTCTCTCTCTCTCTCTCTCTCTCTGTGTGTGTGTGTGTGTGTGTGTGTGTGTGTGTGTGTGTGTGTGTGAGTGTTGGGTGGGTACACAGGGTTGTGTGTGTGTGTGTGTAGAGGCCAGAGGTCAGCCTTGAGTGTCATTCCTCAGGAGACATCTATTGCCTCCATTTCTTGGCATGCCTTCTACTGGCCCGTGGCTTATGGATGGTTATAGATTGGCTGGCCAGCACGCCCTATCTCTGTCTATCTCCCCTGAGCTAGTATTACCAGTACAAGCTACTACTCTTGCTTTTCTACGTAGAAGCTGGGGCTTGAACTGAGGTTGTCATGCTTGCCAAGTGGACACTTACTTTACTGACAGAATTATCTCCGCAGCCCTTACATAATCTATTTCCTCAGATATTTATCATTTCTATGGTAACAACACACAATCCCCTTTCCTAGTTCTTTAAGTTATGCAGTATGTAATAGTTATACCGAGTCACTCTCTGCATAATGCCACATCAAATCCTAACTTCCATACGCCCGTGGCTTAGCTCCCATTGAGTAGTCTTTCTCCCCAACACTTGCATCCCCCTCCTCCATAGCCTCTGGGAACCACCATTCTCAACTCTTGTGGGCCTGCTTTTCATATTTCACATATGAGTGAGATCATGTGGTATTTGCCATTGTGTACCTAGCTTATTTCCCTTGGTCTAGTAACTTTGGTTGTATCCTTGTTCAAAATGAAACAATTCCACTTTTTTCCTGGCTGATTGACCTTCCATTGTTCTGTAATCCATTCATCATTTGATGGACATTTAGGTTGCTTCCATTTTTGGCTATTAAGAATAGCACTTGCAGGCAACATCTGAGTGTAAATGTTCTTCCATACGGTGATTTGATTATATACATATGCATGTGTTGCTAGGTCATATGGGAGATGTTCTTCTGGGTTTTTGAGGAACCTTTTTTCCCACAGTAACTATATTAATTTACCAATTGTGTGCAGTGTTCCAATATTTGCTTTTTTTTTTTTTTTTTTAATTCTTACCAACACTTTAGCCTTTTTTCTTTTGGGGTTTTTGAGACAGGGTTTCTCTGTGTAGCCTTGACTGTCCTGGAACTTGCTTTGTAGACCAGGCTGTCTTCAAAACTCAGAGATCCACCTTCCTCTGTCCCTAATCACTGTTTTTGATTTACATTTCTCTGATGATTAGTTATATTGAGTATTTGCATCAGACTTCATAGCAACACTAAATCAGTATTTAGTTGAATGGCAGTCAATCCATTTGACATATCAGACAGACTAATCAAGTTGAAAAGACCATCAGAGAAGGTGTAATCCGCTGGGAATTAGAATTTGGCTTATGTGGTTGAATATTGTGCACCCCAATAAACTTATCTGGGGGTCTGAGAACAGAACAGCCACAATATTAAACATAGGTTTAGGCAGTGGTAGCACATGCCTTTAATCCTAGCATTCTGGATGCAGAGATCTGTCTGGATCTCGGTGAGTTCAAAGCCACACTAGAAAAAGCCAGGCATGGTGACACACGCCTTTAATCCCAGGAAGTGATGGCAGGAAGCAGAAAGGTATATTAAGGCTTGAGGACCAGGAACTAGAGCCTTTTAAAGCTTTAGCTTTTAGCAGCAGTTCAGCTGAGATCCATTTAGATGAGGATCAGAGGCTTTCAGTCTGAGGAAACAAGATCACCTGAGGAATTGGCAAGGTGAGGTTGGATATGGCTTGTTCTGTTTCTCTGATCATTCAGCGTTCACCCCAAATACCTGGCTCTGGGTTTGTTTTTATTAATAAGACCTTTTACGATTTGTGTTACAGATTTAGATAGATATTTAAAGCATGTGGATCATGATACTACATATACTCTAGGATTGGTAGAAACAGAAGAGAATTTTGAAGAAGGAGTCAAAGAATCCTGGGTTGAAAATAGTTGATGCTTTCCATTTTAGAGTTTCTGGACTTCTCAGGAAGTTCTTGCAGTGAGCAAGCATGCCTCTGACCCCAGCAGGAGACTCCTGGAAGAATACAGTGGTGAGAGTGAGGATTTCTCAGTTGATTCTCTAGAGAATGAGAATTAATCCTGTTTCATTTTGGATCTGTTCCAGTACTTCATTCCTTACTTTGGAAGATGCCTGCTCTCAGTCTTGCCTGATCTGAGGGCTTAATTCATGAGGCTGCCTGTTTTTCAGAATCCCTAATTCATAAGAATTTCAGCTCTCTGTCTTCTGACTCTGATTCCTCAGTGTGTTCAGAAGCTGGCCATGGAGGAGGGATGATGTACATTCAGCTCCTCAGTACTCTGCAGCTAACATTTGCTCACTTCCTCTTCATTCTCTTAGAATTGTAGACTCATTCAGCTTGAAATGACCTGAATTTACATTGCTGTTCCCAGCTAGCCTGTTCTGTGGCCACTGGGCCCCACCTTACCCCTCTGGTAATAAGGACATGATGGCTCTCTACAGAGTGATGTGGTGTTTCTGGGACATTCTAGATAAAGATGAAAGGCCCATGTTGTTGCTGTTTGCTCACTGGGGATAGGTTTCAGGCTTGCCTGTGCATGGTGGAAGTATCTAGAAGTACTTTTCTTTGGGAGGGAGTGCTCAATCTGTTTCCGACAGCTAGTTCTTTGTAGACAATTTATTGTCTGTAACTAGTAAAGAACTGGACAAGGAAACAAGTGATGGATGAGCCTTAGACACACCATGAGGGTGTTTCCCACCAGCTCTGTGCACCATAACCTGTGGCTTGTTTCAAAAGGTGTGAAAAGCGAGTCTACTAGTCTCAGAATTCCTTGGGGCTACAGCAAGGGTGAGTCCTGCTAGGTTGCACCTTCTAGAGGCTGAGCATGGTGCATACTCTGGTGGAAAGAACCAGAATGGACAGTGAAATTTAATCTTAGTGCTAAGGATGTCCGGGGCGGCTCCATGCTCACAGACTGATCTGAAATCTGCTCATTCAGGCTACTTGTTCCTGACTTCAAGGGATCGTGCATAAGGAACCAGCCGATGCCAAGAAACCATTTAAAAAAAAATCACAACTTTATTAAGATATGCTTTGCAGAACAAAATTTAACTATTTTAGAAATGTTTTTTTTAGTTTTTTGGGGGGGGGCATTTATATGATTATTACACAATTAATTTTCAAAATTTTGACGTTGGAATAAATGTTTCTGTGGATATCAGTATGCAAGTTTTTTTTTTTTTTTTTTTTTTTTTTTTTTTTTTTTTTTGTGGACATGTTTTCAGTTCTATCAGCTGTAGAATTTCTAGACATGTTCCCTGAATACATTTTTACAGTTATCATTTTGCTTTGCTATTTTGAAGTCTCATATTCCTATTCTTTGAGTTAAGCTTCTTTGTAGAAATAATTGAAAGTTACACAAATGAAAACAGAGAAAATCCTAAGAATGTTCATTGCATAGAATCAGGTTGAGATATATTGCTTTTGTTCTCCTCTTTATCAAGCTTCTACTTAAAGATTTACTAAAGCTCTTCTTTTCATCTTTTGCAGAATCGCAATGAAATAAAAAATGGAACTATTCTTCGATTAACCACATCTCCAGTAAGTTGATCTTAGTTTATTGCTTCTCATTAAAAAGTTTCCCAACTAGGTCTGCTGTACGTGATGGTGGGTACAGAGCAGCGAGCGTGACTTGTGCAGAACCCAGAGTGCAGTATCCTCCCAGACAGATTCTAGATTCACAGGAGCATTCTGCTTTCTCTTTTCTATGATAGGCAGGGGACTTTGTCTCAGGATACTGTCAAGAAAATGGAAGGTGAAGACTTGAAGTTTGTGGTAGTTAACCCAGCCACAGCTCTCATAGTGCAAATGGGATAGTAGCTGTCCTGATTGGTTTGGCCCACTTACCCACATATCACCTGATGCCGTGGAACAGACAAAACTAAACCAACCAACCAACCAACCAACCAAGCAAACAAAAAAACCCCTGATAGCCTACTACTGCCTTTCAAGTCTCTGTGTGGGGGGGAGTGAAGTGTGTGGTGGTGGGGTGAGGTGGGTGGGTATTTGATTATTTTCTACCCTGGATCTGTTATTAAACATTCCCTAAAATCAGCTCAAGTGCATCGCCTTCTTACGCTGCTTTCCTTTCAGCTGATTCTATAAAAACATTTGAAGGTTTCTGAAGAAAAGCAGCTAAATAGGATGCCACAATATATATTTAGACTATGGCTGGGACTGTGATCTTTCTTATATGTAGCGATGCCGCATAGTGACATTAGCATATTTAAAATATCTTCCTTCACAGTGCAATTCCTTGCTTCCCTGAAAAAATAACATGCACAAAGTACTGCAAGTGTTACTATTTTCACACTGCAAATGTGATGAAATGTGTATATATCTGTCATTTTCATTTCCACTGAAGCCATGTGCTAGGCTAAAAATAAAATTTAAAAATTGGGAAAAGCATCTGGCTGGAATTAAAGTGTGGGTACTGTAGCTACCGCAAATTCTTCTCATTGAAAATTACATTGAGCTTTAAAAACTCAAACATTTTTCTCCTGTAACATCTTGAACCTAACATAGTGATGAGCTCTCTGGACTGTCTGCTGGAGTTAATGGAGCCATCTTCCAGTTCCTTCATGCCAGTGCGTAGAAAATACAGTTAGTTGGCCTGTGGGTTTGAATGGCTGCAAGATGAGCTGACAGGTTGGCACCAGCCTTTCCCTGGCTTTCTCATTCATCAGGTCAAGGTTCTTTATGCTTCCCTTTTCCTCTGCTAATTACTGTCTCTAGAGAGGCCCAGTGTTCTGTCTAGGCTGGCTCTATGTCAGGGAAGAATTGACTCTGTTATTGCCCTGGGTTCTTAAACAAAATTCCCTATGTACTATGACATGAAAGGGAAGAGAAATTGTCCAGGGAACAGAGGGGACTATTGAGAGAGGGAGAGGGAGAGTTGTAGGGTAAGGTGAGGAATATCTCAGAGTACATTCTGTACTTCCCTGAAGATAATCCCATGTAATGAAACAATTAAAATAAAAGAAGACTCAGTGTGGGGGTGAGGTGTTTTGTTTTTGTTTTTGTTTTTTCTGAGAGAGACAGTGGAATTGTGGTTGTAGAAGAATGATTCTCTCACTGGAAATTCTGTGACTGGAAAGGTGGGCGAGGCAGTCCCTAGGGCGCTGTTGTAATGCAGGAGTCCACTCAACAGAGACCGTTTTGCATTTCCTAGAGCGGTGGCCTCTACACCAGGACCAGCAGTGGGACTTTAGAGATGCTGATGTCTAGCCTTGCTAGTGAGACTGGGCAACAGTGTCTGAGAATGGGGCTCAGACACCTACACTTAAAGGAGCCTTTGTGTGGGGTTAAAGCCACGGGGTCTATAACTAAGTGTTAGTGCACAGCAGTTTATATGGAAACTAAGAGCTTCATTCATGGCTGTTTTTTTTTAATTTTTTAAATGAAAATGGATGAGACAGGTTATCTCACTTTAAAACAAATTTATGTCTTTTTGTTTTTGAAATAGGGTCTCTCTATGCTAGTCCTGGCTGTCCTGGAATTCCCTATATAGACTAGGCTGGCCTTGAACTCACAAACATCTTCCTGCTTCTGCCTTCCAAGTGATAGAATTAAAGGCATGTGCCACCCTGCCTGGCCTGATTCACCTTTTATGTATATAATAAAATATAAAGAAGTGTTTTCACTAAATTTGCTGGAAGGATTAGAGTGCAGTAAAGAAGCCAGTAGATGTTTTTACACTACTTTTTACATGAAGTTCTTTTCAACAGTGGTTGGCTTGTCCCTGCAAATAGATAACAGCATACATAAGTGTGTGCAAAGCTACATACAGACATGTACACGTGATTGTACACACATGCACACACACTCTAATTTTAGGTGAGGTATAGAGTGTGTGTACATGTCTGTGAGCTCCGGAGCAGGCCTGGTGAGCTTCGGTAGAAGCTGAGGAGTGCCTCTGTTCACCTGCTCTGCTCAGAACCAGGAACTAAAACTGAGGCCATGTACTGCACAAAGCACATTTTAGCTATGTTCCTGTTAGAAAAAGTTTAGACTGTCAGACTGTCATTTTCCCTTTCTTGGAATTTATTAAAATAAATTTCATAATGAGCTGGGCATGATGCTATATCCTACATTTTGGGAGGCAGAAGCTGGCAAATCTCTCTAAGTATGAGGCCAGCCTGGTCTACACAGTAAGTTCTAGATCAGCCAGGCTTACATAGAGAGACCCTATTTTAGAAAAGTTATCCCCCCAAATTCTCATAATGAATGTGTATTCTTGGAGTGGGTAGAGACTATGAAGTAGTATATACCCCAGACATCATAAAAAAAGAGGTTGGTACATTTAACTATCCCCAAAATAAATCTTCAAAACATTTGTGTTTGGAAATAACTCCAGGCTCAGTGTCAAGAATGATGCATCAGAAAATAGCAGGTGGTAGTCTGCATGACCTAGGCCTGATTCCTTAATTCACAGAATCCTTTATGCGTGGATTCATACTGCTTCAACATGTGTGGTCATAGGTATAGCAGAAAGCAAAAAAGGGAAATTATATATCCATATATACTTACTTATATGTATGCATCATCTCATGTAGAGAGATCTCAGTGTGAACTCATTGTAGTTTGCAGAAAATATATGCATCACATCTGCAACTCGAAACATTTCTGCATTTCTGTTTTCCAGTCTATGCAACTATGTGATGAGCCACTAAGATGTATGGATGAGTTCCTCTTCCTCCTGCTTTCTCATTTCATTCCTTGTACACAGAGAAACCCAAACTACTTATTAAGAACCCACTATTGCCTTGTCATCTCCAAGCATAAGCCTTCCTGCTGTTCTCTGGTGTTCCGGATGCACAGTGGGAATCATCTAGATCAGAAGACCTGTCACTGTGATTTTTGGGGCCTTCTTCCAGTGGTGATAAGAAAGATTTTGATATGTCAGTCATTCCATAGATTCAGGTTATCAGAGATTCTTATCAACATGTATTATTGTATTATTAACAGATGAGAATTTTTAAATCTGTACGGGCTTAAAGAATGAGGGAGTCTCTGAAGCCATACATAACATGCCTGCAGAGAGATGACCCATGGGAGATAAGAAGACAGTTCTGTTTAATAGGGCTCAGTAGCTGGTGTTGGTTCAAACTTCTAGTCTGATCCAGAGTGGTTTATTTGAACATACTTAAGCATTGCACATTTTGGTGAAAGCTTCTCTGGTGATCAGTAACTCAACCCTTCATGCACAACAAAGCGTACATAAATCTCTTTGAGGACCAAAATACACTCAAATAAGATCAGATGTGACTACATTGAAACCCTTTGTAAAATACGTATGACGCCTTCCATAAAGAGGTTCTACAGATAGGCTAAGAAAAAACAAGTTTGTGGAAAGAGTATCGGGGTGAGGGAGAGGGGTTCAGTGCTGTCTCTGGCCACATGGATAGTGCAAAGGTCCCCAGGCTAGAAAGCACATCTGCTCCCAGTCTTCTGGGCAGATAACAGGTATTACATTCCTTCCCTTGAATGAACAGCTCTGTGTGTTTAACATTTCAGGGGTCCCTAGTGCTTATCTGTGAGCACAAAGCCCTCAGTGCCTCCTACAGAAAAACTGAAAAAGAGTTACAAAATGTCTGTATTCTATTTTTCTTCCATTGCTTTAGAGGACTAACTTTGGAGAAGTCAGTGGAGAGAACAGATTATAGAGTTAGCAAGCTTAGGTGTTCCCGGCATAGTTTACGTGGAGGTGCACATGGCTTAGACATCCTGGCCTGTCGGGGTGCCACTGGGACAGAGAATCTTGTGAAGGGCCAAGCCCAAGACTTCATAAAGTGATGCTCTTTGCTGAAGGAGGCTTGTGTTTTGGCAAACAGTGTGATGTTGCATTGTTTCTCTGGGTAGATGGTTGTGAGTAGGGAGATGAAGCATTTGAGAAGTCAGCTGTGTACCTTGGGCACTAGGCAGTGGAGTAAGTGTCCTGCTGGAGAGGCTGGAGGCAGAGGTGGACCAGTCTCTACTGTGTGTATATAGTAGTTAGAGCTGAGGACAGGTGACATCACCCACCTCCCTCCATAGAGAAAGTCTGGAGGGCTCAGTGCAAGAGCCTTGGGGACACTTGCGGTTGGCAGAAGTGAAGAAAATGTTCCAGGGATGAGAATACTTAGGGGCTTGATGACTGTGAAGTGTCAGGGAAGATGAAAGGAGGAAAATGGTTGCTGGACCAGTCCCCACAGCTGGTGCTGGCCGAAAGGAGGTACTCTTCAGTACTTAAGTGAGGGTGGGCCTGGAGACCTCACCAGAGAAAGGAAGGGATGAAAGAAGGAGGCAACAGCTTCAGAGTTGCTCCTCCTCTACAGGTACTGAGAATGGGGAGCCCATGCAACAGGGGAATTGGGCGTGTGTGTGTGTGTGTGTGTGTGTGTGTGTGTGTGTGTGTGTGTACACGTGTGGATGCATGTGCGCGCATATGTGTGTGCGCGAGTGTGTTGGGAACCCATGATCTGGAAGATGGAGGGAGAAATTTTTAAGTTGAGTTCATAGGAGCGGAGCTCTGGAGGTTCCAGACAGGTCGATCTCTGATAGGCAGGAGGGTGCTTGCTTCTCAGCATGAGGCTGTAGAAGCAGAGCCATGGGGAACTGCTGACTGCTCTTAGTGGGAAGACAAAGGTGCACCTGGCTGCTTGCTTCATTTTTCTTAATGCCAGGTGAGACAGGATCATGGGCAGGAACAGAGGCAAAACAGAGGAGGGCAGGGCAGAGGCAGGCATGTGGGAACTGGCGGGGGGGGGGGGGGGGAGGGCACGTTTAAGGACAGAAGAAAAAGAGAAAGGAAACATTTCACAGATGTATATGCAAACATATAACAAGCATCTGAGGACAGACAGTGTAGTTAAATGGCTGGGCAACATTAAATGTACATTTGGGAGTATCTAAAGCATAGATGAACTTGAGCTTAGTCACCTTTTAATTGACATGAACCCAGGATTGTGCTAGAAGTTTGAGGGGCATGATTTTGACCTCAAGAAGAGAGATGGCAAGTTCTGTGTGCTCATACCCCTGTTTCTAGGTGACTCGTCATGGATCACTGCGCTTGAGTTAAACTCAGACCCTTTCCATGATCTGAACTGTTTGAGTGGCATGAAGTGAAACGTGTTTTCCGTCCTTGGAATGGTACAATGAAATAAAATTTACTCTCTGATATGGTCCCTCATACAGCTGGTAAACTCTTCATTTTGTGCTGAGCCTGGAAAATCAGAACCAAGGCCATCATACTTTTAATACTCATAATTTTTTCCTCTCAAATATAAAAGTGGCTCAGAATTATGGAAAAATAAAACCAAGCCTGTTACAAAGAAAATTATCATCATTAAACATGTCACATTTTGATCTGTCACATTTGGATACACACACACACACACACACACACACACAAATATAAAATTTACTTCATTTAGTGACTTTTTTTTTAACACTCCTTGTGAGTGCCAGGTAATATCCCAGATTCTGGGAATGTGTTAGTCAGCACATCTAATGTATTTCTTCTCCTGGAGCTGGTGTGCTAGTGGACACACACATCCTTGTATGCATGACCCTGCCCTCACCAACTGCAACATATTTGCATGCTGGCTGTGGCCTTTAATACTCTTATCAAAAGTTGTAGCTATTTTATCTCACATTTTCTTGGAATTTGGTTTATAATTCATATATTTCATCCCGTGTCTCATGTTGAACAGTGGCGTCTGTGTGTGAATATCAACACTACTTTGAGGTCTCCCATTCAGGTCAGCAGACATCTGCTTCAGATGTCCAGATGCATCCTCTCAGAGAAGCACATCACCACTCAAGGAGCCGCCAGCTCTCCACATTCCTGGACAGCATGGGCTTCGTGTCCTGTCACTCTTCTGTCCCTACCTCCTTCCATCTCTGTCTCACTCCCCCCCTGGGTCTTGGCCTGTCCCTGCCGACACTCCAGGCTGGCTTCACCTGTAGGGCTTTTGCCCTCACCAGCCCTCCTGCCTGCCCTTTCTCCCGGCACAGTGTGCTGGTCTCGGTCTCACTTCTGCGTGGACCCTGCTTTAGGCAGCTTGGTCTTGGAACAGCCCGTCTAAACACTCACCAGCTGTTTTCTGTCGTAGCTCTCCACGTTAGTGTTTCCCATAAGACGTAGCAACACATTCTTTAACTTTTTATTCCTACTATTTTAAAGTGACCTCCTCTCACCCCGAGGTGGGCAATTATTTGTTGCTGTCTCTCAAAGTGTAGGACACAGAATAAACTTTCCAAAAGTATCTATAGTTGGCAGATGAGCATTAGGAAGGTAACTTGCTTTGAAATTGATAATTAAAAAAAGGTTTATTGAGGCGAGTTTAAGAGAAATTGTGTGCATGTGTTTTTCTGTCATGAGTGATATCCAGACCAGAAAATTTCATTTTTAAAATCTAGTTTGATCATTAAAGACTTTCTTTCACCTTTATTACGTAGAATGAAAGTTTTGTGTCCAGGTCATTTAGAGATTTGGGAAACGAGTACCTGTCCAACCTGCTGCGGCTCTAACGGCACAGATGCTGCATCAGCAGAGTCCCTTAGTTCCACATGTATTTGGATTGGAGGGTACATCTGTACTCACACGTATGGGGCGCTTTTCCTGGCCAACTCAGGATGGGGCTTCCACCAGCTGAGAAACAGTCTATCACTTTGCAGGGTGCAAGGAAGGAACCTTTTTTTTTTTTTTTTTTTTTTTTTTTTTTTTTTTTTTTTGTGTGTGTGTGTGTGTGTGTGTGTGTGGTGTGTGTTTCGAGACAGGGTTTCTCTGTGTAGCTTTGCGCCTTTCCTGGAACTCACTTGGTAGCCCAGGCTGGCCTTGAACTCACAGAGATCCGCCTGCCTCTGCCTCCCGAGTGCTGGGATTAAAGACGTGCGCCACCACCGCCAGGCACAAGGAACCTTTAATGTAATTCCCATTGATGTCACAGCTACCAGAGCTTTGTTGCTAGCCACACTGGATTGCCTCAGCTCCAGGGTCCTCTTTGTGACCCCTCCAGCGCTTTGAGTACGTCTTGAAATGAAGACTTCCCAAAAGCAAACAAGGTTGGGCGACAACACTGCAGCTTTAAGAGAGTTGGTCCTTTAGTAAATTCCAAGGAAGTAGCACGGCCTGCTCAAGGAAAAGACACACCCAGAACCAGCACACACAGCTTTCAGACCTTCTGGCCCCTGAGACAGAAGGAACTGTCCCAGAGGAATGTACAGGGGCTTGGAGTCTGTGCGTGTAAACATGTGACCCACTCTGGAGGAGTGGCATGCCGCCCTTGGGATGGTTCTCTGCTGAGACCCCGTCATCATCAAGGCACTGCTGTGCTGTGCTCATGTGTAAAATAAGTTTTGTTTTGTAGTTGCATCCCTTCATCGTCTTAAGATCTGGGACTCTCCAGTCTTGACTTCTCTGCTCAAGTTTTGGTGGTTGTCCCTCTTCCCTTATTTTAAATTAACTAATTACTTAATTAACGTCAAAGTGGGTCCCTATCAAAGGCATGCCGATGAATGAGAAAGAGTGGCATAATACATTCCTTCACAGCAAAAGGTCTTTGCTGAAATTGCACAAGTTTTAAAGGGGCGGACAGATTCTCTTCTTGGTTGCAGTAGAGCTGGAAGACTTTCACGCGGCCTCAGCTTGGGGGTGACAAGGGGTGACGGGGCAGCAGAACCAGTTGTGGCATGGTCCCACGATTGCTGCAAGATGCCAGGTCTGGTTGATGTGGAACAGTCATTTCAGCCTGGATTTTGAAGAGGCAACATGGCAGCATGAGCGTGCTCAGCAGAAGTTTCTGGAGACCCCAATCTAGGCCTTCAGATCTGGAAACTGTATGAATGAAGGATCTGTGGCTTTCAAAGCTGTTCGGGTCATGTGTGTTCTGGAGCCTCGTTGATGGCTGTTCTTGCAGAGTCTAGCTATCCTGGTTTTATTCACAATATTGACGAGTTGTGCAAGCTGTCCTGTCACTTGGCTTTCTTGCCCCTTCGGTTTCCTTTGTCAGATGAAGAAAAGAGAAAGTATCGCTATGCTTGACTCAGTTCAGATTAAATGAATTACCTCATGAAGGTTTTATAATAATGGGTGATATACACATGGTAAGGTGATGGTGAGCTGTTAATCATGTCAATATCATCAAACAGCAATTTTTGTATCAGTGCTGCTGATGACAATGTGATGGTTTTCTGAGTTGTTGTGATCTGTAGAGAAAAATGTTTTCTTGTGGATAAAAGTGTAGTTTTTCAAGGATTCAAGTGGTTCACTTTGATTAATTATACTATGTCTGTGTTATATCAATTTGAAATATTCATCTGAGCATCCAAATTTGAAATACCTGTTGTATTTTTATATATCCACAAATATTTGGAGAATGGTATATCTTTAAATGATGTTAAAAGAGTGAGTAGTCCGCATTCAGCTCCCGTATGTCCTTTTTTAAGAAAATGGCCTTTTAGTAACTTGTGGCCTGTCAGTTTCTCATCTTTTCATCCCGGTCCCCTTTCGTTATTCTGTTTCTAATTTCTACTGCTGACTGTGATGGAATGGGAAACCCGGTGCGCTCTGACTACATGGTGCAATATATTTCTCTTCTGTCTGGGTTCCAGAACAACTCCTCAGGGTCCTGGTTGTCCTCTTCTCTCTTCCAGGGGGCTGCTCTCCACAAGGGCTGCTCCCTACCTCTCCTTTATAACCCAGCCACATTGCAGAGCACAGAGTGTTCAGTTGTTTTGTGACTAAATTTCTGTTCAGCAGAGTTGGTTGGTTGTTGATGTCAAACGCCATGTATTAGGCTCTTTCTGTTATTATAATGAAATACTTGAGGCTGGTAGAACTTACAAAAGCAAGGAATTTGTTTAGTTTGTAGTTCTGAAGGTTCAGGAATTTGGCACTGTTTAACTCAACTCTTTTCAGGCCCTTCATGGTGGAACCATGGTTGGGAGAGCCTGTAAAGGGGAGAGTGGAAGCGTTTATGTGAAATAATGAAAACAGTATATCACAGTCAGTGGACCAAAAAACAACCCTTTTCACTAGGCCCCGCCCCTTAAGGTCCTACGACTTGTCACATCTGGTGAGCAAGCTCCCAACACATGAACCACAGGGACAAACCACTTTCCAAACCACAGTGCCTCCATCTTGCTGTATCTTTGCAGTGTCACAGTATATCAAAGGAAAAAGCAAAGTGCCCCAGACGACAGGAGGCAGATGCTTCAGCCACTGTGGTTTGAAGTTTAAGTCACTGGTGGGTGGCGAGGGGTGCAATGTGTCCCACTGCCTGCTTTCTCTGAAGGCAGACCCCAGCCGACATTGAAGAGAAGGAAGACAGAGGACAGGTAGTTCTCCAAAGTCCAGCCCTGCCACTCACTTCCACTCCTCCCTCCTCTGCATGCGACATCTAAGTGCAGAAGCCCCAGCAGGAGAACATTAATTCTAGGAAGAGCTGTTAATTGGAACTTACAGTTACTGTGGTTTTAAATTTCATACAGCAAGTACCAGTGCGTGAGAAACATATGCTGTTGGAAACGGCAAAGACTCATTTGTGTGTCTAATGAAGCTTTTGAATGCAGGCGGTTATTAACTCAGAGTTTTGACTGAATGGGTAATCATGATGTATAAATTTGTGTAATTGCTTAACTAAGCAAATAGCTTTGTGTCACTTCTAGATAATAATTTTATTGAAAAAGTAAACATCTTTCTTTCTCTTCCTGTCTGTCACACCCTCTCAGTTTGGAGCTTTAGAATTCATGCCCACTTGCCCTTATCCTTCCCTGAAATGGGCCCTGGCATTTTCCAGCTGGAAGAATGGAACACAGGCGGGAGGGGTCTTTACAATGGAAAACCTGCTGTTGAGGTGCCCTGTTCTCATACACATCTGGCCTATGCTTCCTGCCTGTGCATATTTATTTCCCAAGGACTCATTGATTTTTGTGCTATTGTATTCACTTAAAAAAAAAAAAGGGCAAGTTGATGGCATGTACTTATCTTCTTTCTGTTTTTTTTTGTTCCCCACACCCCTAAGGCTCAAAATGCCCAGCAGCTCCATGAACGAATACAGTCATCAAGTATGGATGCCAAGTTGGAAGCCCTGAAGGACTTTGGCCAGCCTCTCTCCGCGATGTTACCTTTGCTCAGGAGTTCATAAACCTGGATGGCATCTCACTCCTCACTCAGATGGTAGAAAGTGGCACTGAGTAAGCATACTCCTTCCTAGTCTCCCTCTGTCTACTCTAGAGCTGTGGTATGTGCTACATTCTTTATTCTGGCAGTTTCTATCATGTGGCCCTCTGTCTACTCTAGGGCTGTGGTGTGTGCTACATTCTTTTATTCTAGCCGTTTCCAGCTTTAGAGACTAGACCTTGGCCAGACCCTGTGAAAAGTGGCTTGAACATAGCAGCAGGTCATGGGCTTGTGATTCCCATAGCTACGTCCATCACACACCAGCTACATGGTGTCACATGCTCAAAGTCCCTCAACACCTCAATTTTCATAGTCCAGAGGAAGAACATTAGGCCATTACCTCAAAAGGCCTAGCCAACTAGGCCAACTAGAATTATATTAAAACTATAATTCTCTCAACTATTAATCTCTCAACCCCCTTGCTTATCCAACGGAACTTTCTTCCTCTGTCTGGAGTAAAACTCAGAATATGATCACATGTTTTGAAGTATTTAGAGCCTTCTTAAAATACTTTTCTTAAAGGAGCACTTTAATGATTAAAACAAACACAATTTAAAATTTAAAATAAAAATATTTATTGAGTTCCTACTGTATGCAGAATGGTGACAAGTGTCAAAAAACTTTAAACATGAACCTTGTCTTCCCAAAATTGGTGGACAGTATTATATAGTCAAAATTCAAGGGTATTAATTCCTTGCTGGGCCAGATTAGAGGCTGGGCAGTTAGATCTTAAATGGTCTTTCAGAGAATGAGACAGTAGGTGAGGCCTGGCAGGAGCTTGAGTTCATCATGACGGAGCAGTAGGTTGCGTCTCAGGTAGTGAGACTGATCTTTTGGGTGAAGACTTCTGTCTCTGGTGTGACTAAGAAGACTAAAGGAGCAAGGCTGGGCCAGCTTCCCCATGTGGTGAGAGAGTAGCCTGTTCACCAGGAAGGAAGAGGTCAGAGTGACTGTCCATGGGGTCAGCTGCTGGTGGCATTGATGGCAATGGTATACTGGTTTAGTTGACTACAGATTAGTACATGGATAAAGACGGCTACCAAGAGCAAGAGGCGGGAGAATTACAGAGGACTGCAGCTTAAGTTCTGGTCATTTGACTCTGTCTTCCATTCTCAGAGATGTGCAGAACAAATAGGGGACTGTGCACATTGGAGACCTGTCTGCTCTCCTCTTTCCGTCTTCTCCTTGTTCTCCTTCCTCCCACCCTGGGCATCATTAACTCTCACTGCTTCCTGGAAACCGAAATGAAGGGATGGTAAACTTAATGAGGATCAGCTTGATGAGCTCTGTAGCACTGGTTAGCACTGGCGAAAGATTCTCTGTTTTTTCATTCAAAGACCCTACATTTTACAATAGTGCTACCATTTTCTATCTAATAATGCTCTTTTCAAGTTTAAAATTGGGAATCTTGTCTCACAGACAAGTAGAAAACTTTCTAGGACCGAATAAAGAAATCAAATCAAATTCTAAGAACACAAACTAGTGTTGCAGTACCCTTTGGTTGCTGTTTTGTTTTCTGTGATGACTAAAATTCTCCTTAAGACATGGTGGAGCTTCAAACAGCCAGGAAGAAGCTGAGAATGAGTTGGCAGCAAGGATTTGACCAGGAAAAGAAAGTGCCGCCCGGTGGCAGATGCTTCAGAGGAAATGGAGGGTGGAGTGTTTGTCATGGTTACTTTTCTGTGCTGTAAGAAAATACTCCGACAAAAGCGACTTAGGGGCTGGAAAGATGCTCAGTGGTCAACAGCATGTATGCTCTTTCAGAGGACCCATATCAGGCTTCCACATCCAGCTGTAAATCCAGCTCCAGGGATCTGAACCTTTTCTGGACTCTGAGGGCACCCACAGTTACAAGTGCACGAGCAGCCCCCGGCTCCCTAAAGAAACACATTAAGCACATAATTAAAAATGAAGTAGAAAGAAAATGAAAAGCGATTTAAGGGAGAAAAAGGCTCATCTCTACTCAGTTCCAGGGCGAGGTCCTTCATGGTGAAGCAGCTCTGACTGCAGGAACCGAGTGAGCTGGCCACAGTGCCTTCCTTCATAGTCTGGAAGCTGAGGTGGGGAATGCCAGTGCTCAGCTCACTTTCTTCCTTTTTGTATAACCCTGGATCCAGTTGTGGGAGTGGTTACCACCCAGAGTGGGTAGGTCTTCTTACATTAACGAGTCTCATCTAAACAACTCCTCAGAGCTTGCCCAGAGAACATCCCCAAGGTGATTATAGAGCTCATCAAGTTGACCATCATAGGTTTACCCATCCCTTCATTTCGGTTTCCAGTAAGCAGTGGAGAGTCCTTTCGACTGGAATGAGCATGTCTTACCACATGTCTCCCAGATGACTTCTGATCTCCTGGGACAGTGAACCTTTGGGGCTTCTGCTTCAGGGACATTTGCTAGCATGTTAAGTATAAAGCTGTTAGTACCTTTTACTGATATTTTCCATTGCCAGTCACTTATACATCATAGGGAGTGTTCTGGTGCCAGTCGTAATGCACTGACATTAAGTGGCTCTTTTATATATGCCTAGGTATCTGGGCACTTCAGCTTTTTGAATTTTACAGTGTGAATCAGTGTGCATACATCTGAGTTTACCAGGATGGCAATAATAATAGTAAAGGTCCCCAAGTTAAGGGTCCATGTGTACATCATGAGCACAAGGTTGTGGCTGGTCACTGTGTTTTTTCAAATGAAGCCTGCATATCAATACCCCTCCCTTTTTTCGTTTCCATGGCATCAGTCTGCTACAGGTGCCATCACATAGTTTCAGGGACTGGTAACTTAAACAACAAAATGCCCCTCCTCCCACTGTTTCTGAAGTCTGGAAGGTGTCTCCAGGGTTGGTTTCTTCTGAGGTCTGTTCTCTTACACAGATGACTGCCTTCTCCTTGTATTCTCATGTGCCTTTCCATGTGTCTGCACATCCTAGGATATCTGCATATTCAGAGTTACTCTTCTCAAAGAGGCACTCTTCAGATTGGATCACAAGCGAGTCTTATAATTCGGTGGCCTCATTCAAACTAATGGTCCTTTCTCTGAGTATAGTTTCATCCAGACGTACTGGAGTTTGCAGGTCCAACATGTGAATTTTGGGGCAACATAGTTGAGCCTGTAACACTCATCAAAGGACCGCTACCACTTTTGTTTTACAAGAAAAGAGTGTATGAAGGATAGCATGTACTTACCTTGTTAAGATTCTTCTCATCGATCCGATTGCCTTTCTCCATGGCTCACCATAACCCAGAGTCATTCAGAACAATCCCTTTGCTTAACTCCTGGCTGTCAAAGGCAGGGCCTTAATCATACTGTGCTGCTCATGTACACTGAGAGAGAACGTCAACACCAGATGTTCCTTGTGAACAATACATTTTTTTTATGTGAACAATCCATTTTAGTATGTATTTTTATTTTCAAAAGAATGCCATACTCATTAACATGGTAATCATTTGTAATCAGCCATTGCAACTTGACACATACTGTCGAGTTTCAGACAGTTTAAACAGCAGGAGACCAGATCTTGGGTGAATTCTCTTTTGCATTTTTCTTTCACATTTCCATCATGCCACTTTTTCTGGGCTGGATAACACTCTTGGGTTTTTCTTCTGCTTTCCCTTACTGCATAAATTCAAAGCCCCAGTGGTTTTAAAGACTGAGGGAGTAGGCATGAAACTCCAAAGCCTCTTTTCTCCCCTTGCTAGTCTGTATCTCAGGAAGAGGTAGCTTATTTGATCCTCAGCCACTTTCCTGATCTTTTGCTCAAATTAAAACAGAAAGAAAAAGCTGTTTCTTTTATAAGTAAAGTGGATTCTCGATTAACCTAGAGCAAGACTTTAAGTACTAGGAAACTTTGGAGTAGAAACTCCTGCAGCTGGGAAGCCCTTCAGTCTCGGCAGACGGCCTGCTGGGAAGGTGGATATTTCCTAAGTGGGGCTGATGGAAAGTGTTAAAAAAATGCTGAAGAAAGACCACTGACCATTTTTCTCCTTAGTTTTGGTAGTGGTTCAGTTCAGACAGTTCCAGCTACTTGCCATTACCCAAGGCTTCTTAAGGTCGCTCCCCAGGTAGTACCAGGAGACACCTTGGGGTGACATCACTACCGAGAGAAGCACAGTGTCACTTTGGCAGAAAGCAGCACTGAAAGCCTGAAATTACCATTTCTCTCCTGTGGAGTTTTTGAATTTTCATCCCTGGTTCTAACTGAACCTGGTATGGAAACAAATAGCATTGTGGGAAGGAAGTAGGTTGCCCAACCCAAGCAAGGGGAAGGATGCTAAAGAATGGATAGAAGACAAAAGATGGCTAGTCAGAGACTGGAAATATCTCTGGCTTGATTCCAGAGAAGAAAAATATGTACCATTCACTGCAAGTCCAACACACACACACACACACACACACACACACACACACACACACACACTCACACACTGCTGTTCACTCATTATCCCACCCATGTTTAAGTGGCCAGTCATCACTGGGGCAGACAACAGAGAACTTTTCCAAGAACAGAGGGCAGAATGCTTACAGTCTCCTTCCTACTTGGCAGCTTGAAAGGAACATGACACCATCAGTTTATGAGTAAGCCAGAGCACCACCCTGGACAGCGAAGCCAAGGCCGAAGAAAGCAATTCTTCTGCTTCCGAAGAACCCAGTCTTTACTAAAATTAACTCTTATTCCCTATGAAACCATATCTATTGCTAATATATGTAAATCTGCCAAAGGAGAAAGAATGCTTTGTATTTTGTCCATCCACAAATAACCACATTTATTATCTTCATATATAATCATGTTATTTTAAATACATATATGCAGAAGATTTATGAAAGTAGACTTATAGTCATTTCCTTCACAATATGCCTTTTGTACTCATGTCACTAAATACTATTCTTTCCCTTATTGTAATTGTCCACATATGCTTTCATTTTTACAACTAGTCGATACACTTGATACGCAGATGACACATTAATTCAAAGATATCCACAATGGTTAATCACACCCATATTGTGAGGGATTTTCAGGGTGTTTTTGTGAACATTTTTTATTTTCTTTCTTGTACCCTAGCTGTTGGCTATTTAAATACTTTGTAGGGGGCAGAGAGATGTCTCAGAGGATAATAATTTGATCTTTGCAGAGGACCCAGGTTCAGTTCCCAGCACTCACATTAGGGAGTTCACAATAGTCTGTTCCAGGAATTATGATGTCCTCTGGCCTCCGGTACCTGCAAACATGTGCCTGAACATCTTACACACACACACACACACACACACAGATGCACGCACGCACACACGCACGCATGCACGCACGCATATGCACACGCACACACAATCTTTCACTTACTTTGTTAGACTAAGATAACCGGCTCAAAAAAACAAGGATTTTTAAACCATTTCCCCGCAAGAACAATTTAGCAGCTATGCTAGGCTGTCCTGACACTTCGTCATTACTTTGGGTACCTATCAGTTTCTAATCCCTGATTACTGCGGGCCGGTATTCTATACATTTTCTAGTGTTCCTGGGAACACTCAGACATTCCGGGAGTTCCTCTAAACTGGGGAATTAGTTAGTGCTGACTTGGCTGAGATCATTTCTCATAAATTTGCTTTTTTTTTTTTTTAAAGACAGTTTCATAATCGTTTGGTGATAGAAAAACCCTTGTTAATTATCTCTAAAATAATCAATACTATGTTTTTAATTGCCGACTCTTTGTCATACCTGTGGTGGCATGAAGGAAATCTGACAGGCGCTGTGTGCCTCCGTGTTGTGTAGAAGTTGCCGCAGTATCACAGGCTCCGTTTTAGTGTCAGAGTAAACTTCTGTTACCCTGCCTGTTTTCCCTCCTTGAGCTGGAGCTGTTTCTGCTGATGACTATTGTGAGCCTGAGGCTGGACGGTGTACACTAAGGCGCTGTAGCTTTGGACGTTGCACCCCACACTGAGGATAGATTTGTAGACCGTATTCCTTTAATCCAGTATGTGTTAAGTGCTGCACAGAACTTCTGACACAGAGTGGGTGTGTTGTGTGGTGTGTGTGTGTGTGTGTGTGTGTGTGGGTGTGTGTATGTGTGTGTGTGTATGTGTGTGTGTGTGTGTTGTGTTGGTAAAGAGGTGCTGGGAATGCTCAGATGTCTATGGCAGTTTTGTCTATGAGAGACATTTTCAGAAAATTTTGTTCTCAGACAAAAGATACTTTTTTAAACACAGTCACAAAGGACAGTTCTAACCCTGGCGACTTGACGTGTCTTGTAAGCCCTGGCTTTATGGGGGTTGGCTAGCCCATTTTGCAGTTTGACTTTAACCTCCTGTGAGGCCATGGTGCGGCCAGTGCCTTCACCCTGAGTGTGAAGGTTCCTGTCACCTGAGACTCTCCCTGGGGATTCCTGTAGCAGGCTCAAAGTGCAGTCCCGACAGTCAGCTCTGGAGCAACCCTCTCAGGGCCCTGCAGTAATTTGCATCACATAGGCCCAAGAGGCCAACCTCCCTAGCTTTCTCAGAGATTGTGAGGCAGGAAATTCCTTCAATAAGATCGGCCCCTCCTCCCGTCTTTGTGCTTTGTCTTTGTCTGTCTAATTGGGGATGAAAATTAGAAGAGTCACACAGCCTCTTAAAGAAGAGATTATCTTCTGCTAGAGGGAAGAAAGGATGAGACTTTGCCGTATAGGTCCATTTATCTGTCTGTCTATCTGCCTGCCTGCCTGCCATCTATCTGTCTGTCTGTCTGTCTGTCTTTCTATCTACTTACCTACTCATCCTTCTATCTTTGTCTTCCTTCCTATCTATCCATCTGTCTTTACTAAGAGAGAGAGAGAGAGAGAGAGGGAGGGGAGGGGAGGGAGGGAGGAGGGGAAAGGAGGGGAGGGGGGGAGGGAGGAGGAGGCGGGAGAGGGAGAGGAGGAGAGGGAGATAGAGAGAGAGAGAGAGGGAGAGAGAGAGAAGACGAGAGAGAGAGAGAGAGAGAGAGAATTGCTGGATACCAAACACAGTGTTTGTATGTGCTATGCAAATGTTCTACCACTGAGCTGCACCCCAAGCCCCTTTCTTTCTTTGAGACAGGATCTGGGAACTTAGCCACGTTAGACCTCACACTTGGCAATCCTCTTAACTCAGTTCATTGGTTGCTGAAACTCCAGGTGTGTGCCACCATGCTGGACTAGCTGCCCCTTTTAATATGAAGGCTCTTAACCTCAGGTGGCACTCCCTACACCAATTGCCCTTGCTCCTGAAAAGGCTTCTGAAATCTGAAGAGTTCACACTCATTCCTTTTCTTGCATGATTTGATATATTTCAATATGGTAAGTTGTCAATATGGTAGGTTGTCCATGTCGACACAAAAAACACAATTCCCACCCTCAAAAAGAACAGAGACTGTTATCCTGGGGCCAAATATAGTGACCATTGCTCAGGAACACAGATTTATGTCACCCCAAATTCCATGTTCTGATGTGGAAGCAGTTTCATAATGTAACAATATAGAAAATCATGAATCAAAATACTTTTAAAAATACATTAGTGGAATCATCAGAGAGGCAGGTTCTAGCAAAGCTAGGAAGCCTGTCCATAGGCCTCTGAGGCTATCTGGTGCGTTCTTAGCTTTGGGGCTTGTTAGAGACTTAGCTTTGGGCTGGCAGTGGTCTGCTAAGTTAATGAGAAGATTTCACTTGATAGTCACAAGGATCAGACACAGGTGGGAAGAAAATGAAGGTCTAATTGGTAAACTAGTCTTGCAACAGTTATATGGAAGTTGTGCCTTCTTTCCAGGTCTTCTTAGAGTGTTCGCCAATAGGGCTTGCTCAATAATAATTTGTTGAAGAGATTTTGCAGAGAGGTGACATTTAAGTCTCATACAGATATAAACATGCCATGTGTTAAAAAGAATTTTACTTTACCCAGTAGAATATGAGGGAAGCAGACAGACTGTAATATTCCAAAAAAGAAAAAAAAGTCAAAAGAGCATAATTTATAGAGCAAAAGAATGTTGAATGAATTGCAAATGGAAACGAAACTGTTTTTCATAGCAGGGAGGAAGCCAATTAAATCATTAGCAGACAGGACAATAGTACATTAGTTATTTAGAGTTTGTGGAGTTGTAAAAAGCCTTCAAGTCAGCTGGCTAGGGCCTGATAGGCAGAAGGCTATGCTGTGTACATTTACAGTTGTCCATGGAAACCCATGTGTTTCTCCCGCTTTATCTACTGTTTTCTCAAGAGCAGACCCATAGTCTCTGCCTTTATCATAAATGCCTCTTGGGTCTTTAAAATTTTCAATTGTTGTTGACATGTGATGTCTCTTTGTCTTAGTGATCATGTTACATTTGGTCACTTGATTGGACTAGGTCTCCTTATTGTGACATTTCTTCAAAATTTGCAGTTGATCCATAAATAATGTGTAGGAAACTGCTCTGAAATCATGGACAATCGAGCCTGTCACCCCAGTGCCCCCCTCCAGCATCAACATCCTCCCTGTGTCTGGGATGGTCCCCACGAGTGCTTTCCAGCACCACTGTTTCTCTGTCTTACTGTCCTTCTGCAGCAGCAGCTCCGGGTTCTAGTGTTTGTTTTATCTGTTGATTGTAATGGGATGCTTGGTTAGCTCCTTGTCATTTTTGTACAGCTCTTCTAGATCTGAGCTCATGGATGTCATTTGGTGTTCAAATTGGCCATGATGAGCACAGTGACACAGTGGAGGTTCATAAACATCATAAATCAGGTTTCTATGACCACCCCAGAGGTTTGCTTCTTAAACTTTATGGCCACACTGCTCTTTATAACCAAGTGGATCCTTTATTCCTATTTGTTCTCTGTCACCAGTATTGTTTATTGATGTTCCTCTTGTCCCAGGCTTAGCCCAAGGCTCTGCAGTCTCAGAGCCCTGCTGACTGTCTCTCATTATTTACAGACATTTCTTTCTGTTTTGGCTCACCAGATGTTCCCTTTATCTACTTTTTTCCCCCTTAGCACGAGCATTTCCAAAGAAACTCTATTCCCTGTAGTTCCACTGGCTTCTTAGAAGTATCCCAGTAGCTGTGTGCTCAGGCTAGTCTTTCGTTACTCCTTTGATTCTACCAATGGCTTTTGATAAAGTAAGTCAAATAATAAACATTGTTTTAAATAAAGGAAGGGAAATGAAAAAGAAGAGGAAAACTTAGAGTTTAGTTTTCATGTGGCCATTTGAGTTTCTGAAGGAATTGTCAGCAGTGTGGGAACAGACATAGCTCCACACTGTCAGCCTCAGCAGCGTATAATTCCCCTTATCTCTTGATGCATTGACACTAGCCAAACCCAGATACTTGACTTTGACATCAGCAGTAATGGATCAGACATTCAGGACTTGGGTTGCTTGTACAGTGAAGCAGGGTTGGAGGTTTTGTGAAATATATTTTAATACAGGCCTCAGTATAGCAATTGAGAGAAAGAGGTTATCTCAGATAAAATAGGACATACCTAAGAGTATGGGATGTATTTTCTAAGAAACAGTCACAGAGGATAAAACATACTCTTATGTGGGTATGGGTTACTCATGGGAGTCATAGAGAGTAAGACTTATGCAAGTGTAGGTATGGGCTCCTCAAGGGAGAGTCATGATTAATTATCTTAGCATTAACCATACATACCATTTCAGTGGCTCTCAAATGTTGCTAAGAAAGTGTTTTTGTGTTTCCTCTCTTTTTATGCGTGAGATATGTGAGCAGGCTTTGGAGATGCCCAGCATGGGGATGGTGTCTGTAAGGTAACAATACCAGGAGCCACTGTAGTTTTGCAGGGTTAGTACATGCCCCCTCCCTGTACATGGGTTCCTAGTGAGACTCCTAGGAAACTGCAGCTTCTGTCCAGGAAGGGAGAAGGCTTAAGCAGTTGTTAATTTGGAGAGATCTTTCTTCTTTATTGGCAAGAGATTTCCACCAGATTCATGAGTAAAGGGCCTGGTCTTTTCTCATGTGCCCCTAACTCTCCCATCCTTCTTTCTTGCCTCAGGGTTACATTTAGAATAGAGACCATCGTGTCTCCTGAAGAGTGAAGTCAGCCAGCAACCACTTAAGTACTTAGCTGTGTGTACCTCAGCTTCTGTCTCTATCCTCCTGCAGAGCAGCCTTGGTCTTCAAAGGGTTGGAAAGGCTGTGAGCTTACGTACAGATGGACGGCCTGGTTCACACTTGACGCCTTTGTCAGTCGTGAGGAAAGAAAATCAGATGTCAGGGAGGCTCCTCCAAGTAACCTAGAAGTCAGATGATTTTTTTTTGGGGGGGGGGACGGGGTACACGTGGGGAATAAGATAATGAAAAATTCAAGAGCTAGTGAAAGCAAAACACTTTGAATACACTAAAGAAAGTGACATTGGCACAGGGAGAAATCAGAAGTGACTGGTGTGCAGATCTGGCGCAAGACAGTGACTTTGGAAGTTACCCAATCATGAGAAATCCCTGTCTTCTCCCATAGGTCAAGACCTTTCCCCTTCTCAAATGTCTCTTCAGTTTAGGACACAAAGCTTTATCTAATGGGTATTCTGGGGCTTGAGACTGTCCCCTTTTTCTAGTGGTGGGCTCAGTCACACACAGGTGACCCGGAACTTTAAGTCTCAGAGTCCTGAGAGAAGCAGGCACCAGCTGCAGCTGGAGGAGAGAGGGCGTAGCACCTCCTGCTTATCTGTAACTGATGAACTCTGAGCACACTTCGCACTGAAAATGGACCATCACAGTCTGTTTCTTATAGGTGTGACGGGCTGTAAGGAGGGATAGACACTAATCCACAGACCAACACATGAAGGCAGATCTGGCTGACTTGAGGAATGGAAGGAACTTTGAGAAAATTAGAGTCTTTTAGTCTATCTCTGTCTTCTTGAGCCTAGGAGATGTTGTCCCCTGCCTCCCAAATTTTCTTTTCTCAGCTTAGTAATCCTAACACTTTAGAGGCTGAAGCAGGAGGAGAGGATGCTTGTAAATACAAAGACAGTCTGGGTTCCATAAAAGAGACTTGTCTTCAAATGAGTAAGTATAAGCCATTTTTAACATGCATAAACATTTAGGAGCCCACGTGCCCTTTATTCAGTCAGGTTTGTCTGTTGCAAACCCCATCTCTGGCCTCAGTTCCTGGCATCTTAACTGACCGCCATTGTTCCTGAGAGGATGCACTCCACTCGCTCTCAAGAGGGGAGGAAGAGATTACAAGCAGTAGGGATTTTATTGAAGAGAGAAAATAAATTATTTCTAGTCTAGTCCTTTTGCCACAGCTTTATTCATTGCAAAGTTACCCATTCTTGCTCCTTGGGGTTTCTTCCTCCGTTAAACACAGGCGCATCCTCGTCTCCTGACTGTTACCATTGTTACTGTCAGATGTTACTAACTCTGGTTGATGTTCTGAAATGGACAAGTGTTTCTACTGGCCTGTATCTAATCCTGAATTTTCTTCAAGATAGGTCTTTTATGGTAAAATCGTTGCTTTGAAGCATGTTCCTCATATATATATATATTTTAATTTTGCAGACGATACCAGAAGTTACAGAAGATTATGAAGCCTTGGTAAGAATGCATCATCTATTGATGTGATTTCATACTTTATTACTCTGCATAATTCATTTGTAACCTCTCATTTTATAATTATGCATCTAGATATTTTGAGTATTTCCCCTTTTTGTTTTGATGTTCTTATAAACAACTTAATTTTTTCTTTTGCTGTTTACTTGTGCAGAAAGGGTTTTATGATTGTTACCACTAAATGATCAAAGCTGAACTGCTGTCTTCCTTGAGCAGTGATAGGTATAATTTATGCACTACTTAAATAAAATTTTCTCTTTTGTGGCCTATGTGACGTTCAGAGTTAGAGTCTGACTTTCTTCAGAGGCCCAGAAAGCAAAAGATCCATTTATGTATATTTAAACAGGATTTGTACATAGAATAAAAATTATTTGAGTCTGGAAAAATAGTTGCTCCTCCATCTCCTATGTATTAAGCTATCTGCATTACATTTATGTCTGGAGAATGTTAGAAGTTACTTTTTAAAAAGTTTTTTCTTTATTATTGAGAATTTCAGTGTCTAGTACATCATTAATTACTATATAGAAGAAAAAACATTAAGGATGAGCCATAGTTAAGAGAGGGAGAAAAAAATACTTTGTAGAAAACTGAAGCCAAGATGACCAGATATTGAAATTGACAGGTAAAAATTCTACAACTTGTGAAGGTAATAAAAGTAGTAATAGTTGTTAGTGGTGGTTGTGTGTGTGTGTGTGTGTGTGTGTGTGTGTGTGAGAGAGAGAGAGAGAGAGAGGGGGGGGGGGATAGGGAATAAAAGAAGGCAATGGTGGTGCAAAAAAAATATGAACAAAAGTCAAACAAAAGACTTTGGAAAATGTCATAATGAAACTACTTTTGTATACTAGTAGAAATTAGTAATAATAAAAATATGCTTAAAAAGTGAAATATTAGTATAATGAATGAACTTTTGGAAGTCTTAACAGAGAAACAGAAAATGTCAAATACAAGCAGATATCATTTATAAAACTAGAATAGTAGGGGCTGGAGAGAAGATTCAGTGGTTAAGAGCACTGGCTGCTCTTCCAGGGGGCCTGGGTTTGAGTCCCAGCACCCATGTGGCAGCTCATGACAGTCTGTAAACTGTAGTTGCTGAAGATCTGCTGCCCTCTGCTGGCCTTTGTGATCACTGCGCACAACTGTTACACAGACATCCATGCAGGTTAACCAATACACACAGTCAATACAAATTCTAAAAAGCCTCAAAAAGATTTTAAAGTGGTTTAAAAAAAAAAAACCCTAAAAAGTGCAGTAGTTAAAATAAAAAATTCACTGTATGAGAATTGAAGGTGGCAGAAATATGACCTAGCTTTGAAGTATATAATTATTCAGGCTGAAAAATAGAAAACTGAATAGTAAATACTTGACCTATGAAGTAACAAAAATGACTTAAAGCGTACTTAGAGTCTCAGAACGACTCTCAAGGGGAAAAAAATACAAGATATAAAAATATTTGTAGATAATTACAGAAAAAAATTAAAATCCACAGAGTTATATAAATTCATAGAGTTAAGAAATTCATGAAACCTACAAGAGATGAATACAAGGAAATTATATCTGGGAACATAATAACTTCTGAAATCAAGTTAAAATTAAAACCTTTAGGGCAGCCTGGGAACTTACTACATTGCAGTAATTAAAAATAAGAACGAAGGAGTTCTTGCTAGAAATAATGAATACCAAAAGGCAACACGTTAAGAAAAAAAAAAAAGAACAAAAAAGCTGCTATCACCAAAATTTTGTATTTGATAAAACCTTGCCTGGAAATGAAGCTGAACTGAATAATCTTTTAGTTTTCTACAGGAGAGAGATTAATCCAAATGTGTTATATGAAATTGTCAAAGAACTAGCTAAAAAGACAGCTTATTGTCAGCGTACATACATTATATGAGATTAAAAGCAAGGCCTTCCAACTAGAGAGACCCGACAGCAGATAGAAATCGGGCTGTATGGGAAAGCATGTAGAACACTGGGCACTGGTAAGTGCACAACTATATGAAGATAAAATAAAGTTTACATTTTTGTTTGAGGACATGTAACTATATAAATGGAAATTAGGATGATGTTTTACTGTAGGGTTTATGATCTATGCAGATTTAAAATATATGACAGTGAGATCACAACAGATGGGGACGTAGAAAAGTATACTTTAACCAGCTTCCTTTTGTATAATCTTCCCTGTAAGCAGACCTTAGTGTGTTAATAGTTCATTTTGTAATCTATAAAATCACAAAAGTTATTTTGCTCAAAGTCCAATGGAAAAATTAAACTGAGCTACTAAAACAATATTTAATTAACTCAAAAGCTAGGCGAGAAAAGTGAAAGAGAAAAATATAGCTGAGACAGATAGAAACCAACTATAAATTTTATATTTAATCTTAATACAGTAAATGTAAATGGACTATATACTTTATTTAAAAGGCTAGGGTTGTCAGAGAAAAAAAATGGATGACCCCAGATATAGACTATTTATAAAATATAAGAGGGGAACATACAAATTTGAAAGTTAAAATGGAAAATACATATCTTACACATGCTAATAGTAACATATTGAACAATTTTATTAATATCAGGAAATATAAGAAAGAAAGCTAATATGTTGTCAGGGAAAAAATATAACTAATAGTAAAAATAAGTCGTCAGCAAACCAAAAGTTAAATATGTATGAATCTAACAAAGCTGCAACATATATGAGCAAAAAACTGATAGAAGTAAATAAGCCTATCCTCCTAGTTGAGGATTTTAAACCACTGTCTCCTAATGGTATTGTTTGAAATTTAGATGGTCTTTTAATAAAAAAAAAAAACCCAGAATCAGGTATCAGGGTGAAAGCTGAACGACCAGAGATGCAGAACAGCCAGCTCCTAGTTCTTACCTCTATGAAATCCTCAGTCTAAAGAGAGTGAGTACCTGTTTCCTCAAGCTTATATAGCTTTCACTGCCCAACATCACTTCCTGGGATTAAAGGTGTGTGTCCTTCCCAGTACTGGGATTAAAGGATTAATTTGTGCCACACTGTCTGGCTCGGTTTCCAGTGTGGCCTTGAACTCACAGAGATGCAGACAGATCTCTGCCTCCCGAGTCATAGGATTAAGGATGTGTGCCACACTGCCTGACTTAGTGGCTGACTCTGTCCTCTGATCCTCAGGCAAGTTTATTAGGGTACACAATAATGGCTAGGAAAACTAGGTAAAATCAGCAATATAAAGATACTGTAATTAACATTACTGAATGTTGTTTATGGAGTGCTGTGCTTATCACAGAAGAATACACATCCCAGTATATGTGAAATATTCATCATGACAGATCAGATGCAGATCATAATGAATCTCAAGAATTTTGAAGTAATTGGAATTATGTAGATTATATTTTTCATTCTAAGATCATTTACCAGAAATCATTAAACAAATAGCTGAAAATATGCATATGGTTGGAAATTAGAAAACATGCTTATTTTTCAAGAGTTGAGGAACAATAACTTTATTGAAAGTGCAAAACAATTTGAAGTGATGATACCAAAATTAGTGTGTATAGGTAAAGACAGTGTTTAGAGGGAAGTGTATACTCTTAAATGCTTATGTTAAAAAAAAAAAAAAGAAGATTAAAAATTGCCGTCTTTAATCCCAGCACTCAGGAGGCAGATCTAGGTGGATCTTTGTGAGTTCAAGGTCAGCCTGGTCTACAGAGGAGAGCCAAGCCAGGACAGGCACCAAAAACTACACAGAGCCCTGTCTTGAAAAACAAAAACAAAAACAAAAAAAAAAAAAAGGAAGAAATCAGGGATAACACAGAATAGGAGGATTAAATGGGGTGGGATAGGAAAGCAGGGTAGAGGAAGGAACATGGGTAGGAACCATTAACACTTAATGCCCTTTGAAAAGCCACATGGATACCTACTACTGTGGAAGCTTCCTAAATAAATATTTTTTTTATGAAAGGTACTTAAATGGAGTCATCACATAAAGGGATGGGGATGGGATAATGGTCTAACTGGACTCTTATGCCACCAAATAAAACCTCTAGTGACAGGAATGGGTTACAACTTGTTGAGTTGTTGGCCAAAGGGGTCTCAATAGACACTTCCAAATACCACAGGCTATTGCCAAGATTATTGATTACTCTCTGTAACCTTATAGGTAAGGCCCTATTGCTGAACACAATACTTTTATATCATTAAATATGGAGACATTGAGCTGGTGCCCAGCTAGAAGCTTCACCCTTAATGACTAGTGTTCATGGTGCTGGAAGTTATTTTGCATGCTAGTAGAGGAGAAAAGCAAATATGCAGCTACAAACCCTGAGACCTACAACAGCCACCTGCCTGCAGGATATACTGGTGCAATAGCGGCACAAACGTTATGGGTGTAATCAACCCCTTTTACAATTACATTTCAGGCCCACTCCATGCGATGGAAACCATAGCTGACACTGCTAAAATGGCCTAGAACCTGAGACTAGACCTGTCAGGCTTAGGGAAAAACTTGCTCTTTTGCTAAGGCAGTGGTTCTCAGCCCTCCTAATGCTGTGTGACCTTTTAATAGGGTTCCTGGTGGTTGGTAACCCCCAACCATAAATTATTTTTGTTACTACTTCATAGCTGTAATTTTGTTACTGTTACAAGTTGTAATGTCTGTGTTTTCAGATAGTCTTAGGTGACCCTTGTGAAAGGGTCATTTGACCCCCAAAGGGGTCATGATCCCAAGTTGAAAACCTCTTTGCTAAGGGAACAGAGCAATAAAATATTTCTAATGATATATTGCTTTGCCCACCAATAAGTACTTTGACTAGCCCTCAGCAGAGATGTTTCTTCTTGCAGTGGATGGGATTAATACAGACATTCCTAACTAGACAATGTGCAGAGAGTGAGAGACTTTTGAGTACTTAGTCTTAAGTGCGATGTCTTTATCCAACCCCTCACTTCAAGACTCAGGGGTCTATGCCAAAGAGGAGGTGGAAAAAATTGTAAGAGCCAGAGTGGTGGATGATTCCAAGGGAATAGTGTTGTCCAGATACAACAGGGCTGATATGCCTATTAACTTACAGAGACTCTGTCAGCATGCATAAGAAAAGCACAGGTTCAAATCAGACAGAATTCCAGCACTGGTAAGAGGGGTACAAAGTCCCATTTCTAACCAAGAAGCTATTTACAGTTAAATTGATACCTGCTGGAGAAGAGAAGATCAGCTTTCTCCAGTGGAGTGTAACTGGATCTGTCAGCCACTGTCCAAGGCAGATTCCAAGCCCATGACCAGTAGTGGGCCAATAGAAAATGGACACCATGTATTTCTGAGGGTGGTCCCGGTGGTGTTTGCATTACTGTTTTTGTTTGTTTGGATTTTTGATTTTTTTTTTTTTTTTTTTTTTTTTTGCTTTTGAGGACCTGGGAGAAGTTGAGGAGGGTAAAGAATATGATCAAAAAATTATATGAAAAAAAACTTTAAATAAAAAGAAAAAATTAGGTGTATAAATTTTACTTGGACTAGGAAACATCTGAACTTATTAAGTAGAGAATAAAAATAGCAGTTTATGAAAAAGAAAAGAGTCAAATAAAAAAAAATTTTAGGAAAATAAAGTATTTGGAGATCTTTATGAGAGTAAGCTCATCACGGAGGTGAACAGCAGGAGTAGCAGAGACTATCTGGCAAAACCTGCTGATTTAAAAGCAAAATGAAGGCATACTGTGAATATTTCTCTCCTAGTTAATTTTAAATTTTAGAGAATATGCACAAAGTCCTTATGAAATTGAAATCACTGTTGTACCTGCCATGGAAACACATGGCTCTGATCTCCTTTCAAGATAACTTGCCTCTCAGTCAGGAGGACTTGAGTCACGGGACAGCCGTCAGCTGTAGCACGATCTCAATCTCTGCCAGCTTTGAGTCAAGGCTGCTCCCTCCCGGCAGCCTCCAGTCTTGAGCATGGGGAAAATACTAGGGGCCCACCTCTTTCTGCCCATTGTGGGACTCTTCCAACAGCCATAGTTTATTTTGCAGTTTATATCTCTCTAGTTCTAGAGTTTTCCGTTAGTTGATTGTTAGGTCTCTATCTACTTCTTCTCTCAGACATCTAAGCTACAATCTGCAAACTTTCCATACCCAATTCTACCTTCTGCATTATATTCTTTGATTGTGTACAAGTGTCTACATGTGTATGGGTGTGCATGCTCATGTGTGTGTATATGCATGTGGGGCTCAGAGGGAAACCTTGGATGCTATGTTCAGAAAAGTTGTCCAGTTCCTTTGAAACAAAGTCTCTTGTTGGCCTAAATCTCAGCAATTACACTAAACTGTCTGGTTAATGCTGCAGGGACCCTCCTGTTTCTGCTTTCCTAGCTCTTGGGTTTCAGGTACCATCCATCAAACCGAGCATTTTATGTATATACCAGGAGCATCAAACCCAGGTCCTTTCACTTGCAAGATCAGTGTTTTTTTACTGACTGAGTCCCAGGCCCAGGCCTTATCCTTTGTCTTTCACAGGCATTACCTGGTTTTCCATGAAGCTCCTCTGTCTCCTAACTCTGTCCTAGCGCTGCTTCTTAGAGAAACAAGATCTATACATTAAAACTGACTCCTGATAAATAATAGCTGTGGGTGTTCATGTTTTCTCAGGTAGTTGAGATCATTATAAAATAAACTTTGCTGGTGTGAATAATGATTACAAAGGTAAATTCCATCACACATTTGTAAAGAATTATCAAATATATAACAAATAGGGAGGAACAGTTTACAGCAATTTTATGTGGCATGTATTATTCTAATACCTACATCTGACTCTGACAATAAAGGAATTAAAAAAATTATGGGCCAGTTTTCCAGTGAACAGAGATACAGAAGATCTCAGAAATGTATAACATAGGACTAAGCAATACATTAAAGACTAATATGCCTTGATTGATGCCAGCCTTAAGTCAAAGATGTTATCTCTCAGCCTTTAGTCACTGAGCATGGGACGGGATCATTGTTAATTTCTATTTTCAATTTAATTGAATTGAGTGCTACCTAGGCAATAAATATAGTATTTATTTTCTCTGTCTCTGTCTGTGTATGCATGCATGTTTGAGTGTTGTGTGTGTGTGTGTGTGTGTGTGTGTGTGTGTGTGTGTGTGAGAGAGAGAGAGAGAGAGTAATGTCATTTCCAAAGAGAAGGTGGGGGTGAGAGGGGCACTGTTTCAATAGACTGAGACCAATGAAATAGAAAGGAAGCTGCTAGTGCAGTCATTTATTTTCTCCAACTCCTCTTTCTACACACACACACACACACACACACACACACACACACACACACACACGCACACACGCTTCTCTCTTTCTTTGCCACCCTGAGGTAAACAACCTCTGATAATGACTGATGTGAAACTGAGCCAGTGTGATTCTCCCCTCCCATAGATTGCTTCATCATATATTTACCACAGCAACAAAAAGTTCAACACATTGACTGTAGCAGGAATCTTAAAGAGTCTTATTAATAAAATCAAACCTGTGGCCAGTTATTGGGGTGAATGCTGGAAGGTCAGAGAGACAGAACAATCCACAGCTACCTCACCTGTCCAACTTATCAGCTGGTCCTGTTTCCTCAGACTGGAAGCTTCTGTGTCCTCATCCCAATGGTTCTCAGCTGAACTGCTGCTCGAAAGCCTGAAGCTTAACCAGCTAAAAGCTTAACTAGCCAAATACTTAACCAGCCAAATGCTTATAGTTTCTTGTCCTCATGCCTTATATATCTTTCTGCTTTCTACCACTACTCCCTGGGATTAAAGGCTCGCTTTTAATGCTTAGCTGTATCCTTGAACACATGGATTTCTGCCTCTGAATGCTAGGATTAAAGGCGTGTGCTACCACTGTGTATCCTCTATGTTTAATATTGTAGTTGTTCTGCCTCTGACCCCAGATAAGTTTATTAGGGTGCACATATTTTGGGGAACACAATACCCACACAATTGACCAATGTGATTTCTACAAGAAACAGCCTACCAATTGAAAATCAGTGTTTAGTTTTTAACAAACACATGAAAGATCAGATAAAAATCACTTTTTATAGAGGAAAAGACCATAAACCCAATATTCATTCATATTAAAAGTTCCAGCAGTAATAACTACATTACCTCATGAAGACCATCTATTTAAAAAAGGTCAGCAAACTGATGGTGCAAAGTCTGATGTTTTCTTAACTTGAAGATTAGTCAAAGGCAAATATGCTTCCTTTCTGTATTTTCTACTTGGCATAGTTTTGTATGAGTTCTCACCCTGTGTAAAAAGCCAAGAAAGCAGTTAAAAGACACAGTATCAGAAAGACACAAAACTATCTCTATGCATAGAAGACCCAATTATATAGAAAATTCTAGCAAAGCTACAGAGAGCCTGGCAGGTATGATAACGACATCCACCAAGGTCTTGAGATACAATATCCATGTATAAAATATTGTGTACTGTCATGTTTACAGCAAACAAGTAGGAATGACATTACATTTTTCCATTTATAAAGTGTCAAAATGAGAAAAGAGAAAAATTCTTATGGATAAATTCAACGCAAACGTGCAGTATCTGTTCCTTGAAAAATAAAAGCATTGCTCAGTGACATTAAAGACCTAAATTATTGGGAACAGACATTTTGTGGATGGAGAAACAATACTGAAGATATAAATTCTCCACAAATCTTAGTTTAATGCTATATAAATCACTGAAACAAAACAAAACAAACAAAACAAACAAACAAAAACTGAGGGCCCATGAAATGGCTCACTGGTCAAGTGAACTTACCTGAGTTCAGTCCCTGGAATTTTCATGGTGAAAGGAAAGAACTGTCTGCTGCTGCAAGTTGTCCTTTGACCTCCATATGTATGCTATGGCATGGGCATGCATCCACAGATGTACACACACAACACACACACACACACACACACAACACACACAACACGGACAAACAAAAAAAAAATCAACCCCCAAACTACACACACAATAAATAAGTAAATGTAAAAAGTAAAAAAAAAAAAAACAAAACAGAACAAAGACAGCAGCAACAACAACAAAAAGCAAAAAAATGAGACAATTCTAAAACTTAAGTGAAAATACATAATGGCTAGAATAGCCAAAGAGTCAACAACAAAATTGGAGGATTTCATAAGATGCCTGTAAGACTGGTTATCAGGACAGCATTATATTGACATAAGGAAGAGAGACCAATAGAAATATAACCAACTTAAATGTTCAGGAAAGAAGTCATGAGCTTGCCTACTGATACAAGTGTAACTCATTCTGGAGGATAAGTAGACTGTCTAATTGAAGATTTAGGTGTCTACAACTTCCAATATAGATAAATGTTATCCATATTTGATAGAAAGTACATGGGAAGCCTAAACAGGGGAGGAACTATAGCTTTTGACAATTAAGAATCTATTTGCTGCTGTTCATGAATAGTGTTAAAAAGTTTCCTTTATGTTCAGCATTTCTCTCGTTCTGTATTGGGCACAGCATCCTATGAAAATGCTTGAAAGGCCTATACTTTTGCAAAATTAGCAGCTTAAGTTTACACGCTTGTTTTTAGATGGCTGGGTTTTTGCTGGAATGAAGATTCCATCTACAAATTGATGAAAAACATTTATTTGAACCATTCCAGCACACATGGTGTGTCAGCTGTGAGAGTGGCTGCCGACCAGCACGTGGAGATTGTGGCAGTCAGTACTGCAAAATCTTTACCCTAACATGCACACACATACACACACACACACACACACACACACACACACACACTCAAGCAAAATAAGTGAAAAATGTTCTGAAATGTGCCATGTGGTTTCTTTATATTTGTAATTCTCTTAAGGCTTGATCCTCCACTCAGCATTGATGTTAAAAGTAGAACCTGGGCTTTTGCTTTTGTTCTATAAACTCCGAGTCACTCCTGCAGGAGTGGAAGTAAATATTGACATCAGCGTTCAATAAAAGTTGTTATCTCCCCTCATTCGAAAGAGCTCTTTTGATTTAAAATAGAATAAAAATTTAGGATGGTCTCTTTTCCTTGCAGCTGAAGTTTTGAAGTTTAATTGTGAAAACGTCTTCATGGCAACATACTATGTCACTTAGCAATTAGTCATAATGAATTATATGTTCTCTGTGGAACATATGTGTGTATGTGTGTGTGTGTGTATACTATAATGTGTATTGCATGAATGTTTGTTATGTATTGTACCATGTAACACACATATCACAATACTGTGTTAACATTTAATATATTAGGAGGAGGTTGTATTATATGATTCTTTCTATCATCAGTCATCTAGCTATTGTTTTAGAGAATGGGCCAATTCTGACCCAAGAGTATCTTGATAGTCGCATTATGAGACACAGCCTTTCTGTTCCTCGTCAGTCATCAGTGTTGAGGATGACTGACAAGCAGAGCTTGCTGTCTGCAGCCTGGGAACTTCTGTTCTTGCTCCTTATTAGCTATCCAGATTGAAGTCTTAGACAACTGGGTTTGGAGATTCAAAAACCAAACACTTCTCCTCTCCATCTATCTTCCTTTCCTGGGTCCTTGAAGCCTGTTGGAAGAATCTGTAGACAGAGCTCTTGAACATTTTAAGGGAGGATGATTATTGCCCTAAGGCCACTGGATTGGGATTACAGCTGGGGAGCTGACTCATTTGGCCTTTAGATTCCTTTAGTGTGTGGTGTGTGTGTGTGTGTGTGTGTGTGTGTGTGTGTGTGTGTGTATACACACACATATATGATTTCTCTGTTGTTTTTAAAGGACTAATGGAGATGGCTGGCGAGCCTAAGGCCATGGGTGCTCCTTTGCTCAGATGGCTGACTGGGAAGGAAGGGTTGAGCTGGCAGTGGATGCTTTCCTGGGCTACTTCTAGTTCTTTGGTCAGTTCTCTTATCAGTGTCACCGAGGCAGACATTTTGGTGCTGAATAGAGGCTGTGGTGGCATGTTTCATGAGGGGGTATGGCAGATCCTTTTAGTGTCTGTGAACCTTTAGCATGTCAGGTATAAACCAATGCCAGATTGTTTTACTTCTGAATAATACATATATTATAATGTTTTCACAGCAATACAGATACCTACCCAGTCTAGTAATAAGTATTACTAATTGAATGTGTTACCTGCCTCTTATTTCCTGAGGCGTTTTCTCTTATAGGGACTGATCATGGATTTTCTTGTGATTCATTATATACAGGGTTTACTTTTATAGTTTTACTTAACTTCCTTTGTTTTTTTTTTTTTTTTTCTTAAAGCCTATTTCATACTTATTCTAGTTTTTTGCTCTTTCCAATCCTGCATTTTCTGAATGGTGTTTCCTTTAGAAGTGTGAGCCTCTGATGCCACCTAGGGGCACCTGAGAGATTTGGGATGCTTGTGTTTTTCCTGCTTCTAAGAACAGACTACATTTTACATGGAGGAGTGTGCAATGCTCGAAGCCCTGAGCTTCATTTGCTTTTGAAAATGCTACCTTTTTGTGGTGACATTAGGCAGCCCTCGCCCACTGCCGTTTGCAGGGTAGGCACCGGAGCTGGCTTCCTTTTCTTAAATAGCCCCTGGGGTACCGTCACCACCTTGACTCCCTCCTCACTTGATTCTCATAAATGAAGAAACTGAAGCCGGGATGGTGAAGTAACCTGCTGTGTAGAGCTGGAGGCCAAACCTTTGCCACGTGACTTGAGGCCACCCACCTGTTTCTTTTTAGTGGGTCTCTTCCTCTCTGCTCTCTGTATTATTGTCCTGTGAGAGTCACTTCCTTTCTTGACGGGTTCCTTTCAGCACTGTGGCTTCCAAGATGAACGTTGCTTTCTAAAGCTGGCCTGAGCAGAAGAGCAGCAGGGAGGGGTATGGAGAAGAGGCTGTGATGAGCGGCGAACCTCTTTTGTACTGTATTAGTTGAAAATAGGGAACTTCAATCTAAGTTTGTTTTGAGACTTTGAAATGGAGAAATAAGGTGACATGTTCTTCTGTAGATGAAAAGTCAGAACAACCAACTAAAAACTGAGTGTGCAAATTCACATTACTATATAATGTAGTATAGAAATCATGCTTGGCATTCTGTGATGGTCTCTTTGGTAAGGCAGCCAGCCATCAAGGTAGGATCCTAGAACTGAGCGCAAGCAAACTCCTTCTCGTGCTGGAAAGAGTAGTTTATTTTAGACATATTTAACTATAGCACATTTTGTGTGAATTTTTTTTTTTTCCTGGTGACAACTCAACCCCATGTGCACAGTAAAGCCTAAGACGTGACTACGTTGAAATGCTTCCTAATGTACATGTGACATCTTCCATAGAGATGAATTCTGTCGATTGACTCCATGTGGCATCTTCCATAATGATGGGTTCTGTAGACTGACAGGCTCACAGTAAGGGTCCAGGGGTTTCCCCTAGTACTTATCTGTGAGCACAAGAAGCTCCATGCCTCCCACATAGACATTCCTTAAATTCCAATGACTAAGTTCCTAGCTAGTGTAAAACAAGTGAGTTTAGTCACGTGCATATTTGCATATGTGTACACATACCTGCGTAGAGGGCAGCGGCTCTCAGTCTTCCTAGTGCTTCGACCCTGGTGACCCCAGCCATAAAGTTATGTTGTTGCTACTTCATTACTATAATTTTGCTGCTGTTTGTGAATCCTATTGTAAATATCTGATGTGGGACTCCAAAGGGGTTCTGACCCACAGGTTGAGAATCACTGACTTAGAGCACCTTAGTCCTATTTTGAGATTCCTTTTGACTGATTTGTATATGTGTGTTTATGTTCACGTGCTTATAAGAGCCTATGGAGGCCGGAAGAGGGCTTTGGATTCCCCTGGGAGCTGAAGTTACACTGCAGGTGGTTGTGAGCCACCCAACATGGATGCTGGGACCTGAACTCTGGTCCTCTTCGAGGGCAGCAGAAGTGATTAATCTCTGAGCCATCTTTTTCATTGCCTTTGAATCCTCTCTTCAGGGCTAGTGTTGCAGGGAGCCTTCCAGAGATAACCCCTCAGACACATTTTATAGCCAACTGAAAGTCTTTATTCCAGCCGTCTGGGGCTACAGTCAGGTATTCAGACCTATGTGAAGCACTGAGCATTTAGACCAAGAGGTTTTTAAAGGCAAAAGCCACATCGTGTTATCTTGCTCAGCAGATGCGGGGAGGCTTGCACAAGCAAACATTTTAGTGGAAACTAAGATAAGCTGCTAGCTGGAGCGGGGGGGGGGGGGGGGAGGTGTCTGTGCAAGCAAGCAGCAAGAATATAAGATGGAGGAAATGGAGGAACTTTTACATTATCACAGTAGTATTCTTAATATGATTATTTTAAATGTTTCTTCTTGATTCCTGTGGTCCATAAAATTCCTCTTTTACTTCATCTGTCATTTGCTGAGAAGTTGGTTAAGCTATCACTCCTGAAAGCTTATACTCTTTACACTATGTGAAGAGCTCTGTATGCAGTCTTGTGGTTATATAGCAATTATCCGGCTTCCCAGTTGAGTAAACAGACTCTCAGAGGGGTTAAGTGAATTGCCCAGTGGGACACAGCTCTCCAGAGTGTGGCCCATGTGAGGCAAGCTTGTTCAGTCACTGACTGAACTGGTTGTTTAGAGTTTCTGCCCTTTCCTATAACTTGTATGTAAGTATTTCCTGTTAGTGTCCAGCTTCTTACCCCTATGGTCTTTGAAAGATTGACTTTGTTAAATCTTCTCACGTCTGTGTCTTTGCTGGTGCTCAGCTTTGGCTCTGTGACTCTGATGCCTCTTGTTTTGCAGCTTTGGAGACATGCTGTCCTTCACTTTGACGGCCTTTGTGGAGCTAATGGACCATGGCATCGTGTCATGGGATACATTCTCAGTGGCGTTCATAAAGAAGGTAATGTAATCTGTGCTTTCCTAAGCTCAACATTGGTTTGTTTTTTACCACACACACAATTCTCTGCATTATGCATACTTTTAATAATGCTTTCTTTAGTTCTTTATGTTGAAAGATGGAATGATTTTAGTAGTAATATATATGTGGGGAACAGAGCCCTCAAAATGCTGTATGAAAATTGTTTTTTGTCCCACAGAGATAATAAATGGTAGCATGTGAGAACCTAGAGTTAAGGAGAAATCAAAGTTCTCTGCTCCAATTTGCACAGTATAACTATAGATCTTAAGCCCTAAGCACAAGGCAGAGATAGGGCTGACTGGGAATGATGTGGGCTTTTGAAATCTCGAAGCTTACTTTCAGTGACACACCTCCTAATCCTTTCCAAACAGTTCATCAGCAGGAGACTAAGCATGCAAACGTATAAACCTATGGGGACCATTTTCCTCCAAACCACCACACTTGCCTAAGGGCTAACATTACTTGTTTTCCATTTGGTGTTCATCATGGGGAGGAACTACTTTAAATTAAAGGCAGGAGAGAGCCATAGTTTCTGGAACAAGGTGTTGGCAGTGGAAGCCCTTCAGGTCTCATGTTTATTTAAGGTAAGGGCTAATTGGAAGCTAAGGGACTTCTTGACATACTCCTAAATTTTTTCCTTTTCTGTGTCTATGAACTTAGAGGTTAGGTAAGTAAAGGAGAATCGTACTGTTGCTGATTGGCAGAATTGCTAAAAGAAATGATTATTGATCATAAAGTCAAAAGTATACTCATGTTACAAAGCATTCATCTGGAACTGGTAGGGACTGTAGGCAATATATTATGAGACTAGAACATGAATTTCCATGTCTTGTCTTTCTAGAATAAGCCTTAGAGAAACAATTGTACACATGAAGGAACTGGGTTTTCTGGAACTTTATACTATAGTCGGAAGTTTCTCTATGTCCCACCCAGCCCATGGTTGGGACAAATATCTCTCACTCACAGTCCCGTGGCTGCTTATAAAATAATCACTCAGAAGCTTGTATTAGTTATAACTACTTGTCCATTAGCTCAGGCTTATTACTGACTATCTCTTACACTTAGTTTAACACATAATTCTTATCTGTGTTTAGCCATGTGGCTTGGTACCTTTTCTCAGTTCTGCCTTGTCATCTTGCTTCCTCTGTGTCTGACTGGTGACTCCTGACTCAGCCTCCCTCTTCCCAGAATTTCCTTGTCTGCTTGTTCTGCCTATACTTCCTGTCTGGTTACTGGCCAATCAATGTTTTATTTATCAACCAATCAGAGCAACACACATTCACAGTTTACAGAAAAATATCCCACAGCACTTCCCCCCCCCTTTTTTTTTAAATCTAATCGAAAAGGAAGATTTTAACTTTAACATAGTAAAATTACATAAAACAAAACAGTTGTCAAGCAAGAATTACAGTTATAATATCTAGTCTACTTGTATTTGGCAAAATTAAAGAAAATATTCTTTCTATCCTATATTTGTGAGTCTAAAGTTTCATATCTATTTTCTTTTATCATAACCAATGAAAATTATATCTAGTCTTCAACTACATACACCAAAGACCCCAGAAGGATATAATGTTACCTAAGTAAACAGGAAATGCATTGTAAGCAACTTCCAAAATTCTGGAAATGACAGAGACAGCTGCCTGACAGGACAGTCATCCAAAGTTTCTCTGCAATGTTGAGGCATCCTTATTCAGCCCACAGGCCTAGAGTCTCTCAGTCACTTCTCTCATGTCCTGTTAGAATGTCTGGCAGTTTCTTCTGTGAAGCAGGAACCTAAAGACCATTTGCCTTGCAAAGTTCAGTGGTCACCTTCCTATTGGTTCTGCATGTCCAGTTGATACAGCATTTTGTCAAGCAGTCCTGGCAAGAACAGTTTTCTTGCCCAAATGGCTATTTTTCCCAAGAAGAAGATAAACTCCATATAGAATGGCTTCAACACCCATCTTCCTCTTTGAAGTAAATCAGTGCTGCCAGGAGCAGATATGTCTCATTGTCCAGGAAAGTCTAAGTTTTTAAAACATTTTAAATGCCATATTCTGTAGGTCTTTGAAGTATTTGAAGATTACCTACCTAATAAAATATATCTATGTATACCTAGAAAACTTAACTAACATGACTATAAGTTTGACTATCATAGAAGACTAATTATTAGTCTATATTTCTTAATTATCCATTACAATGGATAACTCATAAAATGAGTTACATAAACATAATATCTTAAATGAGAGTGTATATATATATATATATATATATATATATACACACACATACAGTATAACAAAATTAAATTTCTATCAATAAACTAAAATCTATGGCATTATAAAACATTTCAAACATGCCAGGCGGTGGTGGGCGCACGCCTTTAATCCCAGCACTCGGGAGGCAGAGCCAGGTGGATCTCTGTGAGTTCAAGGCCAGCCTGGGCTGCCAAGTGAGCTCCAGGAAAGGCACAAAGCTACACAGAGAAACCCTGTCTTGAAAAAAAAAAAAAAAACATTTCAAACAAATTGTTACTCATTATCCTATCATATCTATCTCCTTTTCTTCTTTAGAAAGATATTGCATTTATAATCAACCCCCTTTAAATAAAAATAAACATCTATAAACAATATTTTGTGAATTTGGGTGTAGCTTCTCATACTACTTCCTGATGGATAGGGTTGCTGGCAATCTTATGGGGAGCCTGAGAAAATTAAGAAGTATGGTCAAGTCGTGACTGGAGTAATCTGTGAGGCTGCATTGTCTGAGCCAGTTGCCTTGAAGCTGATCTGGATGTTGGAACGTCTGGAGACCTCTCAGGGGCGTCTTCCTTGATCAAACCATATTAGCCTGGGAGCAATCCACAGGTTCTCATCTTCTGTGGAAACAAAAGCAGAACCTCTTTTTCAAAGCAACATATCCTTAAACATAAATTTTGAAGTCAAGATACATTTAATAAATAAGTATATATTTAACTTAGCAGCCTTTACAATCAAATGTCTTTCTGTAGTTAAAAATCCCAAAGACAATATAATCTAGACTCTGTTTGTGATTTCCATCTTTGCCTGGCTTATTTTTTATATTACTTTTACTGTTTCTTTAAAGACTTTATTTTGTGAAACCACTTCTTTCTTTATATAACTGTTTATATTCATTTTCTTCTCTCTCCCAAGCCTATGTACATTTTACACACACTGTAAACTATTTAAAGTCTTATTCCATCTAAATCTGTCTTATTGTGAATCTATTGCTTTAAACTGCAGTGGCTAGTACTGAAGCAAAAGCCTTGGCTGCTGACTGCTTACTTCAGGTTTCCAATATGATGGTGGTACATTACCACCAGCTCTGGGAGCCATGGGCACCACCAACTCTTGGAAGCAGTGGGGTCAATGCCTCCATCAGAGCAGCATGTAGCCCAGAAACCATTTTTTTGTGTGTGTCTGTGCTAGCAAAAGCTAAATCCGCCATGCAGTGCACTGCATGGCTTGGAGACACCACTGCACTACTGCAGCAGGAATCCGCCATGCTCTACTCAAGCCCACAGGCCATGAACCCACTATACTGTAGCTCAAGTCTGCATGCCATGGTGTGTCTGTACCTTGGTGTCTATATCTCGGCCCTCATGAGTCATGAAGTAGAAAGCTGTTCTTAGCTCAATTTTAGTATTTCTTTTTAAGTACTCTCAAGTTTTAGGTGGAAAGTCTTGCTACCACATCTGGGCGCCATTATACTTACAGATTTTTTTATCACTTTCTCAATGTATAGAAGGCTTTCTTTCCTAGTCCAAATGTCCGGTTCATCATGTGTCAAAGACCCTCTGGAGAGTGACAACACTGTCCTGAGTAGGAGTTCCTGGAAATCACGTATGCTCACCGACATTAGCTTTCTGGGTTCTCACGTAGTTATTGTCTTCTTCTTCTCCTCTTCCCCCTTCTCCTTCTTCTTTCTTCTTTTGTGCAGCTAAGCCTAGCTTCTCATGATGAGGAGTGAGGACAGTGGCTCAGAGGTCAGCAGGGTCATGGTGAAGGAGAATCTCCTCGGCCAGTGTGGTGTGGGCCAGAGTTCTTTCTTCTCAGCCACGTCTGTGTTCCCCACAGTCACAGAGCCAATAGGTGGTTGCCTATCGGGCACTGTCCACTGTGCCGCTCTCCCTGGCCTTTCCAGCAGAATCCAGGATTCTTGCTTCCCTATGAGCCACCTCCTCAGCCAGAAAAAGATTTATTTTTAAAAGGAAATCTTAGAAGGTGGAAACAGAAGGAACATAGTGACATTTTATTTAAATATATTTTCAAGTAAAATGCTCCTTGTCAGAAATAAGAAATAACAAAGTTTTGTTTTTTAAATGATGTGAGTTAAGTGATCAGAGACAAAGGAAGTAATTTAGTTTTTCTAACTAGCTAGAGAAGCATTCATTTTTAAAAGAAAATCTTAGAAGTTGAAAACAGAAGGAACATAGTGAAACTTGATTTAAATATATTTTCAAGTAAAATGCTCCTTGTCAGGAGTAAGTATAACCAAGCTTTGTTTTAAATGATGCGAGTTAAATGTTCAGAGACAACAGAAGTAATTTAGTTTTCTAACTAGTTAAGATGATTTCAATTTACTTTAAATTAAATTTAAAATCTCATTTAAACTACAGATGCAAAAGCTAACTGTCCTGGCATTTTAAATCAAAACTGAAGTATTTTTAGTAGCAGCATATTTCATATATTGTTCTCAGTTCCATTGCATTGCTACTTAGGAAAATTTGGAAAACAGCAGAAAATTAGTTAAGTTGTGTAAAGTTAACTCTTTTTTATTCATTAGCTGGGTCAGATTCAGCATTCTGAGCACCTGGACTTGTGTGCTGGGACCTTTTCTAAACAGAGGTTTGTCTTGACCAAACCCAGCTAGGAAACCCACAAAGCCACCTCTCCCTGCGGTCTATGGTGGCTTCAATGCCAGTTCACACCGGTTTGCAGAAGCAGCGCTGCCCTGCCAGCCTCTGCCTCTTTTTCCTACAACTTCATCTTTGTCAGGGTGGCTCTAGGTTCTAGCTTACAGACTGGCTGCCTCAGATCACATTTTACAATGCCTGACATTCGTCCTTCCATACTGAGGTGCAGAATGCAGTTGCTTTCGTAAAGACGTGGTGCTTAGAGAAAGGGTGGGCAGCCGTAAGAAAGAAAGGAGAGAATGGAACATTCTGTGTTAGGAGTTGGTTTCTTCTCAGCCAAGAAAAAACACCAGTGCTTTGTCTTGGAGGGAAAGCCTCATACACAGACTCAGAGGACTGGCTCCCTACAGATACTGTCCATGCCGAGGCAAACATTCAGGCATTTCTCTCTTTCCCAATGAGTTTTGTCTTTTGAAACCTGGAGAGATTTGTGAGTCTCTGCAAATTTGACGGTGCAGCTTCATGATCACTATGGATGGCTTTTTAAAGTTTGGATGACATTCAAGAAATTTGAGACCTATAAAGCATTTTCGCTACCATTGGTTGATATTCCTTAGATTCTGTGTGTGTGTGTGTGTGTGTGTGTGTGTGTGTGTGTGTGTGTGTGTGTGTGTGAGAGAGAGAGAGAGAGAGAGAGAGAGAGAGAGAGAGAGAGAGAGAGAGAGATATGCAGTGTGTGGGGGGGTGTGAGTACATACATGTGTGGTGTGGATGTATATGCATGTGTGTTGTGGGGAGGTCAGAGGTCATCTTTGAGTGTTGTTCCTCTGGAGCCATCCATCTTGGTTTTTTAGTCTGGGACCCAAAGCTTGCCAGTTAGGCTAGGCCAGCCAGCCAGTCTCGGGGGTCCACCTGTTTCCCTTTCCCCAGTGAAAGAATTACGGGCCCACACCACTACACCTGGCTTTTCACATGATTCTGGGACCAAACATAGGTCCTTATGCTGGTGAGACAAGCACTGTGCCCCTGAGCTGTTGCTCCAGCCCTGGCCCTTTGCATTTTGAAAGTAACCCAGCATTCCTCTTCCTTACTGCTTTGCATCAATGAGTGGCTTGAGGAGTTGAACGCAAACTTATTACCAACTCCTCCACTGTCACCGTCTTCTGGATATAGATCTGCTTTCCCCAGTCTGTGCTGTGCCTGGCTGAGCTGGCTCACCTGCCTTGCTGAAGCTCAGTGGTGTGTGGGGAGAAGCTGAAAGGTCCAGGAAGCATTGTTAATCTTGTGATGGGGGAAGCACTCTAGAACATAACCAGGTGATCTGTCATCTTCTGTCGCTATAGTCTTATCTATAATTGACAAACTGGGCACAGAGGATGTTTGCCCTTTTGCTGTTAAGGAGTTTGTCTGTGGCTTCCTAGAGGAGACAGTCATTACATTGGCTTAGATCACTCCCTGCTGAAAGTATTGAGGTATTTAAAAGTCTAGTTACAGCCACTGGTAGATAACAACAAAAGGAAAATGTGGGGTTTCAAAGCACAGTTGATGTTTACCTCAGAACATGTGATCCAGTAAACTGGGCAACATACTTTCTACCAGACTTGTGCCCAACTCTGGGTTTATGTAAAACGCTCCTTAGATGAAATGTTTGAGGGTTGCAGAAATGGTTGATACTCTGTGTCAAAGGAGAGCTGATTTAAAGAAAAGAATTATGAAGAGTATTTCTATGAACGTGAGCAATGAGGCACCTAAAATGAAGTAGGGTGAAGATGCCAATGCCTTACACGAAAGTAGAGATCCCAGGCGATCACCCCACTCAGTGTCCCATTGTGTGAGGAGAGAGTTAATGTTCTGTGAAGAACTTAAAACCTATTTTAAGAAGGTATACTTCATTGCAGAAAACATTTGAGAGGACTTGCTGAATATTTGGAGGAAATAATTATTGTCAGAGGATATTTATGGAAGTAAGTGGTGAATTTCCTTTTAATGAAAAAGTTGACGAGGCTAGAGAGATGGCTGAGCAGTTGAGAGACTGGGTGCTCTTCTAAAGGACTTGGGTTCAAATCCCAGCACCCATGCTGCTGCTCACAACCATCCAGAACCCCAGTTCCAGGAGATCTGACACCCTTTCTGGCCTATGAGGGCACCAGGTACACAGTGGTGCCTAGATACACATGCAGACAAAACACCCGTATGCATGAAAAGAAAATAAAAATGAAAAGAAGCTTGAGCATTGGAAGCCAGGCATGGTGCCTCATGCTTATAACTCCAGTTCTCACACCAGCATCGAGAGCCAGGGCATGATGATTACTGTGAATTTGAAGTTACCCTGAGCTACCCAGCAAGACTTTGTCTCAACGAGAGAAGAGGTAGGGTTTCTGGAAGGCCTGGGGGAGAAGGCATTTGAGCCCAGGGGAAACTGAAGGGGGTGCTTTGGGTACAGTGGGTCATTGTTGTGTGGACACATGAAAGCTGTCCAAGGGTGGTGTGTTCACAGGGATGGAGGGTGGGGAACTGGGAATATTAACCAGGAATGGTTATGGAAACTCGGGAAGTGTGACAGTTGGTGAGAAGGAAGAAGTCAGGAGACAGTGCTCTTGTTTCCATGCCATTTAATGTTGGGCTGCTGTGACAATATGCAAAGGATGTGACCTTTTGAGTGCCAAGAATAAGCAATGTGCTTCATAATTCATGCCCTTTGTCCGTCCCTACTGGATCATAAGGAACCTAAAGTTAAAGCTAGGTTGAGTCCCGTTCATGTATAGTTCTGAATCTACAGGACTGACCAAGTCCGTTGTAATTGGATCTAGTAATGAATAAGTAAATCCTGAAGGAATGAGAAAGGAGGTGAAGGCTGAGGGTGGAGGGACTTGACAGTATCAGCAGCAGACTCTCGGGTGGCACCCTCCCTGCATCCGAAGGCACATTTCAGCAAAGGGAGGCAAGAGGGGATGCGAGAATTAGTGGGAAGAAAATAAAAGCGTTGCCAATGATCTCCCCTTATGAGTTTCCTAATAGCAGCTTGAAGAATTACAGTGGGGTCATAACAAGTGATGGGGATTGAAGGGGAGGGGAGGGGACGCACACTCTGTCCAGCAGGGACCTCACTTAAGTATTCAGACAGGAAAACTGTGAGGGCGACTGGACTTCCGTCAGTAAACAGTGGATTTAAAGAAAGAGAGGTGGTGTTCACATGGAGGATTTTGTAGATTGTAACAGATGTGAGAATTGAGGCAAGAGCTTGCCAGGGACAGTAAACACATTCGAGTGAGAGGAGCTGAGATGGGCTTTTTAAGGATCTTAAAATCCCCACACACTTCCTGTAGTTCATGCTATAAAAACAGTTTGTGGAGTGTAAAACCTCCTGTCACTGTGGTGCTTCATTACTTCCCATGGCCACGTGGATCTGGTGGGAGAGAGTCAGCCACTACCCCATCCCCGCCTTTACCACTGGCCCTCAGATGGAGACCATGGCATGGTAGCTGGAAACTGACAGGGCCCCTCTGCGTTTTATCAGGTTCAGGAATGGAGGGGGTTTGGAGGAAAGGGGTATGTGACATGGCCCAAAGGAGAAGCTGGTGTTGACAGAGGAAGCCGAGTGTTTACCCATCATAGACCCAAGCCAGGGAGCTTTTAAGCCTTCCTATGTCGATGTATAATAATCACTCTTTAGTATGAGCTGTCCACAGACAAAATAACTTATAATGAGATCTCTAAAATGAAACGTTTATGGTGTATTCGTGAAATTATTAAGGACACTCCACGTAGTTAAAAGGGAGGTTTATTTTGTGGGGTAACTTACAAGTGAATGGATAGGTAACAGGGTCTGGGAAAGGTGTAGCGCAGTCCTATGATGTTCTCTGGAGAACTCTGCTTGGTCTACCTCCAGCATCCAGGGTCCAGGAACTAAGAGAGCCGGCACCGAATCTCGGGTCTCCAGGCCTCTCTTGGCCCCACCTCGTAGGCATGACAGTTACCAAAGCCTCAATGGGGGTTGGAACTTCCAGATCAAAGCTGGAATGGCTACCCACTACAATGGTGCTCATTGTTAGGACTGCTATGAGCCAATATTCTAACCCTGTGTTTTATTTCCCTTTTATATTGTGATTTATTATATTTAGGTTTTACTGATTAATTTCTTAAAAAATATGTTTTACATGCTAAACTATTATTTTAGCACTGCTTGTTTAAGTGACTTCTGTTTGCTATACCTAAGAAGGAAGAGAGGAGTTTACTTTAGTCACAGGAAATTGAAAGCATAGGGATTATATATTTTTTTTTAATTTTGGAATATCCAGAAAGTGGGCAGGTGTAGAACACTTAACTACTTTTAAGTTATATTGACAAGTATGATTTGTGTGAGTCCCCTAAGAACATAAAAAAACACAGTAAGAACAAAGTCAGGGTTATGTGGGTGAAGGAGCAAGTTAGAACTTGAGAAGGAGTGGCCATTGGCAATGTTGAAATTGCTGTTTTAGACAGGAGGCCTTACTATGAGTCGGCTTCTGAAAGCTGAAACTCAGAATAGTAGTCCTGGGAAATCTAGTAGTATGGTCCTTACAGTGGCGGTCAGTTGTTGCTGAATCCTAACATGGATAACTGTGTTTTGTGATGCTTCATGAACATGGTTAACGCCACGTGTGACTTGTTCTTTTGCGGTATGTTTGCATCCTCGGTGCCTGGCTCCTCACTTCTTTGTTTGGCTTTCCATCCATGCATGAGCAGTCATTTGTGCCCTGATTTTATTTTCAGATAGCAAGCTTTGTGAACAAGTCCGCCATAGACATCTCAATCCTACAGCGGTCCTTAGCCATTTTGGAGTCAATGGTTCTCAACAGCCATGACCTCTACCAAAAGGTAGCACAGGAGATCACCATTGGCCAACTCATCCCTCATCTTCAAGGGTAAGCATGCTAGGCACTCTTGTGCCATGTTTCTGGAAAACCATCACCATGATGGCCTGGTAAACACCGCGTATTGGTTTAGTTACATGCACAAAAAAGTTTTGATTTGGTACCAAACCAGGTGCTACTCTTCTCTGTCATCACGCTGAAATGGCACAGTGACTCTCCCCGCTCCACCTCCCCAGTCCCAGTGCCTAGACCATAGACACCCCCGCTTTGGTAAAATTTGTAGACCTGTGTTTTCCTTCTTATAAGACTTAATAGGATAACTTTTTCCAGATTCTCAGAGTCTGTCCTTACCTATATAATATTTTCTGTGGTACGATGAATATTTTCATAATTATTTTGACATTTTAAATAGGAATTTTTTTTTTTTAGATTTAAAAAGGTGCCGGAGATGGCTCAGTGGTTAAGAGCACTGACTGCTCTTCCAGAGGTCCTGAGTTCAATTCCAGCAACCACATTGGTGGCTCACAACCATCTGGTGCCCTCTTCTGGCCAGCTATCAATATGCGTATACATAAAAAAAAAATTAAAAAAAATAAATAAAGTTTTTACATAAATTCTTTGAGAATTTAATGCACGTATTTTGATTATATCCCCTCCCCCAACTCTCCCTGATCTTCTCCCCTTGCTACCACCCCATTTCCTGTTCTGTCTCTCTGAGTCCAGATCTACTCTTCTCTTCCCTTATTGGCACTTTCTGCATTCCTGGCTTCTGTAATTACCAGGTTATATATTGAAACCTAACGATTTGGAGCCAGGCTCCATGTGTGAGGAAGAACATGTGGCATTTTATCATTTTGAGTATGGGTTACCTTAACTAAGGCGTTTTTTAAGGGAGGCTTCTTTTCATCAATAAAATGATGATGAATAAAACACATGCATTTTCTTTTCTTCAAAGCCTAATTAGGATGTGGAAGTTAGACAACTACTCTCAAACCCCATCATCTTTGGGGGCTTCCCCACGTTTCTACTCTTTGATAAACCAGAAGGATGCCTCTGATGAGAGCACCACGAGGACTTGAATATATTTAAATATTGGTGGCTGCTGGCGGCAAGAAGCATGGTGAGCTAGCTCCCATAAGAAGGGAGGTGGCTAGAAGGTTAGGAAGATGCCTTGTAGAGTCCAGAAATGATTTAAGGAGATGTGTTTTAGAAAACACTTTTGGCTGGCATCAAGGTGACCTGGTTCCCAAAAACTCCACCTCTGTTTCTCTCAGGTCACATTTGCTTATTCTTAAGAATAAACCCAATTGAACCATGTGGGTGCTGGTCTAGGGGTAATGGCAGGGCTCAACCCAGCTGTTCTCAATACACTGCCGATGCTGACTGACGTTTGTAGTATACGTTGGATGGCAATTCATGTGGAGGTGGGGGAGGGGCGGAATTTATAATCTATAATTGAAGTCAGAGAAGTTGTGGACTTCAGCCTCAGAGACTCAGCTCACTCTCCAGAGGATGGTTTTGTAGGCAGCCTCACTGAAAATGACACTGGTTTCACTGTCTCTGAATGTGAACCATGTTGACTTCACTGTTAGAATTTTTATTGCTGAATCTCAGGGCCCATTTGCAGTTCACTTCACTGAAAAAGAGCCGTTGTTCACAAGTGCCACGCTAAGGTTGGAGGTGCAGTGTCTGCTTCTGTCTTCTGTACAGCAACCCCGGGAAACGGCGTCTTCCCCGAGTGTGGCTCTGAGGCCCGTGGATTCTGCCTTGAGCCTTTACTTCCTGTTGCGACTTGGCTTCCCTCAGATCTCTGTTTCCTTTGGAATGTCTGCTCCTTCCATTGAAGAGCACATTTTTAAAACAAAAATGCCAACACTTGCTGCTATTACAGTGTTTCTGTTTGCCGACAAGTTTATAGGATCTATAACATTGCCATGGGAACAAAGCTGTTTCCCTTCAGATAAGCCCGGGAATGTTGAGACAGCTACAGCTGCTGTCTCCCATGTATCAGGCATTGAACAGAAATCACACACACACACACACACACACACACACACATCTCCATATTATCTGGTACTTGTTTTTAATTCAGATAAAGAAGAGAGAGTTAGCCTATTGGCCTCATGCACTTCTGGCCGATCTCTTTTGATCAACTAGTAGAATAGTAATTGTGCACCTGCTCTTTCTAGCCAGGCATGCTGGGAATACATTACCAGTGCTGCCTGCATTTTTTAGACACTGCCTTTCTCATCTATGGCAGGACTGCTGTGTTTGCTTGTGATACTGAGTCTTCCGTGGCTGACCCAGGGCTAGCCTCTTCTGACTTCCTGTGTTGTTTGGTCTTTCCAGACAGATCAAGAAATCCAGATTACACTATTGCTGTAATCAACGCGCTTTTCCTGAAGCCCTGACGAGAGGAGGCAGGTGAGTCACAGTTCTCTAGTCCTGAGACTGTGATCAGGATTGGGCTAGTAACTCTCCTTGAAGAGATAATTTCTTCTTCCCCTCTGGAGCTATCTACAGGTGGTGCTGCAGAGCAGCCGTGCCCTGCAGGTTTGCCAGCACAAGGGAGGAGAAAGAGCTGCAGATTCATAAACACTTGGCTGGGGAGGAACGTTAGGAGTGTGGAGCAAGAAAGCGGAAGTGTAATCCAGGCATAGCTGGGAGCATGAAGAGGTAGAATGTAATCCAGTGCATAGGCTGGAGCATGAGAGGTAGAAGCAGTGTAATCCACTGCATACAGAGATCATGGAGAGTAGAAGCAGTGTAATCCAGTGCAATAGACAGAGGAGAGGTAGAAGCAGTGTAATCCAGTGCATAGCTGGACATGAAGAGGTAGAAATAGAAGTGTGTAATCCAGTGCATAGGCGGGACATGAAGAGGTAGAAATCAGTGTAATGCATAGGCTGGGAGCATGAAGAGGTAGAATCAGTGTAATCCAGGCTACTGGGAGCATGAAGAGGTAGAAGCAGTGTAAACCTAGTGCTTAGGCTGGGAGCATGAAGAGTAAAAGCAGTGTTAATCCAGTGGCATAGGCTGGAGCATGAAGAGGTAGAATCAGTAATCCAATAGGCAGCATGAAGAGTAGAGGGTAATAAGACTGGAGCAGTGTAACAGTGAGCTGGGAAGAGGTAGGAACAGTGTAATCAGTGTTAGGCTGGAGCATGAAGGAGTAGAACAGTGTATCCAGAGCATAGGCTGGGGACATGAGAGGTAGAAGCAGTGTAATCCAGAGTATAGACTGGGACATGAAGAGGTAGAAACAGTATAATCCAGTGTATTGGCTGGACATGAAGAGTAGAGCATTGCTGTGGGTGGAATCAACGTGGAAGCCCGAGATCTGTTGTCACCGGATGTTCACTGGGGTCCCCATTTGTGCCCAAGTAGTGGGGAGAGGGTAGGTGAGAAAGAGAAGGGACTCTATATTGCCCCACTGCTTGAGATCACACTTTCAAATGTCAGGGAGCCCTTTGCTTGGTGATGTGCTTCTACGGGCTTGTGAATGTGCTGGGAGACTGTCAAAAGGAGGAACACTTTAAATATATCCACATTAAACTAATCATTAGATAGATGATCTTCCTGGTCTATATAGTTTGAGTTTTTTTTTTGAAATGGAAGAAAGACCATTGCTGAGGTGATTTGGAGAAAGTGCCATTTTGCTGTCTTGGAATCTAGCGCATACTTGAGGAGTATTCTGATTTAGCTGTCAATGCAGCATATGTTACCTTGACCACAGTCCTCTTCCTTTAACACCTGGATAGAAGGATCCTCTTCCCCTCTCTAGAAAGGCCATCAAGAGTTCTACAGTGCTGCAAAAGGCCCTGTTTCAGGAAGATAGAAAGGCATCCTGCTCTTGCATTTATTTTATTTTTTTGTTTCTAAAGGTTTTAAACTTTAGCCAATAAATGTGATAGATTCTGGCTTGGTTTCATTTAGAGTCGTTAATTCACTCCAGATGCTATTCCTGCACAGTGACTTGTGCCATTTTATTCTTTCTGTGTGAATCAAGTTTCAATAAAAGGTACCTGCTGTCCCCACCTCTGCTAGGTAACTGGTCCCCAGATCGGCTTTTTAAGGCAAGCTTGGCAGTCGGAGTGGAGGCGTGGTGGGGCTGCTCTCTGCCATTTGTTGACTGAACTCACGATAACTCCCAGGCAGCCGGAAGGTAGTCACAGCTCACATCATGCATTAGAGGAGCGTTGTCCTTTCACTGCTCAATCAAGGATTTTGGCAAAACCAGGTGGTTCCTGAGTTGGAGTGTGCAGGTTATAAACTTGCATTCTGGTCTGAACTCTTAGAAGTTTATGGAAAATTTTAGATCAGGGACATGTAAGTGAATGTGTGACTGCCCAAGGGCTAGCTCTGGTTTTTCAAGGATCTTTGGAGTTGGACTTGAGTAAGATGCACATACCTGGCGTCCTTTTGTATCTTATACTGAGCACGCTGTTACCTTATTGAATTGAATTCTCTGGCCTTGGGCAAATAGGAATCAGCTATCATTCTGTTCTGATTTTAGATCATTGATAATGATGGAACCATGATGGAAATCAAAACAGATTAGGCTTGGATTCTATAAATCATTTCTTGAAATCATGTAAATGGGAATCACACATGTTTTTATCAAACATTGTTGTGATAGTAACAAACCATCACAAAATATAGATTAATAAACTTAAATCACTTAATAAACCAATCTAACTAACAATATAGTCCAGCAGAAATTTGCAGACTATTATATGACTAACTAGTATTTGAAATAAATTAGCAATAAGGTATTACTGTCTTATAAATTAATGTTGACTCTCTAAGCCACTGAATTTAAGACTTGCTCATCAGAAACAGGGATAATATTATGACTTTTAAATTTAAAATATCTGAGTGGGTTAGGAGAGCAAAACTCTGAAGTTCAAGATCCAAGTTCATGACAACCTACTTTTGGATGCTCAGTGGAGGGCTGTAAAATGGGAAGTACAGTAACTGCTTACCTGGGTTGTTGTAGATTATATCAGCAGCTGAGGGTGCACACCTTTCTCCAGACCTGACCTTAGATGTAAGACGGCATTTGAACTGGTCTAAATTGATATTGGTATTGTTTGTAGCATAATTTCATATTAAGGGAAAAGCATATTTATTTCTGTTTTACAAATGAGGAAACCGAGGCTCTAAGGAGTAAAGAACCTGACCAGGCCCTCACAGTGGTGAGAGTCTGTGCTGGAAACCCAGCCCTACTTGCTTTTAACTGCAAGGAATCCCATGGAATGCCATTCAAGTAGGGGTCTCCCACAGGAAAGACTTCCCAGAAGTCAAGAGGAAGTGAGGTTCACTTTCTCCCTCCAATCAGATTAAAACATACCTAATTGGTGCTTTGAATTTTACAGAACAATCCTTAAAAAAATTGATGTTTAAGCCTGGGCATTGAATCAATTCTGCTCCAATCGAATACTTTGCCTTCTTTGCCCTTTCCTGCTTGGGGGCCAGACATGGTCGTAGCACTCCATTATCAGGATTTTACTATTTATCTAACCATATGGAATGAATTTGGAGTGACTAAGCTTTGGTGGCTTCCCTGGGGTAGTGGTTGTGCTGTCCCTGCTTTGGGAATTTGTGCTTTGGTCTTGAGGGGAAGTGTGGCTGCTCAGTGGACAGATGGATCTTTATCTTTGCTTACTGTTTTAATGAAAGATGCGTGGAGAAGATGGCTTCCAAATTCTTTACAAATACTTCATGGTTTCATAAGAATATTTGAAAATGTCTTTTAGTTAACGCATTCAGAAAAGACAAATTCGAAGTGAAGAAGGCTGAAAGGTCCTTCACTGGGTTCCCAGGGTGGACCCTGCGGTTATCACTGCTCACACACACTCATGGTACTATTTTCTTTTTTTCTGTTTATATTTCTTCCACTTGTGCATTTTCCCACCCCAAGTTAGCCATGCTATATGCATTATTTTTATTACAAAACTACTTTAAAAAGCCAACAGAGATATTGTGGCCACTTTCCCATGTCAGATACCTATATCTACATTTCCATGTGTATGTCTGTATCATTTAGGACTTGAATATATTCCCTGCAAACTCTCATAATTATTCAAACAGACATTAATATTAAACATATATCCAGGAGGAGGGCAAGGATATTTTCATTTTCTCTCTGATCTAGCTCCTATTCTTAAGGAGAATTGTAGAAAATACTTTTGCTCTTTTATCAAACTCTTTTGGTCTGCTCAGAGCTAGACATAATCTCTTGAGTTTGAAAGAATGAGGTGTCCTCCATGCCCCTGAGGAGCCCCAATCAGAGAATGCTGTAAACAAATAATTAATAAGCAGATGATGAAACTATCTATTTCTTCTAAGTCACTTTTAATTGTGTAGACAGATGAGCTATATTTTCTTTTTCTATTTTTGTTGGTGTGATTATTGAATACACTTTGATTTTATCAATAAATTTACAAAGTTTAAAAAAATAACTAAAAGAGCTGTAGGATCCTTTGGTTCTTCTGTTTTATCTGACCAAGAGGAGATATATGGACTAGAAGAAGCCAGTGGCCCCATGTTTCGTGGAGAGAGAGCACTGTTTTCTCCCTAGTGGAAGGGCGGATCTTCTGGGTTTGACATGCAGCTTGTTTCTGGAGGTGTCCATGCTCCTCATTGTTTGGTTTTAAGAGCACAGAAGAGGACCTCAGACTGGATTGGACTTCAGTGCCACCTAGCCACTTAGGCTCTCCTGACAGTATGTCCGCCCTTTCCAGTGCAGAGGACCAGCAGGGTGTGAGGGCAAGGCTGCCAACTTCTAACAGAGTGCTCTGAATTTCCACCCCCTTCTCTCCCGCTGGCTTCCTGTCTGTGGTGCTGATGGCGCTGCTAGGTTGATGTAGAGAGCAATGTTGACATCCTTGATTGTCCTCTGACTGTAAGTCATCCACGTTTGCTTTGTTAGCCTAGATAACGGCCTGCTCTCCTGTTCTGCTCTGCCCTCCTTGCCTGTATGGTCCCCTTGTTAGCTTCTCTCCCCATGCTCCTGATTCCCCAGCTTTCTGCAAATTTACTTTAATCTCTGTAGAATTTGTAGTTTGCTTTATGGTAGTTTAGCGCCTTCTCCACTTGGTGACAATTGCAATGGCAAAAATACTCCCCAGCAACCACACACACACACACAAAGAGTATTTTGGTGTCTTCCTGAATATAAGCAGTATTTCATATTCTGTGAAAGTTCAAGCTGGTTCTGACTAATTTCCCCTTAGTACCTGCTGGTCAATATTCATAAAGATAATCTGTGAACAGTCCTCTTCCCATTTGCTTCTGTGTCTGTGATAAACGCCATGGCCAAAAGCATCTTGGCATAGAAAGGGTTCATTTCAGCTTACAAGTATATAGTCCATTGCTGAGGAAGCCAGGGCAGGAACACAAGCAGGAACCATGGGGAAGTTCTTCTTACTGGCTTGCTCCCAAGCCCTTGATCAGCTGGTTTTAAGCATCCCAGCCCCGACCATCTAGGGACAGCACTACCTCATCAGTTAGCAATCAAAGAAGGCCCCCACAGACACGTCACAGGCGGGTCTGGTCAAAGCACACTCAGTTAAGGTCCTTTTTCCTCGGTCTGTTCAGGTTGACAACCAAGATTAGCCATCACAAGTCCATATAAAAATCACCCCGAAATCTCTATCCCAGTCCAAAATGCCAAGTGCAAGGTACAGAAGAGGCTGAGCCTAGCCAGTGAGTGTGAACTCCAAGGCATGGCATCTGTCTGGGTGTTAGTCCTTCCTGAATCCAGACTCAGTTCGATTGCATAGCTTCCTCCAAGTCTAAGTCTGAGCTCCTCATCTCATTTCGCACAAATGAAGATGGATCCTGGCAAGACGTTAACTATTTGACTTTTTCTTTCTAGTTTTCGGTTGGTCTGCTATTTAACAGTAGTTCCTTTATAAGTAAATTGTAATGTAAAAAAAGTAATGATAAGAGCTATGGAAGACACAGAGACAGTCTCAGAGGCAGAACCATTTCTGTCCTTTGGAGTGTTTGAGTTTTTAATTTTTTTCTAGAAAAAAAAAACAGAAAAAAAAAAAAAATCCTACTTTGCTTTTGGGCCTGGATTTATAATCCAGTGGAATGTACACAAAATTGATTTAAATTGGCTATTTCCTAAGAAATACTGCTGATATACAGTTAAGAAGCACACCCACGATGAAGTCATTCCTACCTTATTGAAGTAGTCTTTCTAATGGAAGCTTTGGTGACATTTTTTCTTTCACAGGAGATGGCTAATATTTTGGCTCAGAAGCAGCTGCGCTACATCATTTAACAGTGAGTACCTGTGTGCCCAAGCCACTGTGCTGGGGAGAGATGAACCTGGTGTTGGTGGTTGTTCTGTGATTGTCCCTGGAGTGTATCAGGAGGCCAGGCCAGAGGGAGAGGGTTTTAGAATTGGCAAACGTGCTCTGCCAGCCGCTGCCTTGGGTCACTGAGGGCAGAGTCAGCTGCTGGGGGAAATCAAGCAGAATATGCTCAGGGCATTGCATTTGCTGCAGGCATCTCAGCTCAGCTTTGCAGAAAAGGAAACCTGCAATTCCTTGGCTCATTCACCCATATGAGCTTGTTCTGTTTTTGATGAGGAAGCTAGTTAGAAGTATGGAAGCCCTGAAAGCAGCTCCTTAAACTTCAGTGGAAAGAAGCTCACAGAGTTAACCTTGCCCATGTTTAGAGACGAACCAAACAGAAAGGGTTTTTACTACGTCCTTACCAGTTATTGGAAGGAAGCAAGCTTAATGTTTAACCAACTACCAAGCAGCAACAGCCCAATCTGATGTTATCATTCTGGAGTTCAACAAGCTTAAAACACACCACACACACACACACACACACACACACACACCACACACACACACATACACACACACACACACACACAACTTGATGTTTTACCATTGTTCAAGGTACAGAGAAGAAAACAGATCAAAAGGCCACTGACACTATAAAGATAGCTTGTGACTTAAATTTCACCAAAGAGTGGCATGTCCTACAAGAAGGGATGTGCCATACCATGGGAGGCCCACAAGAAGAGGACCCAGATACAGGAGGAAAATGTGTGCCAGAGCCTGCACTTGGTTCCTAGGGAAGGATGCTTCAAGGAACACGTTCAGGTTCAGAAATGGCTAGCTGGGTGACTTCAGTGGGCTGGGAGTTTATGGGCTGTGTCTAGGCTGAGGGACTGGCTTCTGGCTGTTCAGGACACTGCAGATAGCCACAAGCCCTCCTTGTTTGCATAGGAAAGCTGTTCTCCTTGTTTCTCTCTGCAAATTGTCTGGGCCTGGGGCTTGGGTGAAGGTTCTTCAGGGTAAGGAAGTCTCACATCTCAGAATCATGACAAGAGTCAGCTGTGTTGTTGCATCTTTTCGTTACTCATTTTTAAAAATACAATTTGTCAACCGTGTCTCTAGCATGTCATCCGAGCACAGGCGCGCATCAACAACAGATGGCCCACCAGTTATATGTTCTCAAGTGCTGACCTTTTAACTTCTGGAAGACAGGATGATGACAAGATCATGAGTTCGAGGCACAGAGTCAGCCCGCCATATCAAACAAAACGAGATTGTGCCACAACGAAGATTTAATATGGTTTCTCTTAAAACAAATGTGCTTGACTAGGCTTATAACTCCTCCTGGCAGCAAGGCAATGGCCACTGTATACCACAGGAATGGTATCCACACCACATATGCGAACAGGTCGTGGCTGCTACCTCTCACTAGGTTGAACAATGGCGGATCGAGCAGGAGAAACGGTCATATCAAATGTATCTGGACGTCCCTACGAGCTACTCTGAGGATCACAGGGTGAGTTTATGTGATTCTTTATAATTTGTTGCATAAAGTGAAACTGTTTCATTTCTTCAGGGGATTGAGGGTTCGTGGCTTTTAAAGACTAGGTGACCGCTTAAGGATCTAGTGAGCTAAATTACAGACATTGGGTTATTCCATGCGGCTCTGTGCGCAAACGCAAGCATAATTTCTTTCTTGAGTGAGCTAGAGTAGCTCTAGCGATTTTCCGAGACCCTGGGTGTTGTTACACCAAATCATTACTTGGAGATAAAAGTTCCATGAGCACATTCCTCTGACGGGCAGCACGTACGCGCAAGGGCAATTTTTAAAGACGCGGCATCAGTTCTCACAATGTCGGGGGACACTTCTCCCTAAAAGTCTCCTAATTATACTAAGAGCTAAGTGGAATAAGGATAAAATACGGAGAACACATGAAAGACCTTCTTCCTTTGCCCGCTGTGAAAGCAGAATCTGGGATCCATCGATTCTGGTGCAAAGGGCTTTTGAACATTTTTTGTAGGTGGCTGGCGGATATTATATGCTATATCTCCCGCTACCTCAGTCTCTACAATAGTGGTAAGAAATTCTGTCTCACATTCCGAGATCGGTCTTTTGTACGTGAGATGTGCGGTGCACCGCTAGTGATAAGAGGGTGAAGTGAGATGGCCTGCAAGCTGGAAGCCACCTCCTCCCAACAATACCGGCCAGCGGTGGGTTCTCAGCCTGATAACACAGGTATTCTCGAAATCAACAGGGAGATCGGCGGAGGCATATTGGGAGAGTTGGAGAACACATCTGAATTAACATAATGGAACACGGCGAGATAGAGGGCGTGCATGCTAAAGGGTGTGTCCAGAATTGTTGATTCATTGGGATGTCTTGTCACGTGCTGGAAAGTCGTGTGCAATGCTGCAGATATTAAAAACCAGATTGGGCCTTTTGCAGCTCCTTGGGGTCAGGCCTTCATTCATAGTGAGACTTCAGGAAACAAGTACGATGAAGCAGGGCGAAGGGCTTAGAGAAATAAGGTCAAAAATACACGTGGCAACAACATGCAAGTAAGTTTCTTAACGGGATTGGATAGTGGTGGTTTGGCAGAGGGAAGTGTAGGAAACTGGGACATCAGTTAAATTAACCAGGAGAGCAGATCATTAGATTGTGCTCGGTGGAGAGTAAAGAGGAAGAATTCAGTGGCGTCTTTGAATTGATTGGGAGGGGAAGAGGAGATCAGTGCAATCTGAATATGGAGGGAGGAGATCATTTGGCATCTGAACTATATTTGGATGAGTACGAGGAGATCAGGATGCATCTGACAATTGGCACGACGAGCAGCTGTTTAAGCTGACGCTTGCTCTTGTAATGTATGATATGAGTGGATTCCAGCCTAGCTCTATTGAAAATATGGGTAAAGGAGCTGATGCAGAGAATCTAAAGTATCAAATTTCTGAGAGAGATTGGAGTAGGAAGGGAGACTTTTAGCGACAACTGCAATACTCTGATTGGAGGACTTTGTTCTGGGTAGAGCGAGCTACTAGTGCATAATTATCACTGCAATGAACAACATCTCTTTGATGTAATATTATATACTTCTTCTTCTTTAGTTTATTTGGAAAAAGGGTCTACTACTAGCAAACTGTATGGCATATTTTACGCAGTAATCGGGGTCCTCACTTCACTTATTATTTGCTGAATCTCTGTTTCATTTTTCTCGCAGTGCTGCAAGGAAAAAGAAAAGGTTTATATGTGTGCAAACTTTGCATGGTATGGTGCTCTATCCAGCCCTATAATGCATTCTCTCCGTACTGGGGCCTCTTCCTTCTGGCTTCCTCTAAATACTGCTTCTGCTTCTTCTAACTAAGGGGTATCATACACACGAACTACTTTTAGACGAAAAAGAAGCAAACGTATATTAGGTGGGAAAAAAGGGACTTGCGCTTTGTATCTAGGTCTACTTCTATCCTTACAAGAAACACATGCTGATACAATTCTTTTTTTATCACGTTTTCTCTATATTTTATGCTATGGAAAATTTTCTTATTGGTTATTTAAGACTTTAAAATTAACTGTGACTCTCCACGAGGCGCCAGAGTTGCACCTCGGACTTCCCTACAGCAACTCATAGATATAACTACTTCTGGTTCTACGTCACTTCTTCAATAATGGCTATTCTTGTCTTTATTAGCAGTATTTACGTATAGATAGCTCGTGCTGTAAATTTTAGTAAATCTAATATAAAAAACTGCTCACATTTAGCACACAATAGATGTTACTGGATGGGTTGCTAGTGTTGTGATTACAGCTGCTTTTCATTGGGTAATTGAGAGTATGGTCAGATTAACGATTCGTCGGGTGCTCTTGCTGGACCCTGCTGTGGAAGATCTTTTTCTACAAACTACTTCAGTGTTTCTAGTCACATTTACACTCATAGATTCAGTGGTTATTTCTCGTTCGGTTAGAGGCGTGGTCTTGAGCGCTCTCACTCCTTCTGGCACACAATATAGCCACGTATCTATTGTTCGTATTCTGATTTGTTGTGGAGATGTTATTAATATATATGGGCAAGTAATAGTTGAGGTGGATCACTTTTCCCTGGTGGTTAGTATTAGCTATTCCGTTTACCATGTGACATTTCTAGTGAGAAACACAAGTCTCCTAACACAATGCCTATGGTTTACTAAGGTATAAGACCGATAGTGTCATAATAATTGCATTGCATAATTTAGGCTCATATCTGAAGGATCTCGTGCATACTTTTCACCTACTTGTTGTAAGTTCTCAACCTGGTAGGATCCACTAAATTATTCGTGTCTTGTGGTCTTCTCCTTTTATTTTAGCTCTAGTCTTCAAGAAAGTTCTTTAGTTACAGTCCTTTGGTGTTGTGCGACATTGAGTTCGAAGACTTGTAGTATGTTTAAAGATGTCTTGCTCAGAGAACTTGATGTGCTCTTGTTTTAACTTTTGGTCTTAGAACAGAAATAATGCGAATCTCACATTCACCACAATTGCAATGATGCAAGCAATATCGCTTCGGAAGTCCAGTCCGTATTATCACATTTTCGATAGGTTGGGGGTATTAGTGTTTGCTAGCGATCGTACTCTAGATAATATTACTCATAGAATTATTATCTACAAAACAAATTGATATAGGCGACAGAAAAACTTGTAGATTTAAGGCCTTAAGCTTGAGCCCCCATAGTAGAGGATTGCTGCATGTAGCTCCACTTAGGACATGAGCTACTTCATCATCTTCTGCTTTCGCTCTCTAGAGAATCATGGTGTATTCTTATATTAGCCATCAGCGGGATATATAGTGTGAGAAAGTACCTTTATAGATCATATCACACTTAGTGAAATGCAGCTTTCTCTTTTGTATTCTTTCACATCTACTAGACAACTCATGATAGGATCTAAAAGAGCTTATCATTATTTTGAACTTCGAATTGATATTCTATAGCTATTGATTGAGGTAGTTCACGTTACAGTCGATAATATTACAGTCAGTGGCAGCATGTGAGAAGCGCAAGTCCACTTGTACGAGTTTCTTCTTTCGTTCATGAGCGGCGATTTAATATTTGTATAGCTTGGCATTTCATTGTGTAGTAACTATTTGTGTTCTCAATAAGACTCTCTCCTCCCACCTATCTCTTTATTCCAATCTGACTAATTAGTTCACAATTTTCGAGCGTGGTGAGGTCCTCATTTCGTCGCTCTAAACAGATGTTATCAACTCATGTCCAGATGTCTTAGCTGGTTTAATATTAGGATCTACAGGTCAGCAAAAGTATAATCTCGGCCTGAGCCAGAGAAATGACATATTAAGTATATCATACTTAAGTTTGTTGACTCATTTTATACTTTCGCTTGTTTTCCACAGTTTCTTGTATGAAGTGTTATTTATCGTATTGAGATGTTATTGTCTTTCCGGAATGCATCGCGATGCCCATTCTCGTTTGAGCCTCCTGCTATAAAGTCATGCTTGTGGTTCTCCCTCGAGTGAATGATGAAGTCGCACATGTCTTAGATGCATCTTATGTTATTGGGCGTGTGCATTTCTGGATTTACTCACTACACACATCCAGAGTGGTATCACTCAAAATAGTATGTTTTATTATCGTTAAATGACACCGCCTTGGAAGTTTGTGTCGGATTATGTACGTCATGATCAAGTAATCTCTTGATATAGTAATTCTATGTTTTGGTTTGGTTGTTTACACATAGTGTTTTGATAGACTGTATCAACACTCGATTAATCTGGATTGTTTGCTTACCCATCCTATAGGCTGAATAAAAATAAAAAAGACAACAACATTAACGTTCTACATCCATAAAAGGGAAAAAATTGTGATAATTATTGAGGCGTTTAATGGACTTTTCAATTCTAGACCAGAAAACTTTCATTTCATAAATATGATGAGGTTTCAATGAAGCTGAGGCAGAATGAGGAATGCGTTAGCAAGAAAAACTACATAAGCTCTCTAGCTTCACATGTCTTAGTTAAGTTAGAATGATCATTTTCTATGGGCTGCACGTGTAGGCACACCATGTTCACAACACACACCGGACCATTGATCTATCAGTTCGAGAGCAGAACAAAATTTGAGAGTTGGAATTGTAACTTTAGCTGTTCATAGGTTCTAGGGGTCCTATTGTATCAGTCTGCAATCTATGGAAAATGTGTACCAGCTGTCGGAAGTGAGGACCATTTAGACACAGCTTGTATTCAATTGAAGTGGCATTAGTATAAATATTTAATGTGATTGGCCCACTGTATAAAGCTACATTAATATTAAAGGCACAATAAGTTAATATTGGTCTTAGTGTTTATCAATGACATTCAGCTATGCGCATTGGGCTTTGGGCTGATGCTTTTTGAGTTCAGCTATAGATAATTATCCTAGCGTGAGAAAAAGAGTTCTCACATACAGCGTAAGATTTGTAATTGCTTGCTGCATTGTGCTAATATGATAATGCTCATACAGCTATGGGTAATGTTGAGACTATCAATTTGTGTTCGAACCTTGTTATCTGTTTTTCTTATAAGAGAAGGCTAAGACAAATCGAGTTAATACGAGAAGGGCCAAGCGAGTGGGTTGCTAAGTACGCCTTATAGTGGGAAAGTGGTGCTTTCAAATCTCGCATAATGTTAAGGTGTGTAACGATCTTATTCAAGGACTTTGATCATAGCTTACTTAAAAATAGTACATGCGTCGTGTAGATGAGTTATCTAAGCACTGGTAACGCAGCCATTCTTTATATTCTCTTAAGTTCCTGGAAATTGGCTTTGGTCCTGTCATCACTTAAGAGACTGAAAAGTGTGAACTCTTGTGGGATGGTAGCCAGCGTTGTCTGCGCTTCATTGATGATAGTGGATTGTGTATCGATTATATCTAACAAATAAATCTCCGTTAAATTTTGGTCATGGTGTCTCATCACAGCATGTGACTGCGTCTAGAGACGCTAATACGTCTCTTTTCCTATCTTAAACTTTTCGGGCTCAAAGGAACCACAATAGACACAGCTCTTACATGGGGACAGGGACATCACCACCTCGACAATAGTCTTAGCAGTACAGCCAATGCGCTGCCATCGAGAGTTTCCTTGTGTAGTAGCGCTGGGAGTTAATCGCGATTGCTCTATTCTCTTATATGTGGAAGAGAAAGTAGATCAGAGTGTATCATTAATTGTCGTCCTTTTGTACTTCCATAACATCGTAAATGATGTGCAAAAAAAGATAAGCACCAACTATAGTGACTCTTGATTCAGAGAATCGCCAACTGATCGAACTGGTTGATATATTCTTAGATTACTATGGAATCTACCTATCAAAGGATTGAGAAAATTAAAGTCAAACAAGCAGCGCTAGTGATTTGATGTACTGTTGTCATTAAATGACGAAGAGATAACTCGAGTGAGAAAAGGCGAGAAGCATGTCTGGGGCAGACGAAGGAGGCCAGAGAGAGAATGGATGGGGAGGCAAACTGCACAACACGAGAGCTCTGCATTTCTGTGATTGCAGATTTCTGTGTCGCTTTACGATGCATTAGTAGCAAGGGTAAGGGTGCGTGAATTGGTGAGGCGCTATGACTGAGGTGAGTCCTTCACCTTCGCATTGATGCTCATTGTGTCTCGTGGTAACCTGGAGTAGTTAGTGACGGTGAGATACTATGCAGGAGGACCTTAACGCAAGAATGTATGTAGAAGTGTGTATATTCCTCCGTATGTGTTGTGGCGTAAGTATAGCTTGTTTTTCAGCATGTATTAGGGTCATATGTCTTTATGTCACTTTTTCGTCTCAAGCTGGTATGGATAGGTCTGTGATATCGGTCTTCTTGACTAAGTGAGGAGTGGTTTTTTTTCTAATATCTCTATAGGTCTGTGAATGGGGAAGTTAGGTTGCATGTTGGCTTTTTTCATCCTCTCATATATTGTGTCGAGTCTGGTGTTAGATTGATCTCATCTGATGGATTTAGATCCAGGCTTTATAGACGCACTCATGGCCATCTGACAGCGACTCATAAAGGCGTCTGCTCTAGGTGGATTGGTATAAAGCGTGCAGAAAGACATTAATCTCTCTCATAGAACTGGGATAAGAATGCGATGCGAGACGCGAATTGGCTGTGGTGTTTCCTGTGAGTGTCTCATGATCTTGTAGGCTCTCTTCATGGAACTGACTGCGAAAAGTCTGTAGTGTTCATTAATACTATTTTTGAGATTTTGTAACAATACACATCGACTAGGAAGACTATCTCCTTACTAAGTCTCTCAGTGCCGATGGGTCATGGACAGTCAGAGGGGGGGGAGAGATTGCGAAAGACTGTTGGTCAGGTAAAAGGATCTGATGGATTAACTGAGCTAGAAAAAGATATTGACCAGATACTAGTGAGCAAAGCTGAAAGGATCAGCATGTACGAACAAACACAGACAGGGCTCGAGCACATGTGGACAATCAGCTGGCTCTTTAGGGTGCCGGATTGTGAGCTGAGCTCATATTTATCGCTTGCCTCACTGTAGATTACGTCTGCGACCTGTTTGTGTAACGCGTTGACAGGTTGCTTGCGCTTCGACCACAACTTTTCCATACACTCAACAACAATAACCATCTTGGTTCTAGCATATTGATGTTAATATTCATTTCTGGTGCTTCCCAAAGAAGACATTCCTACAGGATAAATCTATAGAATCTTAGAAAGACCAGACAGGCTTCTTTGAATCTTTGGAATGATTTCTGTATTTTTGAGATAATATTTTTAGGTGGTTATGTTATTGAGAGAAGGAGGGAGATTTTATAATCTCTTCTTGTTTTTTATTTATTGTATTTTCCACTTCAAATATTATGCTTAAGTCTCCATTGTGACGCGGAGATGACAGGGGATAGATTCTTCTCAAGGATTGGTAGCCATGGGCTGGTCTAGGATATCTGCACATGGTTGTCCTGTGGCTGTTTTCTGCTTCTGCGAGAAGTAATGGTCTCTAGATGCCTTGGGCATTTTAATCATGTGGATTTATTAATGAGCCAATGTCGTCGGGCATTGGCTAGAATGACCTGTGGTGGCACACGCACCAGCTTGGTGCAAAGAGTTACTGGGCACGCTTTGCTCTGTACTTTTAGGACAGTTTGCCGCAACGGGACTATTGGAGACTTATGGGACCCAGTGTCAAGCGAAGATGGACCATTAGGTGTTGATTCTAGTATGCGTTTGTGCCGACTTTTGGGAAGGACGCTTCATCTCCTATCAATTCAGGTCAGGTATTCGGAGTTCGAAGGTAGCTGCAATTAGATTCAAGTGGAGCCTCCAGCTAGACTAACAGACCCAAATGATCACTCATGGCTTACCAAGTGGCACATCAGGATGCTACTTGCAAGTCACAGAGAGATCGACTTTGGATTAAGGTTTTACCGCGCACAACATGTGTAATGCTAATCAGGGTGTTCCTACTACAGAACTGATTATGGCTCGTGTGGTGGTTGTGTGTGATTGTGTAGAGTGTGGGCAATTACAGTATGACTTAATCAAATAGTCACTACAGCAAAATCATACAGGAGAAGCATGAAGAACAGCTGGTAGTTTACTTGGTTCTTAAGGCTGGTGCCTCAGCACGGCGGACTAGTCATACTGCAGTTGCCTCACTGAGGGGAGATTGCCAGTATAGTTGTCTGGTCTATACTGCGAGGTGCCCAGTAGTCCCAGCCTGCCACCAGAAGACTGACAATTCCCTGGAAAGCCCCCTGGTCCCTAATCCGTCATGAAAGCCCTTGAAAGCACTGGTTCTGCTGCCAGCCAAGGTGGCCACAGAGAAGTACCTGGGCAAGTCAGCTCAGCTGCAGAGGGACTTTTTTTTTTTTAATGAATGACAGTTTGATGGAGGAGGTAGATAGATTTCACACTCCTTAGCCCAGCATCCCAAAGAACAGGGCTTCCTAATAAGACAGTTTTAGAATATGCGTCTATTTTAAGACAGGGTCTCACTATATAGTCCCAAATTTCAGAATCTTGATGTAAAGTTACTGTGTGGCTTGTTAACAACAGAGAAAAACAGATCCCTTTACAATGGAGCCGCTTGATCCTTTAAGATGGTGATGAGTCCTAGTGTCAAAGGGCCAGGTCCCCGTGGGAGATGCTGCAGGGGAGCTGGATGCTGACATCCTTACTGAAATGGAGGGGCCAAGAGGCCATCTGTGGAATGAGCCACCAGGGCATGAACAGCACCTCACTGCCTGTAAGGACTGTGGGGCCAGTTTCAATGCTTGGTGACAATTGTAGTCCTGGCCAGGCTTGTCAGAGTTTCCTCCTGACTTGACTTTGAATGTGTGGATTTGTAAATTGAGAATTTGCTGTGATCAGTCCTTGAGGCAAGCATTAACAGCTGCCGCAGGCCTTTCTTTCCATTTCCTTCTCAGGCAGGGCAGATAATTGATTAAACTTTTTTTTGGTGCCTCCCCATCTCCCATTTCATTACCTCAACTGAGAATAAACTAAACTTTAAAAAGAATCTGGCTTTCAACCATTGTAATTTGCTTTACTGTGAGAAATTTTAGAGATTTCCTTTAACTTTTTCATAGTCATCCTTAAAAAAGAAAAGAAGACAGAAATGTCATTAGTGGCTGGGGAGATGGCTCAGAGGTTAAGAGCACTGGCTGCTCTTCCAGAGGTCCTGAGTTCAATTCCCAGTACCTCCATGGTGACTCACAACCATTTATAATAGGACCTGATGTCCTCTTCTGGCTTGCAGGCATACATCAGAGCACTCATATATATTCAAAAAAAAAGAAAAGATAATCAGTGATATGCAGATACTTTCTCAGAGTTATAATTCATGTTCAGGTATTCAGGAGACTGTCTTCTTGAGTGACAGCAGGTAATTATGCGGCTACACAGATATGATTATACATAATTACAAGTGCACTGCTTCCTGTCATCTCGACCCGTCTTCCTGAGAGTGGAGGGCAGGGAATGAAGTGAACTGGCTTTATTTGTATGGCCCTCCCTTGGCTTCCAGTCCCCACAATGCAGAAGGCTGCAGCATTGTTTTTAAAATGCATTTAGATGTAACTGTTATGAGAATGCCACATTGAGATTTAAACGTGGCATTTGGATTCAGGTTGTTCCTTTCTCACTCTCCCTTTTAGACTGAGTGCTAATGCAAATCAGTTCCCCTTTCTCTCTCTCTGTTAAGTCTTCAAATGAGATATTTGAAGCTCAGTGCTAGAGCATTTGATCAGCATATTTAAAGGCCTTGGGCTCAGTTTCCCTGAGCTGCTAATTAGAAAATGCATAAATAAAAATAAGGAGAGGTATAATAACTGTCTCTATCAATAAATTGTGTATACTAAATTATCAGATACCCCACGGGAACAGTCTGTGAATCGAGATGGTTTTATTATGAGGTTATGAAAGTGACTGCTGCTGTCATTGAAATGGCGCCCAGTGACCCACGACATGGTGAATGCAGTGATGGGAAGATGTGAAAACTGTGAAAACTGTCCTGGGCTTGGGGAGGGAGTGCGCTGTGCACTTGGTAAGTGGCCGATCTTTTTGCACATCCATTGTTGGCATTGTATAGAAAGGAAAGGAGTAGAGATGGCTTTGGGAGTGAGGCAAGATTATAAAGATGTTTAAATTCAAAAAGGGTTGGAAAGGCAGTCAGTCCTCATTTTTAGGCATGGATTACAAGGCAGTTGGCTACGTGCTGGATGAAACAAATGAGCACCAGTATTCAACAGGATGTGGCACCAGCCTCACTTTCATGGTGTTCGTCTCCCGTTTACAGGAAGGAGTTTATGGAAAGCACAGTGCGGAATGAGCTTTGTTGGAAATGGAACCACTTTCCCACTGGAACAGTGTGAACAATAGGGTGGTATTATTAGAATTCTGGAGGCCCCTGGGTACTCCCCAAGGAAATCCTGGCTAATATTTGTAAGGATACACCTCTACCTAGTTCTTCCTACCCAGAGAACCCATGGGGGATGCAGACAAAGGGATTTTCAGAAACGTAGTATGTGGTTCCTATGTTTCTTTTATTTCCTTTTATTCTCTTTTCTTGTTTTAGACAGAGTCTCACTTTGTAGCCTTGGCTGGCTGAAACTTGCTGTGTAGACCAGGGTAACCTTGAAACTCATAGAGAGCCACTCATCTTTGCCTCTGGAGTGCTGGGATTGAAGGCCTGCAACACCATGCCAGCTTTGTGTACGGTTCTTGTAAACTCATAAGCAGATACTGTGTGGGCCTGGTTCTTGGGGAACAGGTCTTAGCTCTCTCAGCCTCCTGATGCTTCACCCTGGTGATGCACCCTCTTCCCATCTGGCATGCTGCAGGCTCCAGTTCTAATCATTTCTAGGTCCAATCTTGTTTCAAATTGAGGCAACGTGGACTTAACCCACGTGCATGAATTTGAGTGGCTAGAGAAGGGGAGGTCTGGCAAGGCTTAGGAGAGGGGGAAAAACATGATCAAAACTATTATATCAAAACAAAACAAATCACCATCGCCACCACTACAAAAATCCCAGCTAGTTTAGTCACTAGGAAAGCAGAGAAGAAACAGCCAGCAGGTGGTGCAAAACCACAGCCATCAGCTTCCAGCCACCCTGCCAGCTCTGGCTGATAACATGCTGGTGCATTGTTCGAGAGCTTGCAGAGTTAGCAGGTAGAGGACGAAGTTAGGGGCCTCCGAGTCACCAAGCTTGTGCTGATGCCCTGGGAGGGACTAGAAGCCTTCTCAGATGTCTCACTGTGCAATGGAGCTGGCCTGCTGCTCTGGGAGATGAGTTTTATCAGTGTCTTCGTTTCTGGAGTCTCATTTTCAGTCATTTCTCTTCTGCTGCTATCAAAGTTTCTAAGTGTGGCATGCATAGCACATCTAGTTTTATTTTGTTTCCTGCTTATCTTGGAAATGCTGCAGAGTGTACTTGAAAACGGAGAATCCAAATCAATATTGACTAAACACACTCATAATATATTTTGAGGTATTAAGACACCAAGCCATCGAGAGGTCAGGGGTGGTAGATGGAGTCAAAGGGAACCAGCGTGCTGGGAAGCTGAGCAGTGGTCTGGGAAGCTTGGTCTGACTCTGACGGCATCTCTCGTCTAAGCACTACCTTTTGACAATCACATTTCAACGTTTTCCTTTAAGCTCTATGGGCCGGGGTTCATTCTGTGGTCTTTCTTGATTGGCTTTGGTCAGATCACAAAGAATGTGGCTTACCCTGGCTTTATGTCTAGTTTCATGTGCAGAGACCACAGTTGTCCAAAAGCTGTAGTTGATAAGCAGCAGAAGAAAGTGATTGCTGACGGCTGTCATCCAGAACCCAGATGCCCAACCTCGCTTTCTCAGGATGGAACAAACAAGCTCAGTTCATCACCCTCAGGACTCTGCCCAGAGCGCCACACACTGATGCTTGAGGTCCAGCAGGCGGTTCCACTGCAGGGTAGCGTTAGCTCTATCCCAGGGTACAGAGAGACCCCCGGAAACCACTCACTTGCAGATCCGTTCTTCTCTGATCTCACTGTCTTGTCCCACTGTTCTGGAGCAGAATGGCCCAGACTGTCCCTGTCTGAGGCCAAGCGTCAGTCCCATGTCTCCTTGTTGTAGACATGTGCTGCCACTGCCATTTCTGTCCATGTGGTGTTTTTATGGATGCGAAGTGTTACTCCCTCCTCTTGACTCAGCAAGGGGCTAGAACAGTAGTGCCAGTGTGGAATAATCCATTTCAGGGCCATCAGCAGCCTGCAAATTGTTACTGTATGGAGGGGGAACATGTGGATAATTGTACTATAAAAACGTTTTGATTTTTTTAAGGAAGCATTTTGAAGGAACCAGTGAACTGTGATTCATGATCATGACAGTATCTGATTTCATTCTTCCTGTAGTTTTTTAATTTATTTTATTAATTTTAGCTCTAAACAAGTTTCTAGGGTGGTTATTGGAAGTGGCAAGAGGAAACAGGTTTATTCTGCTGTTAGTTTTCCAGCTTCCTTCTATTTAGGACCTGCTGCTGCTGGCCTGGGAAGGGATGGTTTTCACCTTTATAGAGGTGATCTGCTTTCTGGCCACGAGGCGGCGCTCCAGAATAAAGTCATGTATTAAGAAACTCAAAGATGAGAAAGAGTGTTGAGGAGTATTTAACCTATGTAGTTCTAAAAGGTTCAGGAGGATTTTCCCAAATCTGACGACTACAGTCGTCTTCTTCCATTTTTTAGCTTTAAACCTGTAAGAATCCCCTTATAATATAGTTGTGACAGAGGAAAACTTATTAACAGATTCATTATTCATCTCTTATGTTACATATAATCCGTGGCAGCTTTTTGTTGTAAATGGAACTCTGGAGCAAAAAGACATCATCCAGCAAATGAAGGATGGCGAATGGTGCATGAAAACAAAAAATATGAGGGGCTAGTGGTGTTCTTGGGAGCAACCCAGTTTTACTGGGACTAGTGTTGCAAATTTTTTTATGACCCGCACAGCCGCTGGCACCAGACTCCAGGTTTTGCATCTCTGCTCTATTGCATGTTAGTAGTCATTCACGGAGAGTTTAACCTTTTAATGACCCATTAGCAGGGAGGGTACAATAACCTTTCTACTTAGGCTTGTAATGGTGATTCATGAGTTAACAGACACCAGAAACCTGCCTCACTCTAAGCAGATTTTCATACGCCCCATGTGCACATGTGTGTGCATGCATGTGGAGGCCACACACTAGCCTCCCAGTGTCATGGCCAGGAGCTGTCCATCTTGTTTTTTTTTGAGTTAAGGTCCCTCACTGGTATCTGGAGCTCATTAATTAGACTAGGCTAGCTGGCCAGCGATCCCGGGATCTTTCTGTCTCCACCTCTCAGCACAGGAGCCTAAGCTGAACTGACCACATGCACACACACACCACCACATCCACTTTTTATGTGGGAACTGGTCCTCATGATTATTCACCCGGTGCTTTACAGACTGAGCAATTCCCCCCCCCCCAACCCTAACACAGCCTTATTACTGATGTTGTGATCTGTAGCTGTGGTTGAAGTGAGCTGGGGCCTGTACTGGCCTGCTAGGTGACTGCAACAGTCCTTTATCTGACCATAGCCAAGTGAGTTAAGGTGTAAAAAATAGGAGGCATCAACACCAGACCCAATCCTGGGAACAACACATGCCCAAACCCATACATTCTAGGGCATCTTCCCAAGAATGTTTAGAGAGTAGGACTTTTTTTTTTTTTTTGACCATTTAACAAACACCTTCCATAGTTAAAGAGTTTTTATTTACTAGTGAGGATCTAGCATTAGGCACATTACTAAGCATGTCTCTATAGACCATTCTATTAGAGTATCTGCTCTCATGGAGGCATAATTTATAAAAGCAAGAAAGACTCAAAACCATGGCATATATTAAATTGATTTTGCTGCATACAATATGAAGCTTTCAAGTCAAATGACTCTATCCATGATATATTTTTGGTCTTGGAGAAAAGACTTTGCTCTGTGGTCCAGACTAACCTTAATTCACAGTCATGCCTCACCTACCAAATGCTGCGATCACAGTCTTCCACAGTACCCTTTTGGGGCACCTAGGGCTGAGGATGGACAGTACCAGGACCAGTGTGCATGATTAGAGTCTAACTTAGGATGAACATTCAAGAGGTTCTGGGTGATAAGGTCAAGTTGCTCCGCTGCTGCTATATAGGTACTTGGGTGGTATTTGGATTCTGGAGAATTAGATCAGGGCATCCCAGAGAAAGAGCTGGGTATCTTTGGGAACAGGTAAGAAATGATGGAATGGCCAGATTAGAGACTCATAACCAAGCCACCAGCTCCCCATTGACTTTGACCTCGACCATTTTGAAGAGTGCAGTGTGAGCTGAGCATGCCTCTTGTTTTGGGCCCTGTCCCGGGACCCTGCCCAGTTACAATACACTTTTATTTTGTTCCTGTTTGCCAGGTGCTCACCATTTGCTAGTGTCCTTCATAACTCTGAATTCGGTGTGATGTGAACTTACTGGCTGTATTCACTTGGACATATCTGTTTCATGTCTGTAAGGAAGCTGGAGCTGGGAGCTGGCTCCATGGCGTGGGATTCTATTTCTGGGGATGGCATTTTGGATGTGTAGGAAGATTGTCAAAACCTTTGCAATGGAAGGGACAGAACCAATTTGAGAATCACTTGGTTATATAAGAGCTGTCCCCATGCAGGCACCTCGGCTCACTCTCTGTTTTGTTCTTATTCATTCTGAAGAAGATAGTAGAGTATGGGGGGAGTATTCCATGCACTCCTACGAACATGCTAACGTTTGAATGGCCATTCTGAGATGGTGCTTGTGACAACATAATGACAAGGACGAGGGCAGTATATTCGACCTTATTACTTGTGCCCTTACTCTTTAAGTGATTGCATCCCCAGTGGTTAGCCTGCTAGACGTAGACCTTTAGGTAGTCCATGGGGGATGTACTCGCTTTATATCACTAAAGAGTTGCACCTGCTGCCTGGGAGCGGTAGCATTTTGGGAGCTTTTCAAGACCTCAGTCCCATAGGATCTCCTGTGGTAATGTCGCACTTCATCTCAGACACTAGATAGGAAAAACAGGACTTTCCAGTTTTCCTAAGTTTGCAGTCCCCCGCTTAAGGAGCCTCAGTGTTCAGCTAGACAAGGACACACAAGACTCTGTTTTCACTCTCTGCTGTTTAACCGAAGTGCACACTACAACACAGGCAAGACAGAGGGGAGGAAATAGCGTTCCCCCGCCATATGGCTCTCCTGTGGCTCCCAGGCACTGTAAGGGGATGTGAAAGACACTCTCCATGGCCTCTAGAGTCCTTGAAAAAGTCCCTGCCAAATGCTTGCTTTACACTGGGGTGATCCTGCTGTGCATAGTGTCACCATCAGTGAAGAATGAAGAATGAAGGCCAACCCTCTTGTCTTTCCATGAGGGAGTATGTACGACCCTTCTCAAACGGAACCTGGAGGAGCAAGACCACAGGTCTGTTGGGTCCAAAGTCAAGGAGTGCTTGCTTGTCACCTAAACAGCCTTGCAGCCTGCTTTCCATGGGTGCTAGGAGACCTTCCTAAATGTCACAGCAGCAAGTGGCAGCGCTTCTATCTGCCATCCATCTTCCCTGCCACTCAGTCTGTGGGCTGTGCTATACGCCGGAGGATTGTGGGCACACAGGGTGAAAGACCTTGGTCTGCAGAAGCTGGGTGTGTCTCACCGGCGTCTCCTTTCTCTGCGTTTTGCCTCTGCTATTCTCAATGCTGCATTCATTGGTTCTCTGTCTGGGTTTCCTTTGTCCTTGCTCCTCTTCCCGATTTAGAGACCTTTTCCATTCCTTGTTCACCCTTCTATGGAGCCAAACGAAGTAATGAAAGAGAAAGTAGTGCAAAGACAAATGTTCTGAAGATCCAGTGTGTAAATGCCCATCACCCTGTATTCAATACAACCCAGGCGCTGGTCCCATCCTGTCAATCCTCATTGTTCACACAATGTGAAGCTACCAATTTTTGGTTTTTGTCCTTTTGATCAGTCTGCAGAGCTATCTATGTTTATCTGAGAAGTAATGTGCTAAGATTTTCTTCTTAGTTCCATGGCAAGCTTTGCCATATCTGCAAGGCAGCTGGCTCATTGTTATTCCTGAGCTAGAGAAACTGAGGAAGGCTGGTGTGTGGAAACCAGTGTGGCTCTTTATCCACAGGGTCACCAGAGAGAGTGTGTTTGAGACCAGGCCTGTTGGGAGAACAGCCAGATGAGACCCCAGAGAAGAAAGCTCAGGCCTTTCTCTCGTCTGAGGAAAACATTGCAAGTCTGAAGTTCCTTGGAGAAAACCCATCTCTAGTTGGTTTGTGTGTGGTAAGAACCACACCAGGTATCAAAGGCTGAAGAGAACTTTGTGGATTCCAGCTCTCTGGATCACTTTTAGATTGCATCTCCCTTAGTTACCTGTGCGGTGCCTTTATAATAGATCAGGGGATGGGATATGGTCATGTTGATCTTTAATCTGTCTAAAATGTAAGAACCAAATTATCTGTTCATTTAAAAAAATTCAGTTATTAGCATTTATGATATTTAAGACTTTGAATAATGAACCTCGAGTCACAAAGTCCTCAAGCTAAGGAAAGGCTAGGCCTCCCTAGAGCTTAGTTAATGAACGTGCTGTCACTCTGGGCCTCCACCCTTGCTGTTGCCTCTGCCTGAAGCCTCTTTCTCCTCTGCAGTCCTCAGCCTTGCTATTGCTTCTCTAGTAGAGCGTGGTGAAGGCTGCCCTAGCTCTAGGCCTGTCCCATCTCAGCTCCCATCACTTTGCATTGCTCACACTTACTCGCCAACCCATACCCTCCATGGCAGTAGGACCTGTTTTACTCAGCACACCATCGCATCCTGTCACTCAGCACAGTTCCCATCTTGAATAGACATAGGGACAAGTGTGTGTTAAATGAACAAATGAATTAGTGGGTCAATGAATGGTTTTCCATTTAAGAAAAGAGTTGTTTACTCTGTGTATACAGTACAAGTGGAGCCAGGTACACAAACACACACACACACACACACACACACACACACACACACACCCATAATATTGAAAACAAAGACGACAATGTGCCCTTAACATTCACAGAAGGAATAAAAATACCATGTTAGTGGAATCCATGGAATTTTCTAGTAAAAGCGATGATGGATGTGAGTAGGCTGTGGTGAAGAGGGTGAGTAGGGGTGATGAACCAGGATTTAAAAAAAAAAAAATGAAAGATAGAAATTTTCATTCTATTCTGTTCTTTTAATCCAGGTCATGGAAAAGCATTAGCTGGAGCATTTGGTGTTTGGTAATTTTTTAACTAGGAAATCATTTTAAATTATGGCTAGAGCTGAGGATTTCACCATTGTGTGAGTATAAAGAATCTGATAGGAACTTAGGAAAAATTGGGGTAATGTTGGTGAAACTAGGAATGGGGGCTGTAGGAACAGAGCGGGGGAATAAGTGTGAAAGCAAAGGTATATAAATGTTGGGGTTGGTGACCGGCTGTGTGATGTAGATGATGCAGATGAGCTTCTATGGACAGCCAATGGTGTGGCTCTTCCCACATATAGGGCATACAGCTTTGACCCAGAAGGTGTGTTCTTCCTTTATGGAATAACCGTCTCTGGTCTGAATGTGTTCCCCAAAACCCAAGTCTACATACTGAAGCTGAACCCTCAAGGCGGCCATTGTGCTCCTGTGAAGTGGGAGCCCACTTACCCCTTCCTTGCTGTGGGGACAGTGTTCAAGGTACCAGTTTTGAGCCCTCACCACACTGGAATCTGCTAGCAGCTTGAGGTTGGACTTCTCTGTGGGAGGCCTGATCCCATATTTTTCCCAGGGTACTTCTGAGGAGTGAGGCGTGAGAAATATTTAGATAGAAAGATAGAGGGGAGAGAAACAGATAGAAACACAGGATAGCCTCGGGAGGGCCTGGATCCTCATCCACCAGCCTCTTCCATCTCTTCTAAAGGACTATATATAGGACTGCCAAGGGGTGGAGCAAAAGGCCTCCCCCAGCACAGCAAGTGCAGACCCTTCCAATCACTGGCAACACACGCATGGTCAAATTATCTCTAATGCAGCCCTGCTGGGTAAGCAAGTTTCAGCTCTCACTAGGAAACCTCTGTGGCCTCCACCCTTCTCAATGGCTAGGCCTGTTTGAGAGAAAGTTTGTTCTTCTGTCACCTGATTTGAAGTGGTTTATGACAGAGTCCAAACAGAGAGATGAGGACATCTGAATTACTGGTGGGTCGTTCCTGTGGCAGTATCCAGAAGCCATTCAGAGGAAGAGTTAATGCTTGGCTCTTCACATTTACTCAAGAGACACTACTCTGGCTAGTGTTCGGTTATCTAAAAAAGAAAGCGGTGATGGGAAGAGGAAAGAGAATTGCCTTTATCTGTAGCATAAAGCCCACCCATTGGGCTGGGGTGCTTTCTTACGGCATGCTACAGTTGTTTATGAGAGCTTCTGGGTAGGGCTGAGCCTGAGAGCATGCTGCTTTGTAGAGGTTGAGCAGAAGAGAGGACCCCAGTAAGACTTTGGCCAGAGCCAGAGTTTATATTCAGCCAGGAAACGGAGGAGGCCAGCAGCACCTGCATGGGGGCTGTAAGCACCTGCCTTCTGGTAGAGGAAAAAGGAACAGGAGGAGAAAGCTGGCACAGATGTAGGCCGATGAGGGGTGTGCTGCCACAGGAACTAGCCCAGGTCACGAGCTGTGAATGCCACCGAGAGAAGCGGGTAGATGGGAATGGAGAGGGGGGCTTGGCATTTGGAGTAGAACCAGCAAGAAAAGGACGCCCGGGTGACCTTAGAGAAGTTTCAGGGTTCATAGAGCTGAGCCCAGTCCTCAGCCCTATCTCTATGAGTTGGTTAGAAATACGAAGCGTTTCTGGATGGCTGAACACCTTTTTATGAAAAGGTTGTTTGTGTTGTTGTTATAGTTGCTTTGTAGTTATGTTATAGAAAATTTAGGATATATTAGGGGAAAAAACACAACAGGTTTACCACCTTCACAGAAAATTGTGAGCTTTTGTTGATATCTATTCCCTCCTGTACACACGTGTCCTTCCATCTCCCTCCCTGTGCACACGTGTCTTCCATCTCCCCTGGGCACACGTGTCCTTCCATCTCCCTCCTGGTGTACATGTGTCCTTCCATCTCCCTCCTGTACACACGTGTCCTTCCATCTCCCTCCTGTGCACACGAGTTCATTCTGTCTCCCTCCTGTGCACGCCTGAAGTTTTCACATCTTTCCTGTGCACACATATAAGACAGTTAAGGTAAAAGTCTGAGTGTATGTACTAGATTCGTGCTTCTGGGTGGTCATGTATTTGTGTCTGCCTATGTAAGGCTGTGTGATCATCCGTGTACCTCTCTACCAGGAAGAGGAAAAGTTATGGAGAAACTGGATGGCCTGACTAATTCGGAGGATTAGGGAACAGAATTGGCAGTCTCCATAAAAGCCATCAGCACTGTCCTATTTTTAGGTCTCCTAGTGACTCAACACTGTATATGGTGCTCCATCATTTTCAGTATCGAGGATGAGTAAGTTTGCCGCAAAACGTCACTGGTTACCAAGGAGCCACACTGGAGCTCCTGGCCCTGCAGGGAGCCACCCTGAGGGGGGACTCCTGGTACTGTATCATTCGGGTACTCCCTTTATCTCCGTGGTCAATGCCTCCATCTCTCCTCTCTGCATTCCTAATTATGTAATATGTCCTGTGTGTGAGTGGTGCGTGCCGTGTGTGTGTGTGTGTGTGTGTGTGTGTGTGGTGTGTGTGTGTGTGTGTGTAGTGTATAGAAATAAGCTCTGGGCACGTGCACACAGCCAGAGATGGCTGGATAAGCATTGCTATGTGGTTTGGCATTGTAGACTCTCCCTGGCACGGGGGCTCACCCTCTCCGAGTCTCTCTCTCATATCATTCTTTGCTTCTTCCATCCAGAGAAACCAAGGCAGAGGCAGCCAAGGCACTGGAAATCATGAGGTGGTACTAACCCAGTGAACACTGTTGTATTCTGAGGTCTTCAATCCTCACAAAATTTGTGTGTGAATGCACATGTGCAGGTTTTTTTTTTTATTGCTGTTGTTGTGTGTTTAGCCTGTGGATGTTTTTCTTTACACTTTTAATAACATTTATTTGGGCAATCAATATGATGATGTCCCTACAGGGGAAGCTTGAGATGAGATTGTGAAAAAGCAAAACAAACGCTCAGGGAAACACACTGCTTCCAAAGGCGAGTGCGCACCCGACCTGCCCTCCCTCACTGCACTTGCTTTTCTTTTTCTTTTTTTTTTCTCTTTCTCTTTCTTTTCTTTTCTTTCTTTCTTTCTTTCTTTCTTTCTTTCTTTCTTTCTTTCTTTCTTTCTTCTTTCTTTTTCTTTCTCTCTCTTTCTCTCTTTCTCTCTCCCTCGTCCCTCTGTCCCTCCCCTCCGTCCTCCCTCCCTCCTCCCTCCTTCTGCTTTTCCTTTCTTCCTTTTTTTTCCCAGACAGGGTTTCTTGTGTAGGTTTGGTGCCTGTCCTGATCTTGCTCTATACACCAGGCTGGCCTCGAACTCACAGAGATCCACCTGCCTCTGCCTCTTGAGTGCTGGGTTAAAGGCGTGCACCATCACCGCCGGCTCTCACTGCACTTTCACTGAGCTGTGGGTTTTGTTGTTGTTTGTTTGAGACAGGGTCTCGTTATGTAGCCCTAGCTGGCTGAAACTAACAGTGATCCACCCACCCACACTTCCTGAGTTCTCGGAATCAAGGCATGTGCCACCATGCCTGACAGAACTCTGTGTTTGTCTGTTGGCTTTTCAGGGTCTTTCTGTGGAGCCCAGGCTGGCTTCTTGCCTCAGCCTACAGGATACTACCAACTCCGTAGTTTTTGACCGACCACTTCCTGAACTGTGCACTCCAAAATGTCCATATATTATCAATCAACTTTGATAGATAGCGTTTCATGACAAGGTTGGCCCATGGTTTAAGGTGGATTCCTCATATCTGCGTGTATGTGCGGGGATTTTACATTTCACAGAAGGATCTGTAAACATTTCTGTGTAACAGTTGTCCACACTTAAGATTTTTCTTAGGCAAGATTAATCAAAGACTTCAGTCAAAAATGTGAGAATGTTTGTAAAACTCTTGTTTTAAATTAAATTTAAATTATTTGTACTTTTTAATTTAAAAATTATTCTTCTTAATTAATACACGGTAGACTTTTAGTCATAGTTTTAAGTATTTTGAATTTGTATTTTTAATGAACTATTTTAATTCTTCTTTTAAAAAAGCTGTGTGTGTGTGTGTGTGTGTGTGTGTGTGTGTGTGTGTGTATAAAGTACATGGGTGCAGGTGCCTGCAGAGGGAAAGAGAGTACTGTGCTCCCTGGAGCTAAAGATACCTGCTGCTGTGAGCCCTCATGTAGGTGCTGGGAACTGAACTCTGGTCCTCCACAGAGCAACAAGCACTTTATCCAGCCCCTAATACTATAATTTGTATTTACTTTTGAAATTGTTCTAATTCTGAAAAAGGAGTTCATTGTAGAGGACTCAAAACTCTGGATAACTGAAATGACTTAGAGAAAAGCCAGCCATCTTCCTCTGCACATTAAACACGCACACACGCATGCACGTGCATGCACATACACACATGCACGCCCCTACAATCACCCCAAAACAAATTAGATATGTATTTTTCAGATATTCTTCATGATTATATAATAACTGTAATTCCACTAAGATGTGATTTTATTGTGTATATTAAACCAAATGAAAATAAACTATAAATTTTCCAAGAGAAGAGCTAGAGCAGGTGACTTTGGTGCTGTGGGCTAAGCTTTATCAGACAGACAGTTACAGATGTCTGACTGTTTATGTCTCCTTGCCCCCTCCTGCAGAATGCATACCCAGGCTTTTCTCTCATACTGGTAGGAGTTAGTGACTGATGATTATTGCGATTCTGTAATGTCCATCTGAGATCCACGTCCGTGCAGCCAAGCAAGCAAGTGCAAGGTGGCTGAGCACTGCTGTTCTTTACAGCCGACAGCCTGTCGTTAGCATAATGTTTGTTTTATGCTCCTGCAGACATTTTATCACCTGAATTGCAGTTTATAAATATTAGCCTATTGATCTTTTCTGCTCCTCTGTCTACCATGGGAATGTCTGATAAATATCATCACTCCTTTGTTGCATAGGGAAGGACAAAACAATAAAGTAAATCCCCAGATAGGCCATGGTTTGTATGGTTGTGGAACGATGCAAGGTGATCTGGCCACATAAAAGTCTCCAAGTTTTTTGTAAGGCTTAAATTCTACTTGATTCATAAAATCCCAGCTGTTGTGTCCTTTTACTCAGCATTTCAGTCATCATTGTGACTTGGGACACACATCATAATGGTCAGACTAGAAATGATCAAAGAACGCGCTAAAAACATATTTGATTTATTCCACTGAAACCTTCTCCCATTTGATTTATTTTTACATTTTAGCAGCAATTTATTGAAGATTCTAGAGTTCTTCCAGGATCTTCATTCATCTAGGAGATTATCACTTAACTAAGAGATAGTCTAGTTGATGTAGTCTCCAAAGACCAGCTTTCAGAGTGACCACAGTTGTATGAGTGTGCAGCCTGTGAGAGCAGCCATCTGTCTTTATCCCTTCTGAACTTCAGTTTCCACAGCTCTGTGTTCATATCTATCCTCGGGTTCCTTTGAACATCAGTCTATCTTCCTTGAATGATTGCACATGTTATGGAGGCCATTTTTTTTCCTTTTGATTCAGAGTACAGGTAAATGTCTTCTTCTCATGAGTCCTGTGGATGCATTCAGGGATGTGGAAGCATCTTCCAGTATTTAAGAAAATGTATTCATGTTAGAATTTCTATCCACTCCAGAAAGGAAGTCTGGAGTTTAGGGATTTAGTTCAGTGGTAGAGTGCTTACTTAGCAAGAGTGCACTCTAGGTTTGGTCCCAGCATGGTGAGAGGGGCTGTAAGAGGTGAGAGGGAGTGGAGGGAGAAAGAAAGGGAGGGAGGGAGAGAGGGAGGGAGAAAGGGAGAGACAGAGACAGACAGAGAGACATAGAGAGAGAGAGAGAGACAAACAGATAGACAGACAGACAGAGACACTGATTTTTTTCCTAAGGTCAAGTGGCACATCTCTGCTGTCTGCTTGTTGTGCACCTTGAATTAGGAATTGCTTTTCTATTGCAATTTGTTTTGACCCTTTTCATGTAATAAACAATCCAGCATCATTAGTTAAAGTAGCATGATTCCACACCTCACATGCCATGTCCTTTCAAACAGTTCCCTACTTTTAAGTGTATGTGCCCATTTCAAAACTGTCATCTGCACTGTCACACTGCAGGCATGTGTATTTTCATCACTACCTTCAAAGGGTGTGTTAAAATCTATCGAAACCCCATCAGCCCACATCATTGACTTGGGCAGACTCAGAGCATCTAGCTGTCGACGAAAGATCTCAACCGAGAAAAGGCAGCAGCCCCAGTTTTCCCTTTGAGCACAGACCAGGCATCATCTGCCAAACTAAAGAGAGCATCACTCGTCAGAGAAAACAAACAGAATCTAGCATCTCGCACCAACTGGACACCTCAACATCTGCCATTGTGTTTCAGAAACTTTTTGGCACATAAAGCACAAAAAAACCAGAGGAAAACCAGCGCATCCAACTCCACGACTGAGCCAGGTCGTTTTGAAACTGACAGATTGAAGAATGTAAATTCTACCTGTGAAGTAGCCCACTGGGAAAACAAACATGTTTTCATGAGTGAAAAATCTTTCCAGAAAAATGAGAAGTCTCAGCAGAGAAAACAGAAACAGTGGGAAGCAAGCCAAGTGGGAAAACTCTAGAAGTGGAAAGTTATAGTTTCTCAAATTCCCCTGATGTGATAAATCTGAATGTAAAACCTTAACCATACATTAAGACAGGCATGTGGGGGTCTTTCCTCCATCTCATGACACTTGTACTGATGGAAGCAGAAGCTAGCAGGGCAGATCTTTCTGTCCATCTGTAGACCTCATTCTCTGTAGCCTCAAGGAACCAGTTTGGGAATATAAATAGCGAGACAAATTTGAGCTAGCTGCCAGAGAGAACCCTGCGCTCCTGTATTACTTTGACATGATGCTCTGCTCTGTGCATTTAGTGCTTGGGGCCTGTTGAAGAGCAATTTCCATGTCTGTCCTTAGCCATCTTTCTTTGCTTGTGAGGCCCGAGGGGTAGATCAGCAAAGTATGGCCCTTCTGTGAACCACTATCCCCAGGAAAAAACTGGACTAACTTTGTGTATAGTGTGTGTGTGGTGTGTGTGTATGTGCTTATGATCAAATGGCAGGCCATCTTGGTGTGTTTGCATGCTCCTTATTTATGATTTCCATTTGGAAAATTAGTTTTTGTCCTTTGTCTAAAACCACAAGTGCTGTGGCTCTCACTATAGCAAAGAAAGAAAGGGCTCCAGCGATTCAACTGGATGCTTCTTCTTCTTCTTCTTCTTCTTCTTTTCTTCTTCTTCTTCTTCTTCTTTCTTTTCTTCTTCTTCTTCTTCTTCTTCTTCTTCCTCCTCGTCCTCTTCTTCCATACTTTCTCCTGCTCCTCCATCCTCCTCCTCCTCCTCCTTTCTTCGATACTAAATCTCTTCAAAATAAAAAAGTTAAGAGAATTCTGAAGTGTAGACGAAAGCGCTTCTTAGAGGCAGAGTGGCCTGATGTACCTTCCCTTGTCACTGTTAAACTTATTCTTTAGCAGAATGCTCAAGGGTGCCATTTCAGGTGTTGCCCTATTTCCAACCTGATGTCTGTTCGGTGCCAGTTTTACACCAGGTCTCCACCCCCACAGTTCAGTAAGGAACTACTGTAGTGGTTGCTTTGGAACCTACTCTACTGTGTTTGTTATGTAGTATTCATCCATGTACTACATACAACCCCAAGCAACCCTTGCTCTTGCTCAGAGAAGGATGTGAATGTTCCTTCTCTGCGGAGTTTATTGCCTGCGCTACCACGAGAGCAGCATTCTTTCTGGTTTTGCCAACACACTCCTTAGGCCTCAGAGAGACCGGAGGCCAGCAGAAGCCCCTCCAGTCTGAGCCTGATCAATTTGGTAACCAAATGCTTGCACTTCTAGTCGCTTATCTTTTGTTTGTAAGGGATGGGTGGATAGAGGGGGAAACATGTCGAACATGTTATCCAACACATTTAAAACATTATTAATTTCCATGTGAAAAACAGTTGCTTTGTTTGTTGTATTTTAATATTCCTCTCTCTGAGAAGAAAATAACCAATTCTTTCTCTGTCCTGGCTGCCATGGTCAAAACCCGGACTCACTATCGATAGAACCGTTCTCTTATATGTGGAATGGCAATGCCTATGTCCTCGATAAAGTCTTTATGTGTACTCTCAGTTTTACTTTCAGATAAAATTGCCTTATTTTGATTTTTACTAAGTTTGCATTTCTGTCAAAATCCCGGCTGATATGGAGACTCAAAGGCTACACGATCTGTGTGTAGAGGGTCTGAAGATGCCTCCAGCGTGGCCAGACTATTTAGACGATGCTGAGTAAAATGGGATGACCACAGAGAGGGCGCCTTTGGTAAACTCCACTGAATTGAGGCATGCGGCAGAACCGTCTCCCCAAACCCAGACTTTACAGCTTATCAAATCTGACAGAAGTGAGAATCCTTGTGCTTTTTGAGCGGTCTGTCTTAGGCATGTCACTTGGTCACTGGCGAGGCTTGGATGTCTTCTCCATGAATCTTTATTCATTCTACTTATATCATTTGAAGTCTTGCGGAACTTGTGTCTCCAAATTAGGGATTTGGAGTCTCTCATCACTTTTATTTTTTTTTAAGAATTGAATTTTTTAAAATTATGTGTACCTGTGTGTGATCAGTATGTTGATATGTACACACAAGTTATGCCTATGGAGTCAGAGGTTGTTCTGATTCCCCTGGATTGTAGGAGTTACAGGACAGTTGTAACCATGTTGACCTGGGTGCTTGTAATCATTATTTTTATTGTGATAACCACACAATATAAGCCATTTTAAAGTTAAGAATCCATTCATTGCACTCACATTGTTTTACAAGAATTAGTCCAGAGAACTTTTTCATAACTGTCAACCAAAGGAACGTGTTCATTCCCTTGCTCATTCATTTGGTTTGGTATTCTTCTGTCTTCGTGACTCTGCGTGTGTATGTAGGCACAGCATGTTCTCCACCACTCTGAACTTTTGCAGCATGATGAGAGGCCTGGGCCTGTGTCACTGAAGACCGTGACTTACACTTCCCTAACAAGGCCTGTTAGTACAGTTCTAAAACCCTGTTAATGACAGTACTTGTCTTTCTCAAAGTCTCCAAGTGTCCCTGTCGTCTATTCCCCTGGTGCGGTCGACCCATAGTCAGATGCTGTGCCTGCTGCTTCTTCTGGTGCCCTTCCTAAGCCAGAGAACTGCTTTCTTTGTGTTTCTTGACCTTGGTAGGTCCCAAGAGTGCCAGCCCTCTCAATCTGAGTTTGCCCACTGCCTGCTAGCTGCATGTTCAGACTTCTACTGTATCTTAGGCTGTCCTCACTCTGTGGAAATGCGTCTTGGTTTTCAAGATCAACCTTCTAAACATTTTTAGTTACACAATTCCTCCAAAAATCTGTTTGGGGTGACATTCTTAGTTTCCTGTTGTAAACTGCCTCAGGTTTATTCATGGCTGCAGTATAGCAGACTTCATTTCCCAAGAAAAGCCACATTGAGAATCCGGAAGCTTCACTTGTTATGCCCAAGAGTCTGTAACCAGAGTGTTGATGAACATCAGGAACCCTGAGCAGAACGGAAAGGCCTGCCGTGGTGCACTCTGGGTAAAGCCACTGTCCTCATGTGTTACCAGGGGTTTGAGGCTGCCTGTGTTCACTTCTAGTGTTGATGGGAGTTTGCGGTGTGAATTTATTTGTTTGGATAACTAGGTTCAGCCTTCAGTGGGACATGAGCTCCTGAGGCCACTGACTGGCTCTCATCTTTCCATGCAGGATAAGGATCACTCATCACCCCCGCTTCCCCGCTAGGCCTGACTTCCCTGCTGGGCAGAGTACTGCTACTACCTGAGAACAAGTTGGTTGTCCTGGTTTTGATTTACAGCTAATTTCTCATGATTTATTCAGCTTATTACTTTTTTAGCCACCACCAGCAACAGGCTCTTGAAGAAGCAGTGTGGCCCTTCCACTCTGCTCTCCAGCCCCTCACACAGCCTCTCCTAAATACTTGCTTCTTCTGACCCAGTCTGATGAATCCAGTAACAACTTTCCATGAAAATGTTTCTGCTTTTGTTGTAAAGTTGAAAGGCAAAAGCAAAATGCACCAAATGCAGATTAAACCACGTGGACAAAAATTCGCAGCTGTTTGTTCCTACTAAGGAGAAGTTCTCTGTTGCTTTGAATTCATGCACTTTTATTTTGGAATTATGTGTGGTTAACTAAATCCTTACATAATCAGAGAACCAAAGCTTCCCTGAAGGGTAAAGCTCTGTGACAGAGCAAACACAGGGAACTAGTGAGTTTCACTGGGCTTTCTCCCTGTACCCTTTCCCTTCGGACATCCTTGTCACATTAGCTGCCACGTCTTGGTCTCCTTCGACCCAGGCCAACTCCTCCTGTTTTCTTTGCCTGTCAGCAGTGTGTGCTGCTTTCTAATGAATTCTGGTCAGGTATCTTAGAAACTACTTTTCCGTTCGAGTTTGCCTGATATTCTCTCATGATTAGACTCGAGTTAGGATTTTTAAGGAAGAGCGCAGAGTTAAAGGGCCCTTCTGTCGCAGCGTGAAGGGATGCATGCTGTCTCTTGACTTTTACCACTGTCCTTACAGTCTTCCTGTGCTCCCTCGTTTGTGGTTTAACTGCTGTTTCTTTAAAGTGGAGTGCTATGGGCAGGTTACTTAGTCATCTATGCTTTTAATTATCTGTATAAAATGGGGAAACTCCATGTCAGAATATGAAATAAGGGCATTGCTTCATCTATCCTGAGTCCTTTTGCAGATTTTAACCTCTACTTGAAAAGCATGACTATATTCCTTTGAGAAAATACTCAAAGCTTTTGGACAAAATATATACCAAGTCTTGAGTGCTCCTCTGGGGTTTTTAGGGTGGCTCTCAGTGAATCCTGAACTGAACTCTATAATAAGCACAGGAGAAATGAAGTGATTTTGAGTATCGTTAAAGGTTCTCCAGGAAGGAGTGAGTGAGAGAGACTGTCTTAATTATAAGGAGTTGCCTACATAGCTCTCAGGAGTTCCTGCTCTGGTGTCTGCAAAATGGAGATCCAGGACAACTAACCGTGTTGTGGAAGACCTGCGCACTGAGAGCTGATGGTCTGAGTTCCAGTGAGTCTGAAGCCTGAGAAATAGGAGACTGAGGGCAGAAGACCCATACCTCAGCTCAAGTAAGCAGGTGTAGATTTGGTTTCCGCCACCCTTTTTTGTTCTCTTTGAGTCTTTACTAGACCAGATGGTTGTCCACCCACATTGGGGAGGGTCATCTACTTTACCAGACCCATTGAGGAGTTATATTTAACCAGACGTGGGAAATCCATGGTCTACTCAGGACACACTGAAATTAACTGCTGTCTTTGAATGTTCCTCTGGTTGAGCTGTAATTGCCATTGTCGTGGTATTAGGAAGTGTGACCTGGAGGAAGTTATTCAGCCCCACAGACTCCACTCTCATGAATGGATCCAGGAGATTATTGAATGAGTGGTTTAGTTATCACTGGGGTGGCAATGGATGGCAAAGGCTATGCTGGGGCCCTCTTCTTTCTGTCTACCCCATGCTCTGATGTCTCCCACACACAGCCTCATGTGACAGCCTCACCAGATGTGAGCTTGAACTTCCAAGTCTCTGGAATAGTGGGCCAAATTAGCTTCTGTCATTTATAATGTATTCAGTCAGCGGTATTTCCTTAAAAGAATAGAAAAATAGATGAAGACATTAGCCGTCCCATTAACCCCTACTAGAGCGAGCCCTCCAGTTTCTGGCTTCGAACCCAAGTGACACAACCTGCATTGATTTGAGAGGAGGAAATTTATTTTCTGTCTGTGAGTTGTTCTAGAAACTGATTTCAATCAAATATATATATACACCAAAACAGAAGTAAAATAGATATGGATTTATATCATTTCATCCACTTGTGAATCCTCTTGGCCTTCGTATATACTGAGTATTAAACAACAAGTCAAACTAACGGGCTGGAGCAGTCTGCAAACTCCATTCAGTACATAACCACCAGCAGCTGAGACAGTCGCTTGCTGGTGATGCACCTCGGAACCCTGTCATAGTGATGTCCTCAGCACAGTGATGAGAATGAAATAAAACATACAGCAGAGGAAAACAAATATGGGTAGGCTTTTAAAAATGAAGTTAATATTTAGAAGGTCACCTTTGTTTATTTCCTAAGATTTAATTCTGCTTATGGTTCCTGGCACGCTCTCAAAATTAGTGTGCTGTAACTGAATATCACTAATCAGCTATGCTTCCAATTGGAAAGAAAAATTAATTTGCTCTGACGCTGGGGAGCTGTGGAAACAAGCCCTGCTCCCATGCCGCCTCCTGCCCGCTCCGTGCTCTGTTATTTTCATTGCTGGGGTTGCTTGCTTGGTGAGTGGTTGACAGCCAATGCCAAAGTGCCAGGAGCGTTTGCAAGCTACATATGTGCAGAAGGCCTCCAGACAGGCGAGCAAAGTGAGTTTATTCGCTGCAGCCCGCAGTCTTCCTTAGAGCAAGCCATGTTTAGAGGCCTATCAAAGAACCCTGCTGGAAAGGCGACCTGGGATTCACTGAGGCCTGTAATGTCAACCCCATTGAGAGCACTTCCTCCCATTTTCCACCGGGTTTCAAGCATGCTAGGTGTGTCTGTTTCTGTGTGGGGCTCCATCCCCCACTGAACTATGCACCCAAAGTGCTCCCTAAATATTTTCTGCTGCTCTAGCAGCTCTGTGCCTTGCCATTGAGCTGTATATCCCCATTGATTTATCAGAATCATTTGACATAAACCGTGTACATGTTTCTGAAAGCCATGGAATATGTTCTTTAATTCTTCTTGCTATTGTTGCGTTTTGTACCAGTATCAGTGACAATACAAAGATTGCTTCTTGTTCCCGTTGCTGTTTTTTATATCCTCTGATCCTGTCCAGGTTTTGCCGTCACCAGGAGAAAATTGTTCTGTTTTCCTTGACACGCCATGTCACAGTGCTTTCTTTCTTTCTTTTTTTTAATATCACGATCACCTTAAAGTTGTTCCCTTCACTGAATTAATGCATTGCCATAAATCTTGATATTAAAAAAATATTAAATTTGTGTTTAATCATGTGCACATGGCATGCCTGTATGTGGTGTGTTAAGTTCAGGAGAAGGCATCCGATTCCCTGAAGCTAGAATTATAGGCAGTTGTGAGCTGTCCAGTGTGGGTCCTGGGAACTGAGCTTGGTCCCGTGCAAGAGCAGCAAGTACACTTGCCACTGAGCCATCCCATCTCTTCAGTCCACCTTTGATAGTTTTACTTATTCAATATGTTGTGTTGCTGTATCTTTCTATTTATAAACGTGATTCAACCAAGCGTGCTCACTCCCAGCGGCCTCCCGTTCCCATGTGCATTACTTCAGTGTTTGAAGATGTTGGTGGCTCTTAGTCTGGGTGTTACCTCCTGCTTTTTTGTTTGTTTGTTCTTTAGCAGTGTCTTTTCTATGAAAGTGCTTTGTCACTGGCCAAAGATCAGAAGAAAATCAGGCAGTCTCTTTGGAAGTAGCCCTTGTATGTGATGTCTTGGCATTCTCAGGAAGTTTTTAATAGGAAATGGCAGTGAAGGGGTGGTGTCTGGGGGCCTCTGGGGCTTGTCCAAGTGCAGAATTGTAAAAGGCCATCTTGAAATTAATTTATGTAGCCTGCTGGACTCTCCCCAGAAGTTATTTCTGGTTTAAAAAAAAATAGTGTATTCTCTCCCATACCCAGGCCCCAGAGACCAGCTTTGTTCTCGGCTCTGCTGTTCCAAACATTACTCAGATGCTGTATATCTAATCTGTCACCTACTGTCATTAACAGTCATTTTCAAACACCACAGCCTAACTTTCCGTTAAGAGTGTGCACACGCTTCTGCATTGAGAATAGAGATGCTGTCCATTCTCATGTGATCGTGGGCCATTTGCTGGTCAGAGGGGAGAGAGAAAGCAATGGCTTCCCTCGCCCTGGACCGAGGGCTTGCTCCAAGCCTGACATCACCTTCTGTGACCTGTCACTGTTTGTCATCCCATTCCCGCTGGACAGTGATAGTTGCTGGACCACCTTAAAGCAGTGGGAGCAGTGGCCCTCTTGTACTGTGAGATAGATGATCACTCCAGGTGACAGCCTGCTGTGCAGCCCAGCTTCAGAATCTGGAAGGAGCAAACACTGACTGCTCACCCCCACACTATCCCCGCCCCTTTCCCTGTTCATCCTTGTTTTTCCTGTCTCTGAAATGCAATGTCCTGCTTTTCTTGCCCCTTTCTCCCTCCCCTCCCTGTTATTCTCTTTGCAGTATTGCCTTTCTGCATGGTCCCTCTACTCTGACTCTGGATCCCACTCTGCCTTGTTTGGGGGACTTCTTAACCCATTGGGGAAACATGTAAATGCGGAGTACGCTAAGAAGATGTGATTTTTATAGTGAAAGATTACAGGACTCAGGGATTACGTTCAGAGGCTGTTGACAGAGGCAAGGCTGCTCTGTGTGGCACTGTGCGAGTGATTTAAGGGTGATAATACAGTGTCTCAGGTGGACGTGGCTATATTGTGGGACAGCTGAAGCCATTTTAGCCGGATGCTGACCTCTCCTTGCCATGTAATTATCAGTTTTTCCAGCCATAGATCATAAGGTGACTGCTGTTCAATGACTGGTACCAGGTGCTAATGTCTGGAACTTCTTACCCAAGGGATCCAGTAGGCACACACACCCTTGGCTATCTAGCCAGGAATGCCATTTAAACTTAGTCGTTTGATGCTGGATTAGGAGAGATCTGACATTCATCCCCAGACAGCTGCTCAATACAGATGGCTGATGAGCTCCGGCGCTTCAGGCTGACATGTCCAGATGCCCAGGGTAAACTGATCCTTTCTTTTTAGGCACAGTGTCTGTGCTGACTATTTAGAAAATAATCAGAAACCATTTCGATTTATTTTCTAGCTGAAGCATAGGGACTCAAGTTTTGATGATTAAACTGGATTGCTAAATGTATTCCCCAGCCATCATAAACAGAAGTAAGCTTGCCTCCTCTCATGGTGTCTCAATGAAGTCAGACCTTCTAGTTAGCACTGTACACTGAACAACAGAAAAATAAGTTAGTTGGAGGCACACTCAGGGCAGGAGTGACGTGAAGCCTGGAATGGACAACTCGTTTGCTTGAGCTGTAGATATAAGTTGGAGTAAGCTGGTCAAGGTACATAACAGAAGACTTAAGCCTCTAGTCTGGATCTTGTGCAGTAAGTTAAGGAATTGAGTAATGCTCCCAACAGATCCAGGAGTAAGAGTGTAGCTGTGTGTATAGCAGATGGCATCGTCCCATAGCGATAAGGTTTATATATGCTGCAAACCAGATCACTTACGTTTTCACTGAAAGATATGCGGATGTGACCATGCAGTCTTGGACTCATTGCCACCATGGCAGTCTGCCTTTGATCTTTCCAAAGCCACCAAATGTAGGCTGTGTTAAATGATCTTTCAGGCACATAGTTGTGGAGGTTCTACGTGGACCAACAGAGGAGAGTGGGTCGTTTAAGAAGGAATGCAAGACTTCTCCAAGTTTGAAATGTAACAGCTAATATCAAAGGAGGATTTACCCGTTTATCCTTTTGAGGGTTGCTGAGGTCAGATGTTGCCACAACCTTGAAGAGGTCAGAGGAGATGAGAGTCTGGGGTTGTTGCAAATCCCTTCAGAGACACTGCTTTAGTTATTAAATTAAAAAATATCATCATGACTCTTTGAGATTTTTGAAGTATAGCTTCTGTATGCCACTTGAAACAAATTCCCTGATAATTGGCCCTATTTATAACCATAGGCATATTTGAAATAACAGATTCCAATGGAAATAAAAGGAGTTTTAGATGTTGAGTCTGCTGCTTCCTTCTGTTAGTAGTCACTGTGATATGTCTTCTCAGCGACTCTCCTGGAAACTCAGGTGGTTACTCAGGCCAGCAGGTAGTGTCACACACAAAGAAGCTACAGTCAGTGGAGCTCCGACAGTTGAATGTGTCTCTAGAATTAAAGAGTATGTGTCAAATTCTGGCCTACTGTAGATGTAATTCTTAGAGATATTTTATTAGGCAGATCAAGTTATAATACAGAAATAGCATTTCACATTTCATTGAAGAGAAAGTCTTGCAAATCTGTTTACTATAACAGAAGCTTCTGTTTGTCTGTTCCCATGTTTCTCATCATTTTCAGAACCCAGGTTCCCTGCTGCTCCTCTATCCCTACCCCCCACAGCAGAAAGTCAACCTGCTCAGAGCTCACTGGGATGGGAGCAGAGTGGTCTGTGAAAATCACCACAGGGCCTCAGTTTGCTGTACTGAACATGAGTTATTTGTAGGAATACCTAGAGCCTATTGGCTTGCCGCAGTGTCCCAGTGAGCATGCTGCCTTTCTTCTCAGCATGTATGTGCTTGCAGTCCACTAACTGCTTGGTGCTGAGCATTTGTCTTGAGTTCCAGTTCTGGTGGAACTGATGTTTCAACAGAAAAGTCACTGGGCCACTGGCTACCCATGGACATAGCTTAGCTGGTCACAGTTTATGAATCCTGAGTCAAAACTTTACTTTTTCCCCATTTAACTGATGAAGCTTCTAGAAGAAGTATAATCAACAATCCTAAGTTAAAGTGTCTGGATGGAGCTGCGGGATATAGGAAAATGAAAACCTGTTGAGATGCCTTTTAGTCTCTCTTATGTGAAAGCATCAAGAGAGCATTTCCTAGACATTATGAGTTAGTTTTGTTTCTGAAATATCTTAGGTGGCTCAGAAGAGCACTTCAGTTTGAAATGGCTTTTTTTTCCCTTTGAGAAAAGGACCAGAGATGTGACAAGAGAACCATCTAGAATCAATGTTGTCCTTAGGGAACTGCTGGTTTTGCTAGTTTGTTGTTTGTTCTGATGTTGTCCTCATTGTGCCCTAGAAACCCACTGTCTTGGAGAATTGTCTTCAGGGTGGTTACTGGAGGCTCTTTTCACCCTGGCTCCTAGTACTGTCTGATCATTTGTATCCCCTTTGTGCTCTATGTGGCAGAAATGTTTTTGAGATAGCAAATTTTTCATCTCAAAAGTGCGTTCCCCAACTGTACTTTTACTGATGGACAATAGTACACACTTCTAAAGCTACGACACAGTAAGCATCCCTGAGTTCTTTCCTTTTAGACTTGTTTTCCTCTTTTATAGAGCAAGGATTATTCCGCTTTGTTGTTGGATTTCAGTTTTTTATGTAGCTCCAATTATACTCAGGGGAAGGTAAGGTATAAATACATTCTTTAGCTGCATACACTTTATAGTTTAAAGATGTATTAGAAGAGAAACAAGACCTGGTTTTAGGAATAAACTAATGAATAACTTGCAGTTAATAAGTTGAACCTTCCTCTGTATCTACATATATATGGTCATATGTCCTTGTGTATCATGGTACTGAGTGAAGGATACATTTGTCCAACACTAATCTTTTGAACTATTTCCCAGTGCCTTTCACTATTAGATATTTTAAAAATACTTTGTTCATTGAATAAGCTCTGGTGAACTTAGAGATACATAGATGTCATCTACATTAGCAGTTCTATAAACACAAAGTACAAGGGAAATAACTCAGCTACAACTTGTCCTTGAAACTCCTTTTTTTTAATGTTTTAAAGTATTTCATTTATCTCTAAATTTTTATGTGCATGTATATGTGTGTTTCTGTGCATTTATATGCACCACATTCATGCCAGAAGAGAGGGTGCATCCTCTGGAAACATGGAACTGCCATATGGGTGCTGGCAACTGGACACTGGTCCTCTGCAAGAGCAGTAAGTGCTCTTAACCAGTGAGCCAGCTCTCCAGCCCCTTTTCCTGGTGTTCTTGCCTTTGGAGTCTAATACCTTTGAATAATTCAACCTAGCTGCACCGTTGTCCTGGTTCTGCTGTGGGTTTTGTGGTCTAGCTTTGAAAGAATCTGCAGCAGACCAGAAGCCCGCTGGTGCTTACACTGCACACTTGAGTGAATCTTCAGAGCAACACGTTTCTGACAACTTCTGGGCTAAGAATGGAGAGAAACAGGCTTGCCACCATTTGGCTCTTGGCCTTAGAATCTGTTCTGCACGCTTTCAGGTTATCATCTAGACCTTGATACCCATCCTGCTAATTTGATGCTGACATTTTTAATATTCACACATGGCCACTCAGAGAAAATGATGATGGCTGTCTATCTGACAGCAATTAACTTGCAAAATTTTCTCTCCCCTAAGTTTAGAACCACTAAAATTTGGAGGGGTGAGAAAGGGCTTCTTAAAATCAATGAAAGATGGTAATGTTAATTCTGAGTCCTGCTAAGTAAAAATAGAACTTACAGAATTTTCAATGTGAGCTGAGAAGGATCTCTAAATTGTAGAGTTTCGTAACAGTCATCAATCAAAATTGTAAGTCACAGGCTTTAAGAGTTGAAGTGTCGTCATTTCCTGATGTAAAGCACCTTTCTCTTGGGATGCTCACAAATATTAACAATGTATTTCAAAACATCTGGAGTGACTCAATTTGAATATTTAAATGAGATATTAAAATTAGTTTTTTTCTTAATGAGTCAGCCGCTTGTTTTTACTATAAAAAATCCTACTTGAAGATATTCTTTTAATTAAAAACAAGAAGAGCCAGAGAAAATCAGCTCTTGCACCCCAGCACATCTCAAGTCATAGCTGCTTTCCCTTCTCAGGAGTGGTGAATTTAGTAGCCATAGCTTGTCATCTTTGTAGAAATATAAATAAAGCAAAAAAAAAATGTAGCATGGCTTTCCTTTCAATGTCCCATTCAGTATTTTTAATAATGCCATTCTAGATTATTTAAATCTCTCTAATGTCTGACTTGGCTGTCAGTTGCCCACTAAGCAACCAGCCGGCAGTTGACTGTCAATGCCAGGACATTTGATTGGTAGGACAAGAAGGCTAACAGCAGAAGTTGTAGTGTACTATAGAACATTGTAGCTTTCCAGGTAACCTAGCAACCTTGCAGTCAAGTTCCTTCTGGAAACACACTGTACACTTTTTTTTTTTTTTTTTTACCGGAACTGATCTTTGAACGCAAGACTTCTTAGCATCCTGCCAGGTTCTTCAATATTTAGCTATACAAATCTTTATGCATGTTTACTGTTTTTTATGAGTCTTGTGTTTAACTTTTAGAAACTTTTGCTCTATCTAGCATTAAACTCTTCAAATCACATAGAGTTTCCATTTATTATGATTCATATTTATAGACTGCCAACTGTGGCTGGTGCCTCTTGCAGTGGTTCTCAGGAACCTGAAAGAATATGTGTTTAGCATGTTCAGAAGCCGGTGTCTGAGACCATGCATAAGTTAGATTTTACCTAGTGGTTCACATATGATTTATCAGTAATTCTTTATGTGTGGATGAAAGTTTCAGGAGCTAGACCTGGAAGGTGTGCAGAGGGACATCCAGAATTGGGACACCCACTTCAAGTGTTAGGGGATGTGCGTGTGCAGGCAGCCTTGAGAAAGCATTAGTGTTCTCTTATCCTCTGCAGTGGGGCATTTCACTCCTTGTGGGAAGTGCTCTCAGCAGTTACCACTTGTTTTTCCAAGGAGTTGGAAGCCATTCTGTTTTCAGAGGCCCTGAAACCCATTAGTTGGCGCCTTAGAATTACCTCTTAAGGCAATGTTCTGAGACATTAAAATTAGTTCAGATCTCTGCACCCCACACACTGATGTGATTCTCACTCTTCTGTGACTCCCATCTCTAGCCCTCCTTTATATTTCTCTCCTCTTTGTCCTCTCCTTCTGTCACTTATAAATGCAGCCTCACTTGGAATGTTGTAGAAGATGATACCATGTTTAGCTGAGGTAGATGTTTATTTGGTATTTGAAGGTTTCTGTAGTACCTTGGTAAAATCCTCTACAGTGAAATGCATAGAAACAAATAAGAAGAAATTTCTTGTATATTTTGATATTGTACTAGTTTTATCTAGTTACTAGTTTACTAGTTTTATCTAGTTACCAAGCCATTTCCCTCCCCAGGATAGCATAGTTTGAACATCTATCATTGATAACTAGAAGTGTTTCAGAATCCAGAAGTTTTGGCATTTTAGGATATTTGTATAGATGTTATTTACTGACCATCCTTAGTCTTAAATTTGATAGAGTCCAGAATTCAAAACTCTCCAGTGACATGTTGGTGCTCCAGATTTTTCTAATTTCAGATTTTGAATTGTCAGCTTAGGATACTTGACCTGTAATTGAAGTACCCCATGACTGAAGTGACTTAGGTCTCTAATTTTGATCGGAGGACTACTCCAGGCATATGACTGCAGTAACTTATGTAACTCAGCACCTGGAAGTTAGGTGAAATGTGGCTGAATCTATACATGTGTCAAAATTGAGAAATGTTACTGAGTCTCTTTGCCAGAAATCCTTATAAATAGAACAAGTTACCTTCCCCATGGACACTGGAAATTTCCATGCTTGAATGCAGAGATCAAAGAAGGGAGACTATATTCACCATCCTTGGGGGACTTTTTATTTTTAATCAGTATTATCTGGTTCTTTTGGCAGCAGCCTGGGAATGGGGAGATGATGTCATAGAGTCAGGCAGGAAGGCCCTTTAGGAGGATTTTGTCAGGTCTGGGGTGGGGTGGGGAGGCGGTCAGTGTGGGCTCAGAAAGTCCCTGCATTGGAACTTTGAATTTAGTGAAAAAAGCCAACTTTACATTGACGTGGCAAGTATAAACAGTTGTTTGAGAGCCTAAAGGATTCCAGGCTTAGAGGGAGCTTGGAAGATTTGTCCCCTGGGGAGTAATGCTGAAAGCAGTGGAGGATTGTGAGGTTGAAAGTTATTTGCTGGTCCTCTGTAAACATCGGGGCCCACCTGGTACTCTGTGCATCTTCTGGTTTTGTCTGCATACTGGGACAGTGAGAAGATGGAGCCTCCACAGCAGACCTGGCGAGGAAGTGAGTGGAGGTGACTGTTCTAGATGGGTGAGTTTTCAGATTACCAGCTAATGTAAAAGAGTACACTGCAGCCGGGGTAGTGCTTTGATGCTGACTGTCCGTGGTGGCCTCCTTACCTGCAATGACAGGTTAGCTCAGTCAGCCAGCTGCTTTCCCGAGGAGACCTGCAGCCTGCAGGGCCAGTGTCTTATAGACAGGGAGTCTTCCGAAGGGCAGAGGTCATGAAAGTCCCTGAAGCCCAAGGCCCAGATAAGGGATTCTCCTAGGCATCTTGGGAGCCAGCTATGTGTTCTGGGTTCTGCCTTGATTTATTCATTCCAGCAACCCCTTCCCCCTATCCCGCCAGAATTACCAGAGAGAGCCTGTCATCTCTGCCATGAGGAATGAGTACTTGTGACTGAGCAAGGCCACCCGTGTGCTCTGGGCTCTGTCCAACAGCGTGAGACATCCACAGAAGCTTCTTCCATACACGAGAAAACACAGCCCTTGACTAGAAAATGTGGGCTGGATGAGGGAAATGTGCTCTTTTGTAGATGGAGGGCTGTATAATATGTCGAGGGCGGCCCTACAAGAACTGCACACATATGCACTGAGTCTATTCAGAAAGGATTCATTTGTAGAGGATTGAAATATTTCTATTAATTTTCCTTATCTGAGAGAAACAGAGGCATCTACTGGATGTCACATAATGTAATATGGAAACTGATCTCCAATGTCTTCTTTAGTATACGCTTTCCTCCCTCACGTTGAAGCTACAATTTAGTTCTCCATTATTTGCTGGCATATAGCAGAGGAAAGGCTCGCCTCTCAGCATAGAAGTGTTATTGGGTGAAAGTAAACAGACATTCGGGCTTCTAGCACCAACCACCTTCTGATCTTATTTGATTGTTTTATTCAGTGATATTTAAAGTGCAAAGTCCTGAAGTAATTCAGACCACCCAAACTCGCTATGCTCATAATGTTTAATTATGCTTTAAGCTTCAAAAACATAGGTCATAAAGTCTACATTTTCTAAATTAAAAATGTAATTTCTTATTATCTTGAGCATTGGACAAAACAGAGTAACAGTGGTGGTGTTTATGCTCACTACTCAAACTTCCTTCCAAGTTGACGTTTTTGGTAACAAAGGAAGAGGAAGAAGATGGCTGCGGGTGATAGTCAGCCCTCCGGTTTTCTTCCTTTACTTGTTTCTACCACTGGAGTGTATTATTCTCCGGGTTTCCACACTTTGAAAATGACTGTGGCAACATTGAGAGACTTTCTCTTGCTAACTGCATGTTATAGTAACATTATCCATTTAGAGCCGGAAGACTAATTTAAAGTAATTTTTCTGTGCGATTTAATTATTAAAATGCCTACTTGTGAGAAGTTTTTGTAGTTAAAACAAAAAAGTCAGCTGGCCTCTAAGAGGGTGGCTCTCCTTTTTCCTCCTGCCCTGCCTTGCTCTGGACTGCACTACATATGCTCTGCACACATCACGTGTGGTATTCTCTCTGGCAGCTGCAGCTTGAGGACACACAAGAAGCCACTGTTGGCTTTAGTCTGTCTGTTTCCCTGTACCTCCAGTTTGTATATGTCACACAAAAGCTTGCTTTCTTTGCTTTCAACATATCACAGGCATTACACAGTAGTATGTGCACGTATGCAGATCCTATCTAATACATACACACACATATATACAATATATATAAAATATATATATTCATTCCCATCACGTTCTTTTACCATAGTCTCTCCTCCTTTGTGCCATCAGATACGGCCATTTTCCCCTTCATATGCTACCTTCTTTCCAGTAGCAAGCCACCTGGTGCCTACTCTGCCTACATTTCTAAATGCTCTTGCCTGCAGATGAACACATGAAACACACACACACACACACACACACACACACACACACACACACACACACACACACACACACGCTTAGGTCCTGTGGTCTTGGCTGTACTCAAAGGGATATGGAAAACTGTATCACTTGTTGCATTCTGTATTTGAACTTGCTATTACTGTTGATGTTTGGAAAGCAATGGTAAAACATTCTACAAAGAGAGAACCTTGTTCAAGTGCCTTAATAAACTTAGCTGTGCCGACACTCTCCCTCAGGTCTTAGTAAAGCCCTCTTTCCCCAACCTCGAGCCTTGAGTTCCAATGAAGCTCCCTCCTGTACAACTGAGAACTAGGTCTATGGGTGCTCAGATGGGCGTTTGTGGATTTTTCAGACCTTCTCTGACCCCTTCTAGTTTGTACTGCTCATTTCAGGCCCAGATCCATGGCTACTTCTGTTCTGCCTGGGACCATGTCACATGAGGGTCACCAGAACAACAAAAGCTCTAAAGCAAATAGTAATTCTTGATTCCATTTAAACCATTTGCTAAGGTTAGGGGCCACTTGGTATCTCCATGGTATTTACGTAACATTCCCAACACTTCTCCTTCTGTTGGGGGATTTATTGCTTTTGTTATTGGTAGTTGTTCCTGGCCTTCCTCTAGGCTAAGGAAGGTACATGGCTTTCTGTGTGGCCAGGCAGATTTTTATGGGCTGAAACAAAACTGCTGCCTGTTTCTGTTTGCTAGTGTTTTCTTGTTGTTGTTGTTTTTTAATTTATTCTTTGACAATTTCTTACATGTGTATAATCCATTCGGGTGACCCTCATCTCCCACCCCCAGCTTTTCTCATCCTCTTTTATCTACCCCCTCTTCCCAACAAGTCCCTCTCCCACTATCCTGTCCTTTTATTTTGTAATTCACAAGTTTCAACAGGGATGCCAGCGTGAGAATGAGTATGGCACTGCCCATTGGACCGTGTCTGGCCAGTGGCTGTTCTCTTTCCTTTAGCAGCCATCAGCTGCCAGTAGTCTTAGGGAGGGATTGGACCTTGTCCTAGATTAGTTCTGTTGCCACGCTAAAAATGCTAAGCAAGGGTTGGGGATTTTAGCTCAGTGGTAAGGCGCTTGCCTAGCAAGCACAAGGCCTGGGTTTGGTCCTCTCAGCTCCAGAAAAAAAAAAAAAAAAATGCTAAGCAAAAACCAAGCTGGAAGGGAAGGGTTTACTTCAGCTTTCAGGCTTACAGTCCACCTTGGGGAGAAGCCAGGGCAGGAACTCGAAGCAGTAACTGGAGTAGAAATCGTGGTCTGGTTCTCAAGCTAACAGTCAGCTTCCTTTCTTACGCAGCTCATGCCCACCTGCCAAAGTATGGTTCCTCCCACAGTGGGTTAAGCCCTTCTACATGAAATAGCTGTAGTGGGTAGCCATTCCAGCTTGGATCTGGAAGTTCCAACCCCCATTGAGACTCTGGCAACTGTCACGCCTATGAGGCGGGGCGAGGGGAGGCGCCTGGAGAGACCGAGAGCTGGATGGGCGAGCGCTCTCTCTGTGGGCTCTCTCTGTGCCGGGAAGCTGAACAGTGGAGGTTGACTGAGCAGAGCTCCGGAGAACACCGCTGGACTGCAATACACACTTCCCCAGACCCTGCGACCTACCTTTCACTTAATTTGTGAGTTACGCCATTAAATAAATATCCTTTTAACTACGTGGAGTGGCCAAATAATTTCTCCAATAATAGCAATCAAGAAAATTCCCCACAGATATGCCCACAAACTGACCTGTTGGAGGCAGTCCTTCAATTGAGATTCTGTCTACCCGGGAATGTCCAGCTGACATCCAAGATTAGCCACGAGAGACCCATGACCCTCCTCTCTACCACAACTGAATATCGGTGGGCCCACTCTTGTGCAAGCGCTGTGCAGGTAACCACAGCTGCAGTGAGTCCATGAGTGCAATAGCCATGCCAGACCCACAAGACAGAACTTTGAGGCCTTCCTCCTATAATGCTAGTTTTATAGTGTGGTATCGCAAGTGCAGTTGGAAAGGTTACTTTAAATTTATTCCGATGTTCAAACTAGAACTCTGGCCATCTCTCTGGTCTGTTACTCACGAGCCTGACTGATTCCCTCTAGAGTTGGTTCCTTGTATTTAGGGATTCTTAGGTTGAACTAAAATGAGTGGATATTGATGGTTCAGCTGCCTCACTCTGCACGCTCGTGGAACCCCGTGCATTTATAAGTTGGAGAGCACTGGAGTTGGAAAGCCACATCAGGAGCCTGTTGTCAGTTTCCAGCCCTGCCAGGCCATTCCTGGAGACTGAACTAGGATTGCACCATCAGTATTCAAGTGCTAGCTCAGGTTGGAGCCCGGACCCTACAGTTCCGATTAATTGGACAAGCTGTGAGGTGTGGTCTAAGCTGTCAGGAGAGGCCAGCTGAAAGGGTCAGGATGCAGGTACAGGATCTTGGTCCCTCCATGTTCTCTTGGCTGGTACCCTGGCAGGTCAGGCAAATTGAGCAGACAGCCTGGTGCAGCCCGAGTCAAGAAGCCTGAAGATCTGGAACTGTTCTTATGGTGAGGGTGGTGATACTGTAGGGCTCTGTCTCTCTCTGTCTCTCTCTCCTTTCCCTTCCTCTTTCCCTTCCCCCTCCCTCCCCTCTCTCCCTCCCTCCTCCTTCCCTCCCACCACCCGCCAAAGACATCCTCTTCACCCATGCTGACTGAAATGGTGCTTGTGTCTCTATCGTTTTCTTAAAGCATGCCTCTCTGACATAGTTGGGTACTGACCCACAGAGAAGTTCTTGAGAAAGGCTGGATCAGGATGAAGATCGCAGCTATTTTTCATGTTCTACTATGGAATGAATTTGTTTTCTTGTTAGAACACTGTGCAAACACCCTAGTCAAATATAAGTAAAAATCAATGTGCTTTCATTAGGAAAAAATGAACCCCAAGAAGTATTATCAATTTTCCTACCACTACAAATCATTATTAATGTCCTAGTGAATTTACTTTTAGTTTTTAGTGAGTGCATTAAAAATTAGTTATAAAATATCCATCTTGATTTAGCTAATAAGAATATAAAGAAGATTTATATATACATACATATATATATAATCAAATTATACAGAAATATAGTTGACCCAAATTTACACTGTCTACCTTTGTCACATGAAACAGCTACTCTATGGAAATCATAGAAAAGGCAAAACATCTAGAAATAGATACTCCTCTGCATACCTAAGTTTTCCTATAAGGTGTAAATTTAGAGCATAGACTGTATACTATTGAATTCAAATCCCAGGACACTGGTTAATGTGAATGTGGTTAACCTCTTTACTCTAGGGTTTGTTAATATTTAAAATGAGCTTGTTATGGGAAAGGAGCTGTGGTCTTCAAATGGAAAAGCCAGACTCTGCCGTGTTAATGTGGTTCTTTGAAAGGAAAAAGGAGCAGAATGCTACCAAACACAACCTAGATCTATAGTTCATTCAAGTTATAGGCAATCTTTTCTACCAGAATATGTGGAAGGCTCCACCTGAAGTTTGGTTTCAGACAACATACAATGGGCTCAGAAACACTTGGCTGGGCACATGGGACACCGTGACAGTAGCTGACAGGGGAAAGGAGAAGGGGACTTCAGTGAGATTGTACGCTGATGGAAGCATTCTTTTCAGTATAGCATTTCCAGGACAGTTTGTCCATTAAAATGCCTGGGAATGTGTAATATCATCACAACACTTGGGTAAACACTCTGAACACTTACAAAGAGCCATGGCGTTGTCCAAGGAGTGAAACACTGGGATTTTCATTTTTGGTTAGGGAGAACTGTGTGTTTTTAACCCATGTTGTTGTTGTGAGGACCCAATGTTTATAACAAGGGCTGGCAAATGCTTTTTGCGAAGGCCAGGTGACAAATGTTTAGGCTTGGTTAGCCATCTGAAGGTCTTTATTACAAATCAGCCCTAGACAAATGAGCATGATTGAGTTCCAAAAGACCTTCATTATAGACATGGGAGTTGAATTCCATCTAATTTGCAGACCACAGATTATTTACTGCTTGATTAAAAAATCTATTTAAAGTTATAAAAGAAAAAAACCTAGATGCACATCTGTACAAAACCAAATAATGGGACCCAGTTAGGCTCCTGAGCTCCACTCTGCCTGCCCCCACCCCTCTGCCAGCTTGGATCAGCGCTCGCCATCCATTAACGTGTTATAAATGTTTCGCATCTGCTCCTACAATGAAGTTCCTGCTGTTGGCACCATCCGAGCTTTCCTGCTATTATAAACAAAGCCTGGAAGGATGTCTTGGCACAGATAGCAGCTAGAGCATGATGGGTTCCTGGTCCCTCTTGGCAGGTTTTGTTTCTCATGCCAGTGGCTTTCCTGTACCAGAAGCTGCCCAGACAGATGGACGGAAGTGCTGGACTCCAAAGAAAGGGGGTGATGATAGATAGATGTCCTTCAGGGATAGCTGCACAGTAGTTGTGTCCTTTACTAGATAGCTTATCCTGTGCCCTTCCTGGAAATGAGCTGGAGGACGTACTGAACATGAGTGATGACTGCTCCTACTCCACCCCTAGTTTTGAAATGATAAGAGATGCTTGAAGGGACAGTATTCTGCACAATACACCCCAAGACCAATTCTTAGCACAAAGGAGATTTATTTTTCCCAGGGGGACAAAGGGTAGGGGATAAGAGACAGAAACAGGAGATAGGGGATGAGGGAAGAAGGGAACAAGGGCAAGGGGGCAGGAATATTTGTCCTGGAGGAACAAATGAATGCCTCTGGATAGAAAGGAGACAGACATGGCCTATAGGCAAATGGCAGTTTATAAAGGTAAAAGGGGAAACCCCATGTTAGGATGAGGTAATTAATTTTAATTGAGGATGTTAATTAGGGCAGCTAGAAGAGGCTTTTGATTGCTGGACTTTGATAGCTGAATTGGTGGTCAGCCTCCGGAGGAGCGAGTGGCCAAATAAGGGAATAGACCTTGGTGGCTAGCTTTAGGAATGTAATCGAAAGATTTTTAGTAAGGAAGAGGGAATGGGGGAAGGGCAAGGTCTGCCAGAGCCATGGTTGCTGTGTTCTGACTGGCTAGAGCCTCTTCAGTGGTTGAAAAGGGGAATGAGACAAAAATGAGCTGGGAGGTGAGGGAGGGCATGTGAGAGAGAGGGATGCTGCCTGGAGTGGAGGGTGATCTTCAGATTGCTCACAGCCCCATATGTGCTTGGCTGAGTAGAAAAAATGTGGATATCTTTATAAACCCTGACAGCAAATTTTCCTTATTCATAAAGGCTTAAAAAAAAAAACAAAACGTTAGCCAGCTTCATTTTAAAGAAAATTTATTCCCAAGGCATTTTAAATTGAGTTTTTATGGTAATTCTGTGTATTGCCTATTGAATCAACATATCAAATAAACTGTGCTTCTGTTTATCCTTTTATTCAGTGAGTCTCTACTCTGTCTTCAAGATAATCAAGTGAGTCAACCCAGAGTTTCATGAGTTGTGTGCATGATAAGGCAAGGCCCTTCTTGGTGTTTTACAACTAATTGAAAGCAGCATTTTTACCTGGTTTCCTTTAATATTTATTTATTTATTTGTGTGTAGTATGTGTGCATTCACATATATACATGGGGAAGTCAGAGTGCAATAGAGGGGATAGTGTGTCTTATGTGTGCATGTGTGTATACACATATGGAAGTCAGAGGACAACTGAGGGGATTAGTTCTCAGTCTACTATGTGGGTCCCAGGGATACAACTCGGATCCTAAGTCTTGTGGCAAGAACCTTTACCCACTGAACCATGTCCCTGGCCCCAAATATATGGATTTTTTTGATGAAGGATTCTATTTTAAAATTTTTATTTCATTTTTATCATGTATATATGTATAGAGCTGGGTATTAACATGTGAATGACAGTGCCTAGGTGTCTAACAGAGGTAATCAGATCCCGTAGAGCTAGAGTTACATGTGCCTGTGAACTGCCTGATGTGGGCACTGGAACTGAACTCGAGTTCTTTGCAAGAGCATTGTGTGTTCTTAAGCTGTCTCCCTAGCCCCTAGATGAAGGGTCTTTTCATATGCTCACAAGATGTAAATTGTGTGTAAGTGCATATGTTTGTGCATGTATATGTGTGCATGTCAACACCTCCTTGAACTTAATGCCCACTCTTAAGTCCTAACTCTTATCTATGAGTAGATACAGACTTTCCTGGGCTGTGGAACATACCCAGGAGGTAGGTTCCCTTAGTGGCAGTGGTAATTGGAGACAGTCCACAGTTCAGGTGATCCAGATTCATTGTCCAGCAGTTCAGTTTGAAATGATCAAGGAGACACAAAGCTGGGTCTGAGAGGCAGGAGGTAGCTGGTGGGTAAAGAGACTTAGAGAGGTCTGCAGAGGTTCCAGAGAGTTCAGGCACACAAGGATGAACCTTCCATCGAGAGAAGGAGTTGACAGGCTACTGTGAGGGGAAAGCGTGGGGCCTGCATCTTCAGCACCATCCGAGTGTTTCTTTCCTGAGGATCCTTTGTGAATTACTCCAAGAATCAAATTTTAATGATGAAGAACTGGGTTCTCATGAATTATTCTTAAGCCAGATTTCCCTTGTTCTGTAGAGGTGTGCTTAAATTTCTAAAGATGGCTTTACATTTCTCTGATTAACTCTTTTCTTGCTTCCCACTTTCTAAAGTCCTTTGAACCTAAGTTAGGGGAAAAAACAAATAACTGTGACTTTGTGGAAGTCTCAAGTCCTGACCCTCATCTGGAAGATCAGACTAGCATTGCCCCTTTTCTAACCCTGTCTCATTGGGGACTTGGAGGGTGATCTGAAATCCTGAATTCAGAGCCTGACATGGTGCCTCTCACTCTCGGTGCCCAAACAGGTCAGTGACGTTTCTCTCCTCATCACGTTTGCTGTCTTTCCCTCTACAATGAGACAGGCTGCCTCCTCTGTTGTCATCCTGCCGAGGTTGTTTGTTCAGCCCACTCTGGCCAAGAGTCCTTCTGTAGTCGAGGCCTGTTACAAACCTGTAACATCCCCTTGCTTTCCACCTCCCCAATATGCTGCCATTATAGTCATGAGCTATCACCAGCAAAACTATAAATTCTTACTGAATTTGATGGAGAGAGAGAGGGAGGGAGGGAGGGAAGAAGGAAAAAGAGAAAAAGAGAGAGGGGGAGACACTAATCTACGGGGAAACTGTGAGGTCAAATACTTTGAAGAGCCTCATTATCCAAAATGAGTGAAACCAAGAGGTGTGAGATATGTGAGCTGCCCTAACTCCAAATGTGTGATCTGCCTGGAACAGCCATGGCAGAAAAGATGCTGCGTATCCCAGTACCTGATACAGGACATGGAGGGTTCCAACTATGTCATCAAGGACAGAGATTTTTCACCTCTCTTTATTTTGTTATGGTAGCTTTAGAACAGTGCTGATTATTAAAGAATTCGATTGTTTTGTAGTTTACATTTCAGTTTTGAATTAAGAAGTACGTTTCAAAGCCTGTGTTGCTGAATTTCATTTCAGTACACCTGCATGATTAGAAGCTTTTAAAAATACACATAAATATATTTGGGGAACATACTGTGAGATTTAACATAATTCTTTTGAATTGTGAGATTGAGGACTTTTGTTCTTTTTTGTTCTTACTCATTTTCTCTATTTTTTTTTTAAAAAATAAGAAACCTGAGTTGTCTTGATAAAGAGAAAATTCTTCTAGTTTTTGATCTGACCTTTTGAATTTGTTTTTAATAACGTTCTTATTTATTCTTAGAACATTTCACAGTTTTGTACAATGAATTTTGATCACATTCATTTCCCACTAACTCCCTCCAACTCCTTGTGGTGTCCCTACCTCATCTCCATCCCAACTTCATGTCCTTCCTTTCTATTATTAGTAACCCCAAGTCCAATTAGTAATGTCCAGTGGGCATGGACAACTTACCAGCTCCCACATTCCCAAAGGAGAGTGGCTCTCCCTCCCTCAGCAGCCATCAGTTGATTTCTTTGCCGAGGTAGAATCTTCCCAATCTGTTCTGAATTTTGACTGGCATGATTGTGTGGAGAGATTCCCAACTGCTGTGAGCCTATGTGCAATGGCCATGCCATGTCTAAAAGCCAGTATTTCACAGCTCTCCTCTCCCTCTCAGCTCGACTTCCTTTCCATTCACTCTTAGGTGATGTTCTCTGAGCCTTGGCCGAGCTGAAGTTGATACGGATGACCCACCCACAGCTGAACACTTGCAGTTATTTATATTTAGTACTTTGACCAACTCTGAGTCTCGGAACTAATCATTACCTTGTATGTAAAGAAGCTTCTCTGATCAATTTGGGGACAGAACAGATGTATGAGTATAAACTTAAATATTTAGAAGACATTTTGACAGCATGAACACTTAGGGAAAAAGAAAAACCACTAGCAAGCTATCTCCTAGGGCCTTTGATCTCCCTTGTCATGGGTTTCTGGCCAATTTAAGGTATCAGACATCTCTCCTTTGGAACAGACTTCATGTCCAATCAGAAAGCAGTTGGTTATCCCACAATTGTCCTACCATTATTGCCCAGTGGACACAACTTGCCAGGCAGGTCAGTATTATAGTATTCAAGGTCCATTGCTGAGTAAGATGATGTCTTTCTCTTGGCACCTTCTGGCAAGGAGAGAGTTCCCGGTCAGCTCAAGATTGTTTTCTCTATGTCTTGCATCCCAGTGAGTGGCGTCTTCAACAAAAAGGGCTTACGTTGTAGTTATGGTAGGTAACCAAGAGCAACAGCAATAGCTTGTGTTGTTTGGGTACCTCTGGAGCCTCCCTAACCAATAACATGTAGAGAGGTATCCTGTCCCTGGCTGGGAGATTTTCAGTTAATAACCCCTGTCTTCTGAGATCAGCATGGTCCACCCATGTAGGGTACTTTTGTTCAAACTACTTTAAAATATGTATTTTAAAATGAACATATAAACTAATTTCCATATAGTTTCTTTTTGTATCTTTAGCTTTGGATGACCCACCCTATACTCTTTCTTCTCCGCTATCCCCATATCTACACTTAAATCTTCACCCCCAAGAGCGCCTTCCTTCCTTCCACATCACCTGTAGCCCCTCTACCAATTACATTGTTTCCCCAGGTTCAAGGTGCATCGATTTCCATATGGCTCATTTTAAAAAAGTTTTTGAGCCCTGCCCTGTTCCCACTCAACCAGGAACATCAGGCTTTACCCAGCCTCTGGGAGGTTGTGAAGTTCCTTCGAGTTTGAGAATTACTGATTTGGAAAAGTGGTTCTCAGTGTCTTTGGGGCATCGTAATCATGTGTGAGTTTTAAGAATCTAATTGCTTAGCTCCCAGTTAGTGTCTCACTAATTTGGGATATAGACGGCACATTGGGATTTTTAATAGCTCCCTAGTGAATTTCCAGCTATATTTCCAGCCTGACAGAGCTTGATGAAATATCATGCACTTAGTACTCCTGAGTGGGGAGGTGAGGTGTGAGAGGCATATTGTTTCCAGCTCCTACATGACCCTCCTTCCCCTGGAGAACATGCCCTTCCACTGCCTGATTAAACAGTGTCTGTGAATGGGGCATTTCCTATGCTAAATGAATATTCACTCAATGTGATTTGTTTTGAAGGTTGCTTATAATGCTATATTTTGTTGAACAAATGTAGACACTCATATAGCCCAAATATTAACTCCTAAATCCTCCAAGGTTTTTCCCATGATATGACATCTGGCAGGCATTATTGTAATCATCTCTTTATTATCGCACTAATGAAGTACTAGCATGGCATTGGTAATTGAAAAACACTGATCATTTAAAAATCATTCAGGCTATTACCAGCTCTGCTTCCCCAACCAGGAAGCACTGAAGAGTAGGAAATATTGACCGATTACCATTTCCCATCAAGGTGCTAATGCATACTATTTCTCTTAGAAAACGAATAAATAAGAGCCTTCTAAATGCTAATTCCCCTTTCTGAACAAATGCATTTTTAAATGAACAGCTTAAACATACAACAGGTGAACAGCATATGTGCTACTGTTGAACCAGTGAGTTAAATGTGGTGTGGTGTATGTTGTATGTGATTCAGGATATTGGGAGGCCCACTTCTTTATCTTACGCCTGTGTAACTGGAGATGAGCCATTGTACTCTCTGCTAGGTCTCAAAGTGAGGTCTCCCAGCCAGCAGCAGGTATATCACTTGAGAATTTTGTTAGAAATGCAAGTTCTTGACTCAGACGCTGCTAACAAATTGGACTCTGACAATGAGTCCAGCAGTCGTTGCTATCGTAAGCCCCATGGGGGATCCCAAGGCCTGCTAGAGTTTGACCACTACTGTCTTCTACTCCAGGGTGTTCAGTGTAAGGGGCTGGCCTGGGTTGTAGATACACAGTCCAATGCTCTGTCTAGTAACTGGGGTGTATGGACCCAAAGTAGATCTAGAGATCTTCTGGAGCTTGTAACCCCTAGGATGTATTGATGTAGTTCAGCTGGAAATTTTACAGGTGGGCGAGAAGATACTCAGATGCCACAGGCCCAGGTACCAAAGTGTATGTACTGAAGGTACTCATGCTAAAGCAACTTGCTCTGTTTCCCAGCTGGTGAGTACATTGTTTTCAAAGTGCAGACTCTGGTGCTTTGGCAAAGGAAGCAGTCATTCTGTTCTCCATCCCCTGGGACTTGAGAGCTGTCTGTTGTGATTCACAGAGCACCACTTCCTCAGGAGCTAACAAATGGCATTTCAGAAGAATGTACAGAGGTGCACAGGCTTCGCAGGAAAACAAGGGGAAATTTCAGGCTATTCATCAAAGCCTTATACCTCCCTTTTCAAGACAGGTGGGAAAAATAACATGGAAAAGAAAAAAGAAATCTATACAGAGTATCACATCAATGAGGAAGGAGTGGTCCAGCTCTTGGCTTTGCTGAGATCTCAGCATAGTGTGTGTGTGTGTGTGTGTGTGTGTGTGTGTGTGTGTGTGTGTGTAGAAAACTTTCAAATATTTACACATATACTTATACATATTTAGGCCTGTAGTTCCATTACTTTTCTTGTTATCACAAATCCATGGATGCAAAATGATTTCACTCACTATTAAACAACAGAAACTAAAATACTACTTCAGGAGACTGGGAATATTATACCTGAAATCAGACAGAGAGAACAGTTCACCCTACAAAACAGAATATTTTCTACCTAAAGTGCACTGATGTTTCTTTTATTTTCTTTCTGTTTTTTTTAAGACAGGGTTTCTCTGTGTAGCCCTAGCTGTCCTGGTACTCACTCTGTAGACCAGGCTGGGCTTGAATTCACCGAGATCTGCCTGCCTCTGCTTCCCGAGTGCTGGGATTAAAGACGTGTACCAACACCACTGCATGGGTGGATCTTTCTGTTTCTCTCTCTCTCTCTCTCTCTCTCTCTCTCTCTCTCTCTCTCTCTCTCTCTTTCTTTCTTTCTTTTTTTCTCTTTCTCTCTCTCTTTGCAGTGATGTTAATAATTAGAACAAATCATTGAATAATCAAAAGCAATTTTCTAATTGGCTTCTGTGTAGCAAGAGCCTATTTGTTTGAGACCAATAGGACACTGAGAGTCTTGTCTGTAATGGATCTGGGAAGGATGAGACATTATAACTAAATAGGATGCACCACAGGCCCATTCTGCCTGAGAATAATGTGGCTTCAGAAGAGCTGACAGTTAGGGACTGGGTATCTCTGTGAAATTTGCAGCAATGTCAGATTGGTCAGCATCTTGACAACACAAGATTCGGCCTCAAGCCTGCACCCTGGGTTTGCCCTCTGCCTCTGATAGACACTGGCTCTGAAACTGATGAGCTATTCTAACTGTCAGTGCCTCTGTTTCCTTTCCGTCAAAAGAAGATTTAACCTCTTAGACCTGGTGAAGGTTTGATGAGGACTAAGACGTAGCATTTAAAGGACATTTTGCACAAAATGTGCAGCATGATAAGTGATTTTATTATATACCAACTGACTACATGGTACTTTAAAGGAAGTCTAAACATCAATTACATTCAGCCTTCGCATCCATGGGTTCCTCACCCACAGATTCAACCAACCATTTATTGAAAATACTTGAAAGAAGTTTTTTCTGTACTGAAAAAAAAGTTTATCATTATTTTTTTGCTTATCATTATTCCTTAACAATACATTATAAAATCACTTCATAGCATTAGCATTATATTAGATAATACAAGTAGTCCAGAGGTGATTGAATTTAGAGAATTTGCTTAGGTTTATACAGCTCTATGCTATTTTAGAAGAGGGACATAAGTATTCTGAGATATTGTTGCCCAGAGGGGTTCTGTAACCAGTCTCTTATGGACACAGGGGACAATTGCTCTTTTCTTCCTGCTTCTCTTTCTCCCTCCTTCCCCCTCCATCCTCCACCCCTCTCTCCCTCCCTCCTTCCATCCTTCTCTTTCACCATAAGGACTCTCTGAATACCAGAGAGTATTCTATTTAATAGGCACATTATATGACCGAGAAAGAATGTGATCAGTGGAGAGAAAGCTTCAAGGGCCTAGTTGGCAATACTTTTAATGGGGTTGTTAGAATTAGATTCAGAATTCAGAGATGCTATCTTTTTTTTTTTCACTTGAATACATTACCCTTATTACAAGGGATTGAACCCAGGGCCCCATGTGTGCTAGGCAAGCATTCTACCACCCAGGTACATCCTTAGTCCTCCATAGGTTTTTCTCTTTGAGACAGGTCCTTACTAAGTTGTTCAAGATGGCTTTGAATTCCCTCCATAGCCCAGACAAACCTTAATCTTGGGATCCTCCTGCCTCAGCCACCTGAGTAGCTAGGATTACATGACCAGGCACAGCTTGATTTCTTTTGTGTTTATTGTTGGAGTAGATGAATAGGCTAATACTCGAAATTCTGAAATGAATATTGTGTTTTGTTGTCTTTTGTATCTGTCTGCCTTGTTGGCTAGTCCATGCTACATAGTAGCTAATCGTGGATTCTGTGAAATAAGCCCCTTTTAGTCCAAATGCTAGCAGCACCAAAGTAAGTGAGTCCAGCTTCTAGATTGGGAAGGGAAAAATGTAGGAATAGTAGGTGGTGGAGGTATGGTGTCCAAAGAAGATGTTACCAAGTCTTGGCCAAAGCTGTACTCTGAAATCCTGCACAGGCTTCTGGAGGCATCTAGCCACAGTTTCCCATGAGTCCCACACAGGTAGCAGTGGCATCTGCTTGATGGGATGTGGTGAAATTTAGTGCACACAGAGTTCAAGATAGCGATAGCACCTTAACCTACTCAGTAAGTAGCAGTCCTTGTGATGCCACCCAGCCCAGGAAAATTGGGTGCATCAGAGTATTAGTTTGTCTACACGGGACACATTCTACTATTATTTTATGTAACTTTTTTGATTCCCTGTGGATTTCACATCATGCATCCTGATTCCACTCTTCTCCCTGTCTCTTTACATCTGCCCTCTGCCTTTGCAATCTCCCACTCAAAATAAAAATAAAATAAAATAAAATCTGAAAAGAAAAAGAAAAATCTAATCATGGAAGCTGTAGTGTGACAGTGAGTCACACAGTATATCTTTTAGTCCATACATCTTACTTGCAAGTGTTCATTGCAATGAGTCATTGGTCTGGTTTGAGGCCTCTGGTTTCTGCTACACAGTATTGATACTGGGCACTCACTGGGACTCTTCTTGGATATCTTGTTGTTGTCCCCTGTCATGTAGATCCTGGAACTTTGGGTCTGCAGGACTGGTCCCTTCATGTACTTCAGCAGATCTTAGATGGGGTAGATGTTGGGATGAGCCAACTCATAGCCCTGGTTCTGGGCTTGGGCAGTTGCTGGGTTGGTAAGCCTGCCAGCTCTCTCTCATCCTCAATACCAGGGTGAGCTCTCCAGCACCACCCGGGCTTGGCCAGTTCTCCTGTTCTCACACCCTGGGACTGACTCACCCACACCCACACTACCAGAGCCAGCTCCACTGTGTTGCCGGGGAGGTGCAGGGGGCATTGCTGAGTGCTGCATCTGGTGAGAGGTAGGGTCAGCTCTCTTGCTCTAGTGGCCTCAGGGACAGCTTCCTTACCTGTCACAGGCAGTGAGAGATGGGGCAGGGGTCTTCTCCCCTCACCCACACCACCATATGGCCGATGAGGGGGAGGACCAGATCTCTCACCTCACATTCTTAGGGACAGCTCACCCATGCCCCTGTCAATGAGGTCAGCTCTACTGTGCTGCCCAGGCAAAGGGCAGGGCCTGCTCTCCTCGTGCTGCAGCTGGTGAGGGGCAGGATCAGCTCTCTAGCCTGCCACAGGTGGCACAGGGAGAGGGGAGAGGGCATCACTCCTTTGCCCTCACCATCACATGGCAACAAGGGGTGCAGGGTGAGCTCTTCCACTTTCGTGACCGCAGGGAATGTTCACCCACAACCATGCCAGCAGGACCAGCACGACTGTGCTGCTGAGGCAAGGTGCAGGCCTGCTTTCCCTAGTCCTGCAGCTGGTAACGGTCGGGGCCAGCTCTCCTGCCTGCAGCAGCTGGCAAGGGGTGAGGTGGGAGAGGTCGTTTGCATCACCATATGACAGACAAGAAGGGCAGGACCAGTTCTCCCGCTCTTACACCCTCAGGGTCAGCTTGCCTGTGTCCCCTCAAGCAGGATAATAGGGTCAGCTCTGTTATGCTGCCCAGGCAAGGTGCAGGACCTGCTCTCTCACGTGCTGCAGCTGATGAGGGGCAGAGCCAGTTTTCCTAGTGTCGCAGCCAGTGAAGGGCAGGGCCAACTCTGTGCACACTCTCCTCTCAGCCTTTGGTGGTAACAGGAGCTCTGGGCATCAGCTCTGACCACAGCTGCAGCGGGCCCAGGCCCATACATCACTGTGACCCCGGGTAGCAAGTAGGCCACCCACTTCGGCCCACTCCTCACTGCCTTCACCTCTTGGGAGCTGCCTCTTTCCACAGGACACAAACTGTTCTCTCTCTCTCTCTCTCTCTCTCTCTCTCTCTCTCTCTCTCTCTCTCTCTCTCTCTCTCTCTCTCTCTCCACCCTATATTTGCTCACCATCATAGAGACAAACTGCCTGGTGCCACAAGGCACCAGGTGGGCCCATGCTGTCTCCTCTTGGCCCTAGGCAGAGAGCTCAGGGCAGGCGTGCGGATCTTTGTCTCCTACTCAGTCTCCACATTCTACTATTTTTTGCTAAATAACTAAAATCATTGAAATCTCTATTAGGTTATTTCCTGTACTTTGATTTTTTTTTTCAATTGGATATGAGTTGGACCCTCTCACTCCAATAAATATCAAATTAAGACAGAGCTGGCTTTGGAAAGCTAGCTCAGTGATTAATAATTTGTACTTCTCTTTCTGCAGCCAGAATTCAGTTCCCTACACCATATAAGGCGGCTCATAACCAGCTGCAACACCAGCTCTAGGAGTTCCAATGCCTTCTTCTGTCCTCTGACGGCACCTGCACTCACAGGTGCACAAACCCACACACGGATATAGACAAAGACATATAATTTAAATAAAACAAGACTGAGCTGCACTGTATTTGATGTGCCAAATGATTTTTTGTTACATTAATTTCATGAGCTAGGTACATCTTTCTCATCAGTAGTTAATCCACGGTATTTTAAAAGCTTTCCAATGTTTTATCAAATGAATCAGGATGGAATGTCATAATAACATCTAAACTATTGTGTTAATGCAGTCCACTGAATGCACATGACGAACCAGCTGCTTGAAATAGGAGTTCTGGGCTACAGACAGAACCATTCTTCCAGAATTTTAGATCATCTTCACCAGTTCTTAAATAAAACTTTAGGTCATCCTGAGAAAGACAAGTGACATGAACTCTTATTCAAATGAACACATTATTCAAATGTGAAAATTGTGGGTGGTTTGAACCTTGAAGCAGTGAAAAAAAGGCTTTCTTCTACTAAAGTCAGAAAGAATCACTATTAGCCAGAATTTCCCTAACAAAACAAAGAATTAAGCTGTTTATTAGAAAGTACTCAGAGGTAAAATGAAATTAATTGCTTCATGCAAATTATATAGATTTTTAAAGGAGGTCTAGATTGACAGGAAGACAAAAATGCCACCATATTTGATTATTTGGATTATGACTTTTTAATTTTTCTTTTCTTTTTAATTTTTTTCTTTTATAAAAAATAGATTCTTTCTTATACAACACATCCTGCTTATAGTTTCTCCTCCCTTGACTCCTCCCAGTTCCTCCCACTTCCCCTCCCCTCTAGACCCACCCCCTTTCTGTCTCATTAGAAAAGAACAGATTTCTAAGAGAAAACAACCAGACATAACTAAACAAAAATATAACAAGATAAAGCAAAACTATCATATTGAAACTGGACATGGCAACCCAACAGGAGGAAAAGAGTCCCAAGAACAGGCTCAAGAGTCAGAGACCCACTTGTTCTCACAGTCAAGAGGCCCACGAAAATACTAAGCTAATAGCTGTAATATACATGCCGAGGACCTGGTGCAGACACGTGCAGGCCCTGTGCTTGCTGCTTTGGTCTCTGTGAGCTCATATGCGCCTTGCTCTGTTGATCCAGAGGGCCGTGTTCTTCTGGTGTCCTCCATCCCCTCTGACTCTTACACTCTTTCCACCTCCTCTTCTGCAGGATTCCCTGACCCATGAGGGATTTGATGAGACATTCAATTTAGAATCTCTCTCTCTCTCTCTCTCTCTCTCTCTCTCTCTCTCTTCTCTCTCTCTCTCTCTCGTCTGGCTATGGCTATGGGTCTCTGTATCTGTTCTCATCTGCTGCCGAAGGAAGCCTTTCTGATGATGACTGGATAAGGCACTGATCTGTGAGTCTAGCAGAATATCATTAGGAATTATTTTATTGATTTTTATTTTATTTTTAGATGATAGTGTTTGGATTTACTCTGGGTTTCTGACTATCTAATCTCAGGTGCTTGGTTACCCAAGCAGTTGTGGGTGTAGGTTCCTTCTCGTGGCATGGACGTTAGGTCAAATCAGACATTGGTTGTCTACTCCCAGAAGTTCTGTGCAAGTTTTCTACATTAGCAGATAGCATTGTGTGATTTTTTATCACATACAACATGGGGTTCTGAAGTAGTTAGACATTGTGGAATGTTAACTCTAGTGACTTAACAAATCCATTATCTCATATAGCTGTAATTTACATGGTGGAGCAAGATAACCATTTTCATGATTCTTATTTAACATAGTACTTGAAGTACCAACTGGAACAGTTAGGCAAGAGAAAGAAAGTCATTTACACTGGGAAAGAAGAAGTCAAATTGTCCGTGTTTGGAGACGGCACCATCCACCATCTGTGGGAGAGAATGATGGTGACAAGACACCCATGGCCACAAACCTGCTAAGACTAAGTGAATTCTGCCAAGTTCAAGGTTATAAAGCCAGTATACAAAATCAGTATTTCTGTACAGCAGGAACAGATTATCTCTGGCAGTCTTTTCTTTTTAAGAAAAAAACCACAGTTTCCTTGAATTTATTCGCCATTTAGATCAATGTAGTTTGGGCTGGCTTTGGTGACTGATGGAGGAGAGCAGATAATTCAGGTTTCAACCTCTCATAGGCATATTTGTATTAAGCCATCCCCATGCTGTGCGTGGTAACTGACATGCTAGATACCCTTCTTGAGGGCAAGCAGATGTCAGAGCCCTGTGCACATCTATACTCTTCCCACTGCCTATACTTAGAGACCTAGCTAAACCTGGACAGTTCACAAACCTGCTGAGAGGCATGATTATATCTGGCCTCATATACGAGTGTGACAAAGTTAAGACATGGGTGGGTTGTGGCTTCCTGTGGTCAGCTTCTGTCATAAGTCACAGAACTGTGGCTTCTCTCCACAGCTCCTCTGTTGAGTGCCATTGGCTTCACTTCAGGATAACCACCATAAATATAACTCACTCATTAATTTCTTTTTTCTTAATATGTTACTTGTCTAATCTTATATTTGATCTCTAACTGGGCCTCCTAACACCATGCATAAAAGCTGTTTATTATTTTTTTCTGAACCTGAAGAGCTGGGAGAATTCCCCTCCATGTTTATTGGCAGAGACAAGCAATGGCATCACTTTGGATTGTTTGGCATTCACCTCGTGCTGCTTTAGTCCTGAGGAGGATCTCAGTTCTCTTGTGGTTGGTGACATCTGCTGAAGAATTAACAGTGAAAACATTCTGTTCTCCTCACAGAACCATGTCAATCCTGCCATGGACTTCACACAGACTCCTCCTGGGATGCTGGCTCTGGACAACATGCTGTATTTCGCTAAGCACCATCAGGATGCATACATCGGGTAAGTGTGCCGGTTCTTCTTCTCAGATATTGCCAGTGTCCTATGGTTTTCAAACCTACGCACAGAAGGAGATTGTTATTAGATGAGTCACCCAGTGGATTTTCTTTTACCACTGGTAAACTAAAGAAATGAAATTTGTAGCACGAATCTTTAAAAGGTCTTATTAATAAAAACAAGCCAGAGCCAGGTATTGGGTGAACACTGAAAGATCAGAGAAACAGAACAAGCCACAGCCACCTCACCTTGCCAATTCCTCAGCTGATCCTGTTTCCTCAGACTGGAAGCCTCTAAGTCCTCATCCAAATGGATCTCAGCTGAACTGCTGCTCAGAAGCCTAAAAGCTTAACCAGGCTCTAGTTCCTGGTCCTCATTCTTATATACCTTTCTGTTTCCTGCCATTACTCCCTGGGATTAAAGGCATGTGTCATCATGCCTGGCTATTTCCAGTGGGACATTGAACTCACAGAGACTCAGACAGATATCTACCTTCGGAATGTTAGGATTAAAGGTGTGTGCCAACATTTCTGGCCTCTATGTCTGTCTAGTGGCTGTTCTGTTCTCTGACCTCAGATAAGTTTATTAAGGTGCACAATATATTGGGGACACAATATCACCACAGAAATTGATCAAGGGGTGAAAATAAGGATGCTTAACTTTTACATTTTTTTCCATTTATTTAAACATAAAGTTGGTACTGGGAAATGATTCTATAGTTTAATATTGAAGTGTTTAAAAACTATTAAGTAACAAAGGGAACAGAAATGAACTGCATATCCAAATCTTGCAAAACCTCAAATTTGGTGGAGAGTCCCTTTAGACTTATTCCTGTGGTTGGAAAGAGGCCCAGGATCCTTACTGCTACATTGCTTCATTTCAGTCAATGGTAAGAGATACAATTAAAAACAAACAAAACAAAAAGCACAAATAAAGAGTAAATGGAGAGTTGTGGAGAGGAATCTTCCCACATTTTATAACATACTGGGCACACTCTGGGCACTACATTAGGTTGTTGATGGGAGGCAGAAGGAGGTGGAGAGCTCTGTGCTTCTGTGAAAGAGCAGATGCCACCTGGTGCCTGGGCAGTGCCCTGCAGAGAAAGGGGGTGACAGTACCATAAAAGCTTGTGCATTTGGTTGTACATCAGAAGCCCTGGATTTGTGATGACACTGTGTCCCTGTCTTCATGGAGGAGAGCTCAGATGTAATTTGGGATGGAATAGGTGCAAGATTGAAATCACGGAGGATGTGAATGAAAAGGGAGTTGGCGTGTAGTTACAATGATGACTAGCTGGAGGTTAGAAACATTGAAGGACAAATTGCTCGAAGTAAGAAGAGTCGGGCTGTGCTGAAAATTGAGCATGTCCTCCTGGTACTGAAACATTCTATGCAGGACTTTCAGTGGCATTGGTTTCCTGGAGATGTGACTGGCACTGTTAATAGTTAGTGATTTCAGTGTGGATGATTTCATTGTGTCTGGGCTAAAGTTTTTTCTGTTAAACAAGGGAGACATGGGGGCTGTCAGCCATGATGGCACTTCCTGAGCAGGTCTTTGGAAATGAGTGTTGTTATGGCCACAGGAAAATACTGGGTATATCTGGGTAGTTGGCAGTGAGAAATTGTACTACCCAGCAGTGACTCCCTTGAATGAAGTCATGTTAGACTCCATATTCTCTGTAGGCCCTATATTTTAAATGGATGTAGTTTGAGAAGCTTTGACCTATTTTGAATTGGTATTTGGAATTTGAGTATATGAAGGACTTCATGGTTATTTCTCTGAAAGGTTTGCAGTCTGGTACATGGACAGAAGTTGTGTCTTCCCTAAGGTAATAGTTTTTCCATAAAATTTTGATCTGAGGCCCAGCATGGTACCCACAAGCCTTCAATCCCAGTATTTGGGAGGTATAATCAGGCTGATCTCTGTGAGTGTGAGGCCAACCTGGGTCTACATAGTGAGTTCCAAACCATCCAAGGCTACATAGTGAGAGCCTGTCTCAAAATAAATAGACAGACGAACAAAGAAAATGCCCTACTATCACACACACACACACACACACACACACACACACACACCAAAAAAAAAAAAACCTCCCTTAATTTCAGCTACATATATACATATCCACTGCAAAGGCATTTTCTGTGGATGCAATCTGTTTTCATCACAGGAAAATTAGTATTTAGAGAGATCACACAATATCCAGCCTCGGAGGATTGAGTATGAACAGTAGAAGCCAAGTAGAAATTGAATTTCACATCAACTGATTGATGGTTGCAGATAAATGCCTCTAAGATTAGAGCTCGCTGATGCCAAATGTATTGTTAATTGCATAAGAAGCATATGTCTTATGAAAAGTAATTTGATGTTTTAGCTTGATTTCTCAATGCATTTTCTAGACTGTGATAAGTGAAATCAATACCATGGCAACCTGAAAGAACTTTGTATCTAACAGAGATTTGAGAGACACTTAGGGCAAAGAAAGGCGGTCTTTTTTGTTCTCCTGCACTTTTCTTTACGGGTTGAAATATGTGCACTTCATATACTGTTAAATTTTCTCGTGAGAGTCCCTTCCATGATGTTTTCTAGGACCCATGCGAATTTGGCACATTGACTGCTAGATGGAAGGCCAAAGCTATGTCTATAAATGCCACTTACATGTGCAAAGTCTGAGGTTTTCTGCAAGCAGGGTCTTGTGACTGAAGATCGACATTGTGGTGGTCAAGTACAAGTGCTCTGCAGCCCAGAGTGACCCCAGTCAGATGGCTTCATTTGATCTATGACCTGGGAGGTCCCTTCCAAAACATTAAGAGGAATTTATTTTTTAAATAGTATTTTATTAATTTCCTTCAAGATTTCATAGAGTGTATTTGGATCATATTCACCTGCCCTAACTCCTCCTAGATCCGCATCCCTACCACACACAACCTCTCATTCTCTCTGCATTCCTCATCCAGTTCGGTTTGTGCTGGCCAAGTCCTCATGAGAGTAAGGTCTGCCTGGGAGTTTGACTAATATATCAGGGGTCACACCATTAGAGAAAGTTGACTCTGCCTTTCCCACAGCTATCAAGTGCCAGTAGCACCTCAGCTAAGGGAAGGATTTCTTCCGTTTTGAGCTGGCCCAGGTCTTATGCATACAGTCACAGTCTCTGTGAGTTCATGGTGCATCTGTCTTGCTGTGTTCAGAAAACATCGTTTCCCTTAAGTCATCTACCACCTCTGGAATTTTTTTTTCAAGTTTATATTTTGATAAAAATCCACTCTTTTTTTCTTAACAAAGTAAAACTCCAGTATGTATTCAGCTATTCGTTTATTATGTGTGTTATTTGATAGATTCATCTTCTGTACTTGGATAGAGACTTGCCGTTCATGTTCTTTGCCACTCAAATTTATGGTCGGGATTTGTTTAAAAAGAGAAGCTATGTGCTGGGTGTGGTGGCACACACCTTTAATCCCAGCACTCAGGAGCAGAGGCAGGTGGGTCTCTGTGAGTTTGAGGTCAGCCTGGTCTACAAAGCAAGTTCCAGGACAGTGAAGGCTGTAGAGAAACCCTGTCTTAGAGAGAGAGAGAGAGAGACGAGAGAGAGAGAGAGAGAGAGAGAGAGAGAGAGAGAGGAGAGAGAAGAGAGAGAGAGAGAGAGAGGAGTGCCCCATCACACACTAATATTCCCTTGTTTTGGCATTCCTCTACCTTTATGCTTCCTTGATTATTTTTGCTTTTAGTGTTATCTTGCCCTCTGCTCTATGCCCCTGCCTTTGTCTTAGCAACCTCGGCATCTGCCTTTGTGTGTCCGTCACTTTGAAGACCTTCCTCACCTTTGCCCTTCTGTTGACACTTGGCGTTATTTTTTTGCTCTGAAGCCATTTGTCCTGCCTCTCAGGGTTGTTGTTTAGCTTTTCTGGAGATTCTTTTCCTCTATATGCCTGTGAAATGTACATGACACAGGGCTCTAACTGTGAACTTTTGCAGGCTTCATGAGTTTTCTGAATAACGACAGATCCCTACAATGAGCTAAGTGTTGGCCAGTCCTCAGGAACAGGTTGCTAGTGAGTTCTGACACTTAGGAATTTCCTGTCTGGATCAACAAGAGAGGAGCACATGGTGTGGGGATGAAGAGACCAAGTCAGGCAGTTTTTATGTCACTTGAAATATACTTTGGTATGATAGATAGTGGGTACTGGACAGTGGTCAGTCTCCAATACAGATATGAGGCAAGTTTCTTGAAGGAAGTGTTATATCTTAGTATTCTTTTGCTGTGAAGAGATACCATGACCAAGGCAACTTTTATAAGCATTTAATTGGGAGCTTGCTTACACTTTCAGAGGGTTCGTCCATGATCAGCATGATGGGAAGCAGACAGACATGGTGCAGGCAGTAACTGAGAGCTTTACATCCTGATCTGCATGCAGCAGACACAGAGAGAGAATGTGAGACTGGCCTGGTGTGAGCATCTGAAACCTCAAAGCTTACTCTCAGTGACACACCTCCTCCAATAAGGCATGCCTCCTAATCCTTCCCAAATAGTTCCACTGACTGGGAACCAAACATTCAAATATATGAGCCTATAGGGACCATCTTCATTCAAACCACTACATGGTATTGATGGGGTGTTCCAGTTACTTTACACCTTTCTGTGACAAAATACCTTGACAAGAGCAGTTTGGTGGAGGGAGTGTTTATCTCAGCTGACAGTGCCATTGGACACAGTCCACTGTGACACGGGAGTCATGGTGGGAGGAGCTTAGTCGGGAGGTCACATTGCTGGAGTCAAGAAATGGAGAGAAATGTTTGTCATCAGCTAGCTTCTGCCTTTAGCCAGGCTAGGACCCGAGCCCAGGGAATGGTGTTGCCCCTCCTAGTGCGAGCATCCCTCCTCAGTTAACCTGATCAAGATAATCCCTCCACACACGTTGGTGTAATTCAACTTTCTGTCAAGCTGACAATATTAACCACCATACAAGGCGAAGGGAAGACCTGGGTGGGGGTGTCAAATAAAGGGGAAATTGTGAGTGAGTGTGACGGTGTGCGCTTTGTTCAGGGAGCAACAAACGCTAAGATAGCACAGGTGAGATGGAGCGGCATCGGCGGTCCTAGTCCAACAGGCAAAGTGGGGACAGGTCATTAGAGACCTTTGAAACCGTATTAAAGTGCTTTTCCGGACCTAAACATTATTTCCAAGCAGATATAAACAGTTTACAAACAACAAACCTAAACTTTTCTCAAGGAATCAAGCAGAAATAATTATTTTAGAAAAAGCACTGCCTTGCCAGAAACCCAACATGAAGCTAGGGGCTAGTGAAGAAAGCCAGGGCTGGGCAGCAGGAGCTAAGGCCGTGAATATGCTGTGGAAGAGAGCTTAGGAAGTGGAGAAGTTGTAGAAAAGTGATGTTAACCCAACTAGGGTGCGGGTGTGGCAGTAGGGAGAAGCATTTCAGTTGCAGATAAAGTAAATTTGGCTATCTAAGGAAGAGGGGACTTCTGGCTTGGGGGCCCTAGGGAGAGGGGTGTTCTTTGGCCATTTGGAGGCACCTGCACAAACCCCCTTTTTTTTCTTTTCCTGATCTGTGCCTTTGGACCATCTGCCTGAGTGTCTCTGTGAAGCAGTGACCTTGAGGTGCAGAGCTGAAACCCACAGGGCATGGCATCCTTTGTATTCTACCTTTTAAGGATTTGCACCTTCTTCAGTCTGTGCATCTGTATTATTGCCAAGCTCTCCTTCTACATCATCCCTGTGGCTTTTTCTCTCACTGCCCATCCTTTTCTCTCTGTCCTCTGAACTCCTATCTAATCCTTTGTTACAACAAAATTATGGCAGGCTACAAGTTAGCCAGGCAGATCTCCACCTGAGCATTTGTGATACCCTTATGCTTGAATGTTTCATGCCATCTGCCCGGTGGACAGCTTTCAGGCAAAGCTCATCTTTAGATAACCCCCTGGCCCTCTCCCTGGAGGATATTTATTGACCCTGCCCTTGGACACTCAAATTGAATTCCTATGACCCTTTTTAGTTGTGTTAATATATCCTGTGCTTGTGCCTCTGTAGTTGACTAAAATGAACTGCATGAGCAGACACCAAAGTTCACTTAAGTTCCCAACTATTGACCCAATGTCTAGTGCCTAGTAACTTCTAATAATTTCTTTATTAATCAAGCAATTAAAGAATTATTTTGGCAACACAAAAAATGGACTCCATATTTGTTTGTTTGTTCTTTTTTATATGCTTTTGTTCATTTTGTTTGTACTTTTTTGTCTTACTGTTTGCTTGATTTTCGTTTTCTCTTTTTTGAGAGATAGAGAAAGAACATGAAGTTGAGTGGCAGGGAGGTGAGGTATATGTGGAAGGAGTTGGAGAAAGGGAAAATAGTATGATCAAAATGTATTATATGAAGAAACTTTCTTAAGGAAAAAAGAATGGAATTTTCTTAGCTTTATTCTTTCTCTTTATCTTGAAAATTCATGGCCTTATAACTTATACTTATAGCCATACTTATAACACTTCTAAAGATATTGCTTGCCGCATGAATTTCTTGATGGGTGGCTAGGTTTCTTATGTAATACTTAAATAAACTGCAGTAACTGTGTTCTAGTGAAAGCTGTAGATTTAATTGAATTACCCACAGTTGGATGGCACAGAAGCTGAAAAAGAATTACAGATCTGAGCATCTCACTGTTGTGTGAGTGAAATCACCATGTGATTTCAGATATGAATCTTTCATCATATTATCAAATATTTGATTAACACCAAACAATGTTATTTCAAGGAATGAGAGAGCCTGGTGAAGGTGTCATAGCAGAGCATCTTGATTGATCTTTTGTTTCAAAGTATGACATGAAAAGTAACACGAAGAAGCAATCTAAATATTCAGAACCTATTGGCAGTCATGAGACTGACCCTTGCAGAAATCAGTGAGCTTTAAATATGCAACAATAAAAACCAAATACATGCAATGAGATTCTTCTATGATTGCTTCTATATTGTCACAGAATACAAAAAGATATTGTATTCTCTGGGCAGGGCACACATATGTCCTTAAATGCTAAAAGAAAGTTGAAGAAAATGCCCTTAAGAGTTACAATCATTCATTTATTGTCTCATTCACAAATATTTTCAAACACCTAGAAACATGGTACCATGTTCAGAGGATGTGGTAGTAAGGAAAAAAGCTAATATCTAGCTCTAATATAGAAGAAATAATTATACACAACACACACACCACACACACACGCACACACACACACACACACACACACACACACACACGTGCACACATGCAGTAGGAATAATTACTTTCTATTTCGGAAATTCCTTGTTTCCTTTGGGGGTTTTAGATGTACACTATATTGAGAACCTCTAATAAGTCATAAAAACTCTGTTTGATAGCATGAAGTTTTTCCACAATGTGTGGAGCAGGCCAATATTTCCCAATTTTATGAAGTATTATACTGTTTAGCCATATCAGAATCATTGAAGACTTCCTCCTGTGACCTGACTTCCTGGAGAAACCAGGTGGTGGTTGGTCAGTGTGGAATAACACAGACCTAACCCTTTGTTCAGCTTCAGTGCTTGTAGGGCTATATCATAAATATGTTTCCCTAGTGAAACTGCTCCCCACTGATTATAGACTCTTACCAACAAAGGTGTTACTTAACGGAATTTATAAGATCTGGAGGCTTCCAGGAGCAAAATGAAATGTTAATCCTGGCAATGGTTTGTTCTTTACATAACCTGCAATCCTTTCTTTTATTGAGGTATAATTGGTCTACAAAAAACATTTGCATAATTAATGTATGCAATTTGGTGAAGTACCCTGCAATTCTTGTGCAATTCTTGCTTTATCATCTCTCCTAATTTATGACTAGCATTTTATCCACTGTAATATCATGGGCTACTAGGTGACTATAGTAGAAAATAATGAATTTCCTGATGAGGAATATAGAAATGCTTTAAAAAATAAGATTAATTTACCAGCTTCACGTAATTGCAGATCAGGGCATATATATGTTTCTAGTATTATATAAATCAGAACAAAAATATTGATAATATGTCAAGTATGAGATTATGGGAAAGATGGATATTTTCTACTTAAGAATGAGTTTCTCAAGGTCTTTTTTTGTTAGAGCCATTTTTTTCCAGAGATGAAATATGGAAAGTATGTCTATACTATTTAAAAATCTATTAATGGGTTTTTCTCTAGATCTACCAGACAGTGCTTTTTAAAAAATTAGTTGGCAGGGTTAGGAATGGTGGCAAATCCCTGCTATCCTAGCACTTGAGAAGAAGAACCAATCTGGTCTCAGCTAGTGACACTGTCTCAAAAACATAAATAAATGAACGTAAGTAAGGGAGAGAAGAGAGAAGAAACAGAAGAGAAAAGATGGAGAGACTAGTTAGATACTGGTCTGAGGCTATGGAGACAGAAACTGCAGGGACTGCTCCTGAATGAGAAGTATGAGAAGTATGAGGCCTTGGAAGACATTGTGATCCCCTCACAATGTGCAGATAATCACGGGGCTCTGCACCTCATCTTCTATCTGCATATCCCTCTGCTCTGCCAATTTTGCAAGGAAGCTTAAGTCAACTTTCCTTCCTGAGGGTCAGAGAGCTCCTGCACAATTATTGCAGTGAACACTTACTCAGTATCGGAGCTTGCTGGGAGGTATCTGCAAGGTTTTTGTTGATTGCTCGCCACACTGTTCTGCAGTTGGTACTTTTGGTATTTATGCTTGAGGAACGGACACAGAGAGGGCCTGCCCAGGGTCACAGAGCTAGAGATGTACCAGAGCTCAACTTCTAAAAATTATGATTTTAAATTTTATTTTTATTAAACTATAGTAATTTCACTTCTCCTCCCCCCTCCAGCCCCTCCCATATCCCTCTACCCTAAAATTAATAGCTTATTTTCTTTGATTATTGTTATATGTGTGTGTATAAACATACCTATGTATATATGTACATACATATATAAAACATACAATGTAGCTATCACCCTCATCAAAGAAACTTCACTCTACAGCACATGGAAACCATCACAGAAAACCCCAACTGGACACAGTGCAGAGATTAATGCAAACAGTCAATGCACAATGCAGTTTCACAGCAGACATTGTGATACTCTGGCTCTTGTAATCTTTCTGTCTACTCTTCTAGGATGTTCTCTGAGCTATAGATGCAGGAGCTGTATCTATTGGGGCTGCGATCCCCATGATCTGTTGATCTCTGCACTGAGTCCAGTTGAGGTTTTCTGTGATAGTTTCCATGTGATACAGAGTGAAGCTTCTTTGATGAGGGTGATAGCTACATTTATCTCTGAGTATAAGGATAAGATTTAGAATGTAGTTAGGATTATGCTGGTCTAGCAAAGAGGCAGCAGTAATTCTTTTCTGTGGTCCATGGCCTCACTAGCCCTGGGAAGCTGACTAGGTTTCCAGTACCAACCATGACTTCCCTTCTGTTGAGTGAGCCTGAAATACAATTAGACAGCTGTTGGTTGCACACTCGACTCGTGAGTGCCACTTCTTGTACTTGCCATGCCATTGTCGTGGTCTGTAGGTATTGCAGCTGGGTAGGACTACTTCATTTCTTCCCTCTCTCGGCAAGCCAGACCAAGAAAGAGGCTTTCAGGTCAAATCCAAGTGGAGCCATCCAAGTGTGTGGTCTTCATTTCTCTTTACAGCTGGATGGTATTCTGTTGTGCATATGTATCACATTTTCATTATCATCCACCTGTTAAAGGACGTGTGGTTGTTTTCTCTCCTGGCTATTGTGAATAGGGCAGCAATGAAGATGGCCAGTGAGCAACTGTGAGTATGATGTTGAGTCCTTTGGGTATATGGGTAGTATAGCTGGCTATACGGTAGAATGGAAGATTTACTCTAAGTTTTCTGAGGATTCCCATACCGATTTCCAGAGTGGCTGCACCAATTACATGTGGATAATCTGGTTTTTTTAGGGGCTGGAAGATTTTCATGGAGCTTTCAGCTATACTTCAGGTGAACCCTTCAGATGCACTCTGCCCCACCAGTCCCGTATTTTCTGAGGAAGGGAATTCGATTTTCCTGGAAGCAGTTCTTATTCTCCTTTTATTAATCAGTCGCCTAGACTTCTTACTCTATTCTGTTTGGCTTCTTTTTGCTTTCTACATCTGCTTGATACTCTTACTTATCTTGGTGGCCATCGATAAGAATCGCCTTCAGCTGACTGAACTTCTCAGCCGTTTCTGGTAACTGGAGGTCTTAATCTGATGGTACTGACTGTACCCTTTGCACTACTCAGGTAGCGCTGAATAGATCTTAGTCTTCTCTATGTTTGCTCTTCCCCATCCTAGTCAACTCCCAGAGACCAGGACTTCATCTTGTCCTGGATGTTTATTCCTTTTCTGAAATAAAGGGCTTAACCCCAGGCCCTTGTGATGAGGGAAGCGGGGGTGGGTAGTTATGCTTCACAGTTTTTCCTGCTATAAAATTTGAAAGGGAAGAAAGAACACCGTCTACTCAGTGTAAAATTTCTGGCTTGTGTTCTGAGGCTGTGAGCACCAGCAGCCCCCTGGCGGCTGTAAGAAACAGAAAAGCATAGTCGCTGTCCAGCAGCCCATCCTGCAAGGAAGCAGGATCTAGTATAGTAGTCCACGTGCGCTAAGGCGGTGCGGGTGGAGGCGATGCTGACTCTTCAAAGTGAATTAAGGAACTTTTCACATTTCCAAGGGGGAAATTGGCAGTTTTCAAGCAGCATAATTTACAGGACAGTGTGTAATAGTAATTAAACTTAACTATGAAGCAAATGATTGGAATACAGCTTGCTGGAGCATCATTTTTTTGTTCCATAGCTCTGACAGATCTTCCCCTCCCCTTGTCCCTGAAGCAGCTTCAGCAGCAATTGCTCTAATTTTTTTTTAAAATAAAATTATATGTTGCCAGTTAAACACACAGTTTCGTGTAAAGGAACCTTTTTCATTTGAGTGACATGTTCCTTCTAGGTGATGAGGACAAAGATTCAGCTGAGAATAGCAGGGACCCCTCAGCAGAGCCTTGCAGGGACTTTTAAAAATGATTCCTTGTTTAATAATTCATGTAAATACTTTATTCCTGCCTCTTCTTATTTTCATTCTTTCTCTGACCAAGGTCCGTGGCTCAGAGGCTTGTTTTTTGTGTACAGATTTTTTAAAATTTTTTTTCATGCTTTAAAATAGCAGCATTAATTTCGTTGATTGTGAATACGCAAGCTGTTACTGCCAAACAATCGGGACCCCTTGAGAGTGTGAATGCATGTGATTAGATTTACTAATCGGGCTGGAAAGCACAAATTCTGACTTCCAAAGCCAAAGATTTGAATGGAATGCTTCAGTCCTTAGGATGAGATCATTGTTAAACATGGGCCTGGCTAATTTCATAGGACTGGTCCTTTGGGGACAGAGGGCAGACACACAGGGACACACTGCTGGCGCAACAGATATAGGGTGTCATTAGACCACCTGCCAGCTCCTGTCCCACCTGCTTTTCTGTTCCTTCTTCACAGTGTCTGGATGTCAGTAGTTCGTTTGAACATGGGTATGTCCCTGATTGATTTAGTCGTTTTTGGTTCCAGACCAAGCTGAGCTACAAGTTCAGAGTTTTTCACTCAGTTTCATGCAGGGTCTTCTGGGTTAATTTTTAAAGCAATGGGAAGACTGGCATGGTGCTTACATACATTTACCATGTGGGAGGCCCTGGGTTAAACCTACAGTAGCAAACGGAAAGAGTAGACTTTAAATTATTGGTGTGTTAGCCGAAAAAAAATCTCACTGTGTGTGAACGATGTGTAGTTGGCACATTACAAACCCAAGTCCATTGTGGCTTATAAGCTATAGAAGGTTTATGTGTGGCTGCCACCTGTATGGCCCTGTTGCATTAGCTGTTGCTTCTCAGGGCTGCTGTGGTTTTTCCGCCTCAGGTCGAGTTCTTATTTCTGCACATCTGTTCTCCGCTTGAGTCCACCTTGTCTGTTTTCTTTCCTTACATGGTGATTTAAGTAAAGTTTATTAGCTCCCTCCTTTGTGACAAGCCCTGCTTCTTTCCGCTGTGCTTATGAAGCTCCTTTCTGCAGGTGTATGTCCATCTGCGTGGCCAGTGCAGAGCTGCCTCAGGGCCTGCATCTTCTTCCTCCTGCATGGCACCCACTGATGTGGTTGTAGCTGCAGTGCAGGAGCTCAGAGAGTAAAAGCCTGCTCCTGCCTTTTCCGTGGAGAGGGCAAGGTCCCATAGAGAGATAGGAGGCTTCCAGTCCTTCCTGACTTTGCTGTTTCTCACTGATGGCCTTTGCAGTTGGACAGTTTTAGGTTTAGAGAAGAACTGCTGTCCTGTTACCTTGCTGGAATTGCCCAGCAGTTGCAGGGAGTTTGCTTTGAGCAATCATGCCATCTGCGAACAAATGCAGAAAGAGTGTTTTGTCCTTCCTAATCTGTAGCAGTTTTTCTTTTTATTACCTTATTTCATTCCTAGACTACCAGTAAGATACTGAATAGGAATGGTGGGGGGATATTGTATCTAATTTTAAGGACAAAGTGATGGGTGTCCCACCTTTAAGTGTGATATTAGCTGTTGTTGTTTTCTTATATATTCTTTACAAGATTGATAAAATTTCCTTCTGTTTTTAAGTTCATGAGACTTTTGTCATGTTGGTGTTATATGTTGTTTAGTGCTTTTTTTGTATTTATTGGTATTAGTATATCTTGAACTTGTTAATACTATGGTTTATATCAATTGATTTTCAGTTAATTGTGATGTATGATTCTTTTTATTCACATTTAGATTATACTGAATGTTTTATAGTTCCTTTGTTGATATAATTCATTGTGCTTTACATTGCATAAAATGACTTTGCATATGATGGACATCACCACAGAGGTCAGGAGTGGCGAGCTGTTTCCCCTCATGTTTACTGTTTTAGCCACCCACTTCTTTCCCCACTCTCATCCTCTTCTTTATTGTGGTGATCCCAATGTGTCCCCCATATCTCTGATTTTGTGATTTTTAAAGAATGTCAAGTAGGTGGAGTCGTGCAGCATTTAGTGTTGGGGCTAGATTTCTGCGCTGGGCACAATTCTCTAAAGTGTGCAGGTTATCTGCAACAAAAATGTTCTCTTTTGTTTTTCCTAAGTAATGTTCAATGGATTCGTATGACACAGTTTGTTTTACTGTTTGCTCATTGACAAACATGATTCATTTGTGGTTTGGACTATTTGAATAAAACCACTATGAATATTGTATACAGCTGTCTGTGTGAACATTGAGTTCCCAGTTCCCTATGTTAAATGCTTATGGAGAAATTTTGCATCTATGTTAAAAGAATGGCTGATCTTAAGACCCCTCTTTGCCATGCCTTTGATTTTGGTGTTAGGGTGATTTGCCCTCCTAAGAGAGTTTAGGAAGGAGTTCTTTGCTTCTGTCCTCTGGAATAAATTGTAAGGAATCAGTTCATATCATTCCTTAGCTGTTTAATAAAAATTCACCAATGAAACCATCTGTGCCTGATGCTTCCTGTTTTGGAAGTTACTAATTATTGATTAAATTTCTTAATAGACCTGGACGTACTCAGATGATCTGTTTTGGTACATTGTGTCATTCAAGGAATTAGTCCTTTCCTCTAAATTGTTGACTGTGTGAGCATAGAGCTATCTGTGAGATTCTGTTATTGGCTCCTTTTTCATTTTCAGTGTCTGTACATTGTTTTTGTCTCCTTTTTCCTTAGGTTAGTTATTATGTAGTAATTGTTCTTGATTGTAACAAAAGTCAACTTGATTTCCTTGTATTTCTCTATTGTGTTTGTTTTCAATTTCATAGATTTCTACTCCTACTTGTATTCCTTCCTTTGGGTTTTAATTTTTCTACTCCCCCCCCCATGGTGAAACTGTAGAAGTTGCTGTTTCTCCTGCAGGATTTTGGCTTAGCTAAACCTCTTTGGGACTTGTGTCGTGGAGTGATTATGCTTTGTTTTACTATACCTTCCTGGTGTCTTGAAAATCTCCATCTCAGGTGATTCTTCATTGCAATAAGAACTGTTAGCTGAATGTCACCATCCAGTTCTGTTAGCTTTACCCTCAAACAATGCTCACAGCTGACTTTTATACACATCCATCACACTGCTAAAATAATGCATCCATCAGCTCCCTCTCCTAAAGTCTGTAACAACTCACTGGTTGGCTCTAACTGCTTCCCGATTTCCTCTCCTTATCTGCTTTTCAACATGTTAATCCCACATTGAAATATAGTGAGATCCTTCCAAGCCTGGCCAAACGTTCCTTCCATGCTCACGACTGTTAGTGGTTTCCTCCTAATACAGAGCACAATCTAGAACACTCACTGCGCGCACCTACATCTGTTATGTCCTTTCCTTCGTGAGTACAAACAGAGATGTCAACTCCCCAAGATGGGGCACTGACACCAGCATAGATTCTGCTAAAATCCAATGTAGTGAACCAATGAGCTTGGCGGTGTTTACAGGAGTAGGGGTGAGGAGTTGTATACAGGAGCACAGATGACTCAAAAGCAACTGTGTCAGCAAAAGGCTCATCCCAGCATGGGTAATGAGTCATGGAAGCTGCAGCCCTGGAGTTGTCTACACGGCTTGGGGACGTCTGGACTGGTCAGCACCCCTTTCTCCGCAGTTGTTCCGGCCTGCTGCCGTGGGTCTCAGGATCCTTGTCAGTTCCCCTTCCCCAGGCTTGTGAGGTTAGGTTCTTCCCGAGCTTGCCCTCCTCCCTCTACGAGGGGACGTTTGGATTCTGAGGAGATTGCTACACAGCAGCATTCTTGGCTCTGTCTTTGTGTCCCCTACTTCTGTCCCACTCAGCTCCAGACCCTGGTACTTCGTATTTGTCATTTGGAGCTCACAGAATTAAATAATCACAAGCTGGGTGGCTTCAACATCAGAGATTTGTTTCCTCACAGCTCTCAAGGTTGGAAGTGTAGGATCAAGGTTTCAGCAGGGCTCGTTTCTCCTGGGGTCTCTCTCTGTCACTGGTGTATAGATAGTTGCCCTCCTGCTGCTTCTTTGCCTAATTATTACTCAGGGAAGGTATATCCCAGTGTCCGTTCTTGTATGAACACCAAGACTAACATCTCACGTGGATGTCCTCATTCCCCAATTCCTTGCTTACTAGTCTTCTCTCCAAATGTACTATGTGCTCAGGCAGAGTCTTAGGGCTGTTAGATGTAAATGGAGAGGCACAGTCCACTCTACAGCATCCTTGCTGACCTTGAGTGTGCCACTGACTGCCCTGTTGGCGTTCTCCTGGCCTTTTTCTCTTGTGCATCTGTGCCCTAGTTAGGCAATAGTTTCACTCCCTGAGTTCCTGTGCTGTCAGAGATGTCAGAGAATCGCATAGAAATTCCATTCCCTTGCTCTCTGTTCACTCCTCCTCCTTTGTTTTTCTACAAGTCGGGTGCTTTTATTTTCTTTTCTCGGTATTTATTGTTCATTTCATTTTCTAGTGGCCCTCATGAACCTGGAAGCCCCATGACGGGGGGGATGGGGGGGTGGGGGGGTGGCGTGTAGAGAGGATCTCAGCCGGCAGTGTCAGTCACCATTGCAGCCCAGAGCAGGGGACTTAGCTCCTGTTTATAAATGAGTGCCTGAACCAAATCCGGGGCAGCCCCTCCCGAAAGTCTTGGTGTCATGCCTCCTGGGGGGGTTTACCCTCGGGAAGGAAGTGGTGGAAACAGGTTTCTATCTGGAGCTGTACTCTCCCTGGCTGCACCTGCCCTTCTGGCCTGTGTCGCTCTTGGCATGGGACCAAAGAGAGAGCTCTGTTGGTGTGCTGCACGATGGCCTTGCCCCAGATATGCTGGCCCTCATTCTGGTGACTCACTGCTGACTTCCATTTCTGAATTGTGCTCATGTGACCGTGTAATACTGGCCAGCCAGTATCAGCAACCTGCCTGACAATCAGAGGTTTGGTACTGGTGTTATAAAAATAATAAGTGGTATATTCCCCCCCCAATCCTATTATATCCGTTAAAAATAGCTCCCCTACCTTAGAACTGTGAAATAGACCTATTATACCAGGAGTGCGTGATATTGCCCGGTAATTTTATTTTTACATTGGCCTTAATTTTTTATCAAATTTTGTTCTGCATTGATACAACGTAAGATTCTAAAATTTAGTATATAGTCAAAATTATGAGCAGTATTTTCATATATTTTTATTTTTTTATTTTTTTTTTTTATTTTTATTTTTTTTGTTTTTTCGAGACAGGGTTTTCTCTGTGTAGCTTTGCGCCTTTCCTGGAACTCGCTTTGGAGACCAGGCTGGCTCGAACTCACAGAGATCCGCCTGGCTCTGCCTCCCGAGTGCTGGATTAAAGCGTGCGCACCACCGCCCGGCTCATATATTTTTAAAAACAAGAGTCACAATTTTAGTTACAGATGTAATGTTGTTAGTAACTAACTTCAGTTTAGCTGGTTGATCCTGTGCTCTTCTGTAGCAAGGGCTCTTAGAATCTAGGTCCCTGGTAGATGCCCATGTATACCTGTATTCGTCAGGATTCTCTAGAGCAGGACCCAAAGAATGAACATATAGTAAAGAAGGTTATTATTAGATTCACTCTGGAGAGGCTGAGACTTGGTAGTTGCTGAGTCCATGAAGTTGGTGGATGCCTGAGCAGCCCCAGTGTGCTGCTGAGGGACTGGAGAACTCCTGGAGAGCCGCTGATCTTCAGTCCAAGCATGAAGCCCAGAGAAGCTGGCTTCTGACCAGCAAAGAAATGAAGCAGCAGAAACAGCAACGACAGAGGAGCCAGACAGCAAGACAAGAAGGCAAAGAAAGTGTTTCCCTTGGACGTTTTGTCTGGACTGCCCCTGGAGGATGTGGCCCAGATGTAGGGCAGGTGTTTCCACTTTAGTTAATGTAAGAAAATCCCACACTAACGTGCCCAGTGGCTTGTCTCTTAGTTGATTCTGACCAAGCTGACAAGCATGATTAACCTGCAGAGCATCTGTCTATAAATTTGCTATTACCAACCACAAGGAAGTGGCCTGGCTGATTTTCAGTTTTTTTAATTGTGATGCTCCTGTACCACAGGACCCTTGCTCATGCAGGAAGAAGGAATCTGCCTTGATGAGCAGGTGAGACTGTCACATGGCTGAGGCAAGTGGCAAGGCATTAACAATGTGTAACCGCTGGGAAGATTGCTATTATTAGGTGAGGTGCATAATGTGAGGAATGTTAGCAGGGGCATGTCCTGACCTCAGGCCTGGGGGCACACCAGATCCCATATCCAGTGCTTATAAGCAGGTGCACATCAGGCAGTATGACCTCTTGGCCATGGTAGCAGGCTTAACCACATTAGAGGTTGTTTTTTGTTTGTTTGTTTTCTAATGTATTTATTTTTGGTGAGTTTTAAAGAAAGGATCTGAAAAAAATGAAGCAATTTTGTTACAGGACTCTGATGCTTGCCTTCCCTACTATCTCCATATCTGCACTCTTAATTTTGTGGGCTTCCCAGGAACCAAAAGAAGACCGCCTCTCTGTAATGCCAGTGTGTGGCAGATTGCAGCTACTGGGTTCTTTCCTGAGGGCACTTGAGTGGCTCCAGGTGCTTTCTGGGAAAGCCACGGGTATCCATTACCTCGGTCTGCTGCACTCTCTTCCCCTGCACATCGGTCTTCAGAGAGTCTCATCCTTCAGGGAGGAATTAGGAGAACTCTCCCCACTCACCCAGTTCTTTAGGAATTTCTTGACTGTTTTCGCTCTTCACCAAAAAGGGCAGTCTTAAGGCCAGGAAAGCAGAATGGGCACAGGGATGATTTCCAACTATAAACGGGGCTGTGATACCTAAGTCCTCCAGTGAGTGTGGAGGGGCAGGAAAGCCCATGGGCCATCTTCTCCTAGGAAGCAAGTGAGTTTCACTGCCTGGTGGGGATCAGTATCTGAGTGTCTTTTCACGGATTATGACTACCCCAACCTCACTCACTGTGATTCCCATGGTATCCTTTGTGGGTGGTTGGTGCTACTGTGGAGGCAGCAGGTGGGACGTGTTGGGGACACCTTCTTGGCATGGGAGCTGGCTCCCATCATCTAGTGTCTTGTTCTGCTTCCCACTCAGCGTTTACAGTAACCATTTATAGCACACACTGGCCAAGTGTTTTCCAGAAACTCACAGCTAGGACATTTCCACACATTCCAGCCTTATGTAACGTTTATCTCTTTACAATCTTAAAAAGTTGAGCTCAACACCCATGAACAGGCCTGTGCAGTGGAGGCTTTGGGCAGGTTAGGACCTGCTTGTAAAGGTCTTCTTCTGCCCGGAGACATCGCGCTGAGAACACAACAGGCACAGGGGTCAGTACCAGTGGCTTCTAAGAATGTCTTCCTCCAGAGCTTGGAATCCGGTCTGTGCACATGTGCCCTGCTAAGTGACACCGGAGCCCCGAGGCAGCTCATGGCGAAGACTCAGGTCGGAGGTCTGCGGCCCAGGCACACCCATAGGTGAAAAGAGAAAGGGACTGTGAAGGCAGGGGACAGGAAGATGGCCAAAGCTCACTGTGACTAAGATACAGTGACCATACAGAAATGGCAAGTCATGAGGAGATCACGTAGAAATCAAGTGCAGTGGAGTTCCTTCTGGATGTCAGGGCTGCTGAACCCATGCATGGCTAGCCCCACCAGAGGTTAGGACTGTTTTCTCCATTGCCCACTCGCTTGCACGGTCACCATTTTAGTAAATGCCTACTATACCTACCGCTCTGCAGGTGTGAGGAATTCACAGGTGAGATAACCCCATCAGGCCTTGATCCCACCAGGAAAACCAAGACATATAACCTCGTCCCAATGGGTGACAAAATAGGAGTAATACCTTAGGAAAAGAAATATAAAGAATTGTAGAGTTTTAGAGGAAGAAGTCATGTAAAGATTTATTGAGTAATTGTCATTTGGGTAATATCTAAGGGGAGGTGTGGGGGAGGGGTTAATGTGATTTCTAAAGGAGGGGCCCATATCTAGGCTGGGTTCTATAGGAGTGAATCACTGTAGCAAGGGTCCATTCTTCAGCAGAAATACACAAGCTTTGGGATTCTTGTACAGGATGAGATGAAAAACCATATGGAAATCTACTACTAGAAGCTTCCTATATATATTATATACATGTATAGAGGGAACCTACATGGAGTCACTATATAACGAGGGAGACAATGCCCCAAAGTAGATATCTACAGGACTCATCTGAACTGCCACCTATGGTCACTCACAGTGACTTAGTCCTGAACTTCAGGTAACTTCTTCCAAAAAAATTTTTTTCCTCATCTGTGCATGAGAATCTTATTCCAAAGACTTGTGAGGGCCAAAGAAGCTGACCACATGGGAATTTGTGCATGTCGGTCATTTGATTTGTAGTAGTCTTTTTAAAGATTGAGGTGGAATCTACATGCCATAAAAACTGAGCATCTTAAAATGAACTATTCCGTAGCATGCCATGCATTTGGAGTGTTTACACACTAACCAACTCTGATTCCCGGACATTACCACTTCCCCCAAACCACCTTAAGCAGCTGCTGCTGTTTTCCACCTACCCTAGTCCTAACAGCCACAAGGTCACGTGCTCTCTCCAGGGCTCTCACTCCTTAAGGATACTTTATATTAGTTATAGAAAAAAGGCAGATGTACTATTTTCATCTGTTCTCTTTGCTTTGCATGTCTTTAAAAACAGGAATATTGTTAATAAGAGAAACTTAGAGGGCAGGTTTTAGACTATCTTGTTGGTTTATTATTCCTTTTTGCAGTACAAGGGGGCAGTTCAGGGCCTCATTTATGCTAAGCCAGTGAATGCACTACTGAGCCACACTCTGAACCCCATGAGAATAACTTTAAGCCACAGATTAGACCCAAAGTAGCAGCACATCTCATCTGGACTTGTCAGGATTACAGATTCCCAGGTCCATACCAGAATCAATGAAATTCTGGAGATAGAGCCTAGAAACAGGTGCTTTCAAAAAGTTTTCCAGGGGATTCTAGTGCAAGATCAAAGTGAGCAAATCACTCCTTAAAAGAGACCAACCTGTTCTGATGCCTACAGGTGCCCAGCACACCTGTTCCCATCCTTGGGCACAGCAACACATGCAGTAACCTAGAAGCATCGAAGCCCAGCTCTCCGAGGAAGGGTAGCAATGTCTCTGCTACCGCAGGCTTCCAGGTGGTCAAGAGGGTCAATTTCTTGCTTCTGTCACAGATGTTGGGGTCAGTGGACACGTTAACACACCTTATCCCATCATCCCTTCTGTTATTTATCCCCTCCCCTGCTTATTCACAGCAGGGCCAGCAGCGAGTGTGTGATTACTTCATGTGTTTCTACATGTCTGGCTTTTGTTGCACTATAGCACAGTGCAGGGAGCGTTTCTTTTTGGTTGATTAATGTTCAATTCGAGGTCTATTATGAACCTCCAGGCTTTAATTACTACACCATTACCCAGTCGATTCCTTGCCATTTTATATTTATGGCCTTTATTATGCCTTGGTATGTGCAACTGCCTTAACTTCGTTCTGAATGCATTTTACCTCATTAACTGGATTTATTCCATTTTTCTCATTTGTCCAGATTGTTATTCATCTCAGTTCCCTGTGTGTATTTTCTGCTTTTGCTGTTTCACCAATCTGACCTCTCATGAATTCTCTTCCTCTTCCTTTTTCCTGGGTTGTACCGTTCTCTTGCCCTCAGATACAGCTCCTAAACTCTCTGGACACTCTGCGCTGGGAATTCTCCACCCTCACTGCCGGTTACACTCACTCCTACCTTGGTTGTTTCTAACCTTCTGAGTTTCAGCTCCTGACATTGGAGGCTTTCAGCCCTGTGCAGCTGCCTGGAAATTTTTTAAATAGTAAATTGAGTGAGGTTTAGGGAAGTTTTGTTTTGTGTGTTTTTGTCTTTTGGACTATAGTGCTAAAAATCTTAATAAAATAATCTCTTAAATGTTCTTCTAATAGTCCCTATTCCCAGCAGTGTCTCAGAAAGTTAATTGTTTAGTTTCTTGACTCACATTTTTCTTGGGTCTAGTCTAGACCAAGGACATGGATCTCGGGACATCAAACAGCACTGTGTTAAACCAGGCTACCAGCAGATTTTGGCACACACTGAAGTTTATGAACCACTGTTCTAAAGATATGCTCAAAGAATTTGAAGAGAACCGTCTAAGTCAGAGATGGTGTTTGTTTCACCCAGTCCTTGCTTTGCCATAGAGCAGTTAATAGTGTGCACAGCAGCTGTGTGTTGCTTACTGTTACCTTTTGAGACCATTTTGCCCTTGAGCCGTAAGACTGTTTCAGAAATGCAAACGTTAACCACCCAGAATAAGAGCTCCTCTGCTTGCTACAGCAGTACAGAGTCCCCATCGCCACCATCCGTGTCTGTGGTCTTTGGCCATGAAGATCTCAACTCTCATTTTTAGTTTCCATAAATCTGTATAAGCCTTCATGGTAGACATTTCTGCCCACTTTCCCATGAGATAACAGATGAGAAAACATGTACAATGTTAGAAGTAGAATGTGTCTGGAGTTATCCCAGGTTTGTTCCCATCCAGGGCCACAGTGCCCTGTGTGTTAAGTCCTTTCCCAGTCAAGGCTGCTGAGTATTTCACCTTTTACATATAGTAGGACTCCTTAGCAAAGAATGTGTCCTCTGGGGTTGGGCCAACTAAGTACCTGGCTGGATCTATTTATTTCTGCACCGTGTGACCTTGGACAACTTGAACAACATTTCTTTATGTGTGTCCCCATCTGTGAAGTGGGGTGGTGTCTATGTATCCTGTGAGTGAAAGGAGTAATAAAAGCAAGCTCTTAGAACAAAGCCTGGGAGATAAACTTAGCTTTTGAGGCTGTCTGGCTGGATTCTTAAGGCTTTTTTTCGAACAACTGGAGCCTCACTCTCTTCACCTGCAGATCAGGTGGCCCTGTGACTCCAGTGCGCTAGCAGCCATGGTTCCGACTTGCTGTGGGGTGCTGGCCTGCATTGAATACCATCTATAATTACAGGAGTCTTGTTTGCCCACTTAAAACCATTCTTTTAGGACTTTGTGTGTTTGTTCAATCCTGTGAGTTGCTTAAGATTCATGATCACAAATAACCTCTTGTACAGCCTTGATAAGGTGGCCTGGTGCTTTGAGTAATTGTCTCTGGCTTTCTGGGACCAGTCATCATTGCACTGGAGATGGGAGGAAAAATATTCTTGCCTGGCTGCCAACTGTCTTCAAGAGGAGACAAAGTTGCTTCCTCTCTGCCCTTGTAGAATCTGGTATTGGAGACATACTCTAACAAGTATCCAGGGTGTCTGCTGATTCTGTCATTAATGCAAAAGACTCTTGTGTTGGAGTATGTGAAAGCTGATTGCTACAAATCAGGATTTTAATTTACTACTTGGTTTATCATGGGTGAGACCGGCATTTTGTATCTAGGCAGAAATGGGTTTTTACAGTGTGTGTATATGTGTTTATGTGTGTGTGTGTGTGTGTGTGTGTGTGTGTTTCTCATGTCATTAAGGGTTCTAAGAGTGAATGATTTCAGGGTGGCTCTACATAGTTAGTATTAGGATTTCAATGCCAGAAGCAGGGTGCCACGAGGGGACTTGTTCTGGGGTTCCTTGTTCATCTTTGTACTGCTCCACCTTGTATGTTTGGGTGGGTGTCTGCTTCAATAGGACTTCCCAGCCTGCACTTCCCATGGAAGTCAGTAAGAACACAACTAGATCTCTAGACCCCCACTGAAAGAACAAGAGGCTTCTGGCTTGCTTTTATGTCCCCAGAGGCCTGTCACCAGGGAGGCCATCTTTTGCAGTTATGATTTTAGTTTAGTTGCTGGTAAAAAGTGTTGCACGACATGTTAGCCAAGGGCCACAGAGGGATCAGAAGGTAGGGTGCAACAGAGAGAGAATGAACTATGACTCTAGGTACTCTGCTTCCACAATGTGCTTCCCAGGTACAGCAGTCCCAGAAGTGGGTGGATTATCTGTAGAGCTTGGAGGTGTAGTGTCTTGTGCAAGCCACCATGGTGAGTAACAGCTCCATTGTCCTGGCCTTGTCAGAACTGGGCAGTACTGACTTTGAGAGAGCAGATCAGTCCTTCCACACTGTCCTCAGGGCCCTTGATAACAGCACCCAGCCTTCTCACACCCTCACTTAGAATTAAAGCAACAAAAGAAAATCGAGAGTGGGAGAAAAACCTCCAGTGATGAGAGGGACATTAGTAGTCAAGAGGCTAGCTCCAGGGCTGGCCTCGAGAACCACTGAGCCGATTGTACTCAGCGGTGGATAGAGCCTCAGTGGAAATGGGAATAAGTGTGAAATCAGAGAGAGCACACCGAGTACTCATCAGCAAAGGGCTTCTAAAAACAAAGGGCATGTGTGGGCAATCCTGTCTGTCAGAAATTGTGCCGCTGCCTGGGCCTGAGCATTCAATACCTTTAGTCAGGCCCAAGTCACATGGCCCCCCCCATCTGCAACAGCTAGAAAAACCAGGTGTTCTGAGCATGCCATGGGGGTGTAGGATGTATGGAAATCTGTGGGGTTACCACATCAAATTAGTGAGAAGTGTTTATTTTAGAGGGACTAGAGTTTCTGGAACTACTTTACTGAGGTACAGGGAAACACACACACACACACACACCACACACACACACACACACACACACACACACACACTTCCTTGGCCTAATTGGGCTAAGTCCACTGACTTTCATGCCAGGTGTATGAAGCCAGTGTATACTCTTCTGGGTCTGGGAGATACTTGGTAATGGAAGATTAAAAAGAAAAAAATTGTTGTTGTTTGAGATAGTGTCTAACAATGTAGCCCAGGCAGGCTTTGAACTCAAAATCCCCCTGCCTAAAGGCTTCTGAGTGCTGACATTACAGGCAGTGTGTACTACTATACCCAGCTAACGTTTTTAAAAATTGAACTTCAGGCTAGACAAAGGCTAGCTATGATCAGGGAAGTCACATTTTCTTGCTGTTATCCCAACAGTCTTGAAAGGAAAATATTAGTTAATATGTTCCTCATTAGTCCTGTGGACATGTTGGGGATCAGCTGATAGACAATAGGTAAAGACAGTCTGTGGACTACAAAATATTATATACTTTATAAAGTTCATTTAATATTTACACCGGTGTCTGGTGTTCTTATTTTGTAAAACATGCCAACGGTTATAACTTATTTTGGTATGTGACATATTCTAAGATAGTCGCTAGTTGTGATTTTTAAGATTTCATTCACAGGAGCAAATTACTGCTCTTACAGAAGACCTGAGTTCAATTCCCAGCATCCACATTAGGTGCCTCACAGCTTCCTACAATTCCAGCTCTAGGGAATCCAGTGCCTTCCAGTTTTAAGTCAGTTTGACAGAGGCTAGAGTTGTTTGAGAGAAAGGAACTTCAACTGAGCTCGTACCTCCCTGAGACTCCAGTCGCGGGTTTGTTTTGTTTTATTTGTTTTTCCAGACAGGGTTTCTCTGTGTAGGCCTGGCAGGAGCTCCCTCTGTAGACCAGGCTAGCCTTGAACTTAGAGATTTGCCCACCCATACCTCCCAAGTTCTGGGATTCAAAGGTGTGCGACACCATACCTGGCTAATGTGTCCCTAGTGATTGACATGAGAAGGCCCAGCCTATTGTGGGTGGTGCCACACCTGGGCTGATGAGCTTTGGTGCTATAAAAAGCAAGCCATGAGGGACAAGTTTGGTAAACAGCACCCCCAACCCTCCACCCCCACCCCTCCGTGGCCTCTGCATCCGCTCCTGCTTCCAGGGTCCTCTCCTGCTCCAGTTCCTGTCCTGACTACCTTTGATGACAAACGGTACTAAGAAAGAATAAGCAAAATAAACCCTTTCCTCCCATGGTATTTCATCATAGCAATAGAAACCCTAACTAAGACCCAGTCCCAGAGTATAATTTAACAGTAAAGGAGAAAATAAAGATTTAAAAGTATGCATTGATATTTCCAAATGGAGCTTTTCTAACTGGCTCAGGTAGACACGACTTATTTCAAAATATTGAAGTTGGATGTAGTTATATAAGTATGTTTAAAAAGTAAAAGCTACTTCCCTGTAGGATCTCTCACTATGGTAAAACCTCATTAGTAATGGTTGAAATAATAACTTCTAAATTATTCCTGTAAAATTTTCCACCTTAACACTTGAACAAGGACCTTTCAATACTGTGCCTGTCTTGACTGCAAGAGTCAGGAATGAAGGTTTGTTTTTCTTTGGGCAGGTAAATATGAGAAGATAGAGAATGCATTAGAAAATAAAGAGAAGGGCTTCTCTAAGTGATTTACATATTGATTACTTAAATTACTACTTAATTTAGTGCCTGCTAATAAACTGTGCCTTGGAAATGTTTCCTGAACATTTATTGGCTGCAGTAACTCTACCTAGTGTATGCGGATCACATCCTCATTAAATATTGATGCACTCATGAAATGTTAATAGAATGTTAATGTGAAATACAAGGGAATGTGCTCACTGGGAGCCTGGAGCTGGATGCGAACTACCTGTCTCTGGCTTTGTTTTATGTCCTGTCGTCTTGCTGTTTTCTTCAGTTTGTTTCCTCATTATCAGGAGATTCACATTTCTCCCTGATCTGCTGTCTCAGATACAATATTTTAAAAAGAGAAACAAGATTTCCTGATTGATGGGAATGCAGCTATTTTCCCCTCCTGCTTTTCCAACCTGGAATTCCTGCTTTGAACCAAAAAGAAGTCTGTTAAAAAGAAGGGGGGGTTAAGTATGTGGTCTGAGGAAACTGTTCACAGTATCCCCTGGCCAGGGGGCTAGGCTTCAAGGACTCAGGAGATGACCCTGTCTGGCAGGAGCCCTGTCCTGAGGGTCCACAGTGATGGGAGTGGGGGTCACAATCTGGCAGTGCCTTGTGAGCAGTGATAAGTCAGTGTCAGCCTTTGTCTCTCTGCTTTCAAGATTCCCTTGATCTCTTTCATGCTCTTGCCTGTGCCTCTCCTGACATCTGGGTTTCCATAAACCACTCTGTTCCAGCCTGGTTCCAGGCTCCAGATGCTGCCCTGCAGGCCCCAGGCCCCTCCACTCAGTAGACCAGACCCTGTGGTGTTTCTGATGTATACCTACTCACCGCAAGGGCTCTGACTTTGATCCCTCTACCTGGGATGTTTTTCCTGCTCACAGACCCAGGCCCAGCGATCTTTCTGACTGTCAACAAGAAGAGAAGCATACCTGACCTGCAGACACAGACTCCCAGGCTTTCTCTCTTTGTGACATGTGTGGAGGGTTAGAAATGCATCTTAGCTTTTCATCTTTCTGTCCATCAGAATAAATGCAGTGAAGTCAGGGCCCTTTTCTGCTTTGTTCCTTACTTGAAGATGTTCGGCCATCTTCCTGGTAGCTCATAGGTGCTCAAATTAATATTGTTGGTTAAGTGAATAAAATATTATCCCTGCCACCAAAGAGTTCATGGTCTAAAACAGCCTTGGTCTGTTTTGCCGCTATTCTAACAACATGTCTGAGGATGAGTAACTCTCTAAAGGAAAGAAATTTATTTTGGCTCACAGTTCTGAGACTAAAAGGCCGAGGCCCCACATATGGTAATGGCCTTTTTGCTGTTCAAGAGTCCTGAGGTGTACAGGACATACAGCATAGCAACCAACAAGAAAAACACACACACACACACACCACACACACACACACACACACACACACACACACGCATCTGTACCCCCCTCTGGTGTCTGTTTGCCTGTCTCTTTCCTTCTTCCCATCCATTCTTCCCACCTCCTTTATAAAGCTATCAGTATTCAGTCATGGGCATTGCGCTGATGGCCTGATGATCCGATCTGGTTCAGATCATCTACCACAGGCCCCTCCTTTAAACACCAGTCTTAAATCCCTCACAGTGGAGATTAAAATTTCAGCGTAGCCTGGCTGGGTGAAGTGGTACACACTCAGACTGTCTCCAGACTATAATAAAAGAAACCGAAACATCACTGCACAGCATCCTTGTCGACTCTCATGGGAGGCCAGCATCTGAAGAGGAATGGCAAATAAGGGGATAGGAGTCTGGCCTTATACAGAAAGAGTTTCAACCATAGCTTCTCAGATATATAAAATGTGGTTCTGTATGTGTATAAAGTAAGCAGCCTCCTCAAGTGTTTATTGCTTTTGTTGACATATGACTTTGGACTTTCTTTTACTTTGGAGAGCTGGTGTGTTCTGTTTTTGTTCTATCTGTGTGAAAAATGGTTCCCTTGGGTTTAAGTAGTGAGATCATTTTGAGCTAGCTATAGGAGACAGGAGAATTTCTTATGAAAAAGCTGGATTTTCAGAAGATGGACTGAGAGGCCAGACTTGGACTCCAGGGAAGTATCCTCTATATGAGGAATAGGAGACCTGGGATTCAAGGGCGCTCCCTTTGTTTTTACCTTCTTTGTCACCAACATCCGTGTAATTCCTGAGCTCATGCCCCGTGGATGCTGTCAGCATGGAGAGGCCAGTTTCCCCTATTCCGTTAGTCACTTACCTACTGCCTGATTGAAAGAACTGAAGGAAAGATGGCTTTGTATTCTGGCTTTTGGCTGCACAGGTGTCAGGCTAGCATGGGGTGAGAGGGCATGGCAAAGTGGGTCACATCAGAGCAGGCAAGAAGAAGAGAAAAAAGAATACAGGAAGCATCTAGGGGAAGATGTAGACCACATTTATACCCCCAGTAACCTGCTTCATCCAGGTAGGCCACATCTCCATTTCACCACCTCTAAGAACACTGTCCTCTTGTGGCTCCATCAAGGAATCTACGCACCAGTTAGATCAGAGCCTTGTGATGTAATATGTAGTGAGTCTTTCTCTGTCCCACCAAGCCAGCTCCCAAATAATGACACTGAGACTTCTTATTGATTATGAAAGCTTGGCCTTTAGCCTAGGCTTGTTTTCAACTAGCTCTTCTAACTTAAATTAGTCTACATTTTTATTAATCTATGTTCTACCACGTGGCTTTTACCTCTATCCCATTCTGTGTATCCCACTTGCTTTGCATCTCTCTGGCATCCCTCGCACGCCTAGATTTGAGTTTTCTCTCTCTGCCTGGAAGCCCTGCCTGCCTGTCTCTCTTGCCTAGCTACTGGCAGAGATACATTTCTACAGTATAAACAAATATTTGTGGCATGAATTGTTAGAGGGTCTTATTAATAAAAACAAACCCAGAGCCAGGTATTGGGGTGAATGCTGGAAGATCGGAGAAGCAGAACAAGCCACAGCCTCACCTTGCCAATTCCTCAGCTGATTCTGTTTCCTCAGACTGGAAGCCTCTGAGTCCTCATCCAGAATGAATTGCTGCTCAAATGCCTAAAAGCTTAACCAGGCTCTTGTTCCTGGTCCTCATGCTTTATATGCTTTTCTGTTTCCTGCCACCACTGCCTGGGATTAAAGGCGTGTGTCACCATGCCTGGCGGTTTCCAGTGTGGCTTTGAACTCACAGAGACCCAGATGGATCTCTGCTCCAGAATGCTAGGATTAAAGGTGTGAGTGCCACCATTTTCTGGACCCTATGTCTGTCTAGTGGCTGTTCTGTTCTCTGACCCCAGATAAGTTTGTTAGGGTGCACGATATATTGGAGAATACAATATCACCACAAATATTCCATAACACTTCCCCTATGCAGCTCATTTTAAAATGTAATGTAAAATTCTAGTCCTTGAAAGCTATTTAGGGCCAGGCGGTGGTGGCACACGCCTTTAATCCCAGCCTTCGGGAGGCAGAGGCAGTTGGATCTTTGTGAGTTTGAGGCCAGCCTGGTCTACAGAGCGAGATCCAGAAAAGGTGCAAAGCTACACAGAGAAACCCTGTCTCAAAAAACAAAAAAAAAAAAAAAAAAAACCAAACAACAAAACAAAAAGCTATTTAGGATACTAAGAAATGCAAGTTAATAGTTAGCTATCTATAACAATCAAATTTGTGGCTGTATTAGGTTTTTTTCAAGGTCAAACAGAGATATATTTTAGATAGATGAGTGGTCTTCAAAAACTCCAGAGATCTAGTGAATATAGCATTTAAGATGTTTTAATAACATAAGGCTTTTCATGACAGTGAGACACGTTTACTCCTGGCGGCACCAATCTACTTCAAAGAAGGATGAAGGGCATTGAAGAACTTTCCTTCAGAATGAGATCTCTGAATCTAATCTCCTTTGTTCAGCTTCTCTCCTGATGGTGACCAACTTGTAACTAACCTCCCTAAATGATGATAAACATCCATAATCCATTGAATGACCAAAAACCATCCACCCTCCCTCTTGGGAACATGGTGTTGTGTTCTCTAGACTGCTTCCTGTTGTCTGGGACAGTGGCATCTCTAGGGGACCCTGAGAAAGTTGAGATAATGATCAAGTCCTGGAAAAGCTAGCTGTATCATTTTGTCCAGTCTCTGTGTAATGGGAAAGTGTAGGGTTTATCTGAAGTCCTGGCTGGAGTAGTTCATGAGGCTGGATCATCTTATCTAGCAGTGCTGAAGTTGTTCTGGAGGCAGAATTTTGTGGAAACTGCAACAGAGGCATTCTGAGAGGCTGGATCTCTTTGACTCCTTGTCATCATTGGTTTCTGGACCTTTGTTCTGAAAACACACAAACTTTTAAAGGTAACATATATATCTGCACATACACATACATGTGCACTTGAATTTTTTTCTTACTTGAATTACTTGAATTTCTTATTTCTTGAAATACACACACACACACACACACACACACACACACACACACACACACACTGCTTGTATGTAGTGTATAGAGGCCAGCTAAAGATGATTTTGTTTTGTTTTGTTTTGTGTTTGAGCAGGTAAAAGACATCTGTTAACTTTAAAACTTTGTTTGAACTTTATAACCAAACCTCCATCCATGTCATATGAAAGGGTGTAATGTAATAGAAGTCATGAGGACTCTCTAACCAATAAGATTTATCATATTTTATCCAGTTTTAGAGTTGTTCCCATGCAGAAGGATCAGCATATATGTCATCTGTCTTATAATTTTGGGGGGTTTTTCCATCATGTCTATAGCCAAGATTCTCCCCCGATCAAATCTGATCTCTATTAAATTTGAAGAAATCCATAGCTTTTCATCTCCTGTGGAAATAAAAGCATAACCTCCATCCCAATGCAATATATTTTCCAACTTCCATTTTGAAACCGAGACATCTCTAAAGTATATAGGGTGGTTTAATTCAGCAGTCGCTTCCACAGTCCAACGTCTCTCAGCAGCTGCCATTCTCTCTTCATTCAGAAAATCCAAAGTCAGTAGAGCACCATACGGGATCCAGATGTCCTGTGTATTTTCCATCCTTATGTGGCTTATTTTTTTTTTTACTTTACTCTTTCTTTAAAGACTTTTATTATTTTTAAACTATTTTTTCTATGACTGTTTATACCCATTTTTTTCTGTATCCATTTAAAAGTTTTCTTGGTTTGGACCACTTTACTGCGCTCCTGCAACCTTCTCTGACCATGTGAGCCAAGCCTTAAGCTCATCCCATGGCTCTGCACATGGCACTGGCTGGCTCAAGCCCGCAGGCAGCAGCTGGGAGCTGTGTCCCTCTATGCCACAGCCCCCCGAGAGACTGTGGGACTAGGAAAGCATGTCTGGCTCAGTGTTGGCATGTTTGAAACTTTTTTTAAAAAAAGCTTTTTAAAGTCCTATGTGGAAATACATGTCCCCACATTGGATGCCAGTAATCATTTCTGGAAATGCCTTTGCAGACATGCCCAGAGTTGTGTGCTACTGAGCTCAGATGGTTTATGATCCAATCAAGTTGGCAAGAAAAATAAACCACTCATTTAGTTGGGGAACTCTCAGGGAAGTTCTTGTTGGTCTACTTCATGTGTTCCCCAGGCATGGTTCAGTAAGACCATGCAAAAATAAGGAACTTTTAGCAGGAAATAAACCATGGGAATGTTGAAGTTGAAGTTGTACAGAGATACTGTTCCTACGGAAGAGAGATGGCCTGGGAGACAAGGGTGATGTGATGTCCTGTCACTTAAGTTGTAAATCTGTATTGGTTCATCTTAAAAAACTCTTCCCAGGTACCTCTGTGCAAATGAAAACCACCAAGCCAAGCAAAACATATTCCTGAATGTCAGAGGCTGTAGGAGACTTAAGCAGTATCACAGCCTTAGTGCTATATTCTCTGTGTTCTATTTAGTCAAGGCCCCAGTAGTCATTGGCTGAGGATGGCCCATAGATCAGGGTGATTCTTCTTATGTCTTTATTGTAGTAAGCCATGTGTTTGGTCACAGAATTCCTTCTCTGACCACTTTCCTCTTCTCTACACAGATTGTGCTTGAGAACAGCAGTCGAGAGGATAAACACGAGTGTCCCTTTGGCCGCAGCAGCATAGAACTGACCAAGATGCTCTGTGAGATCCTGAAAGTGGGCGAGCTGCGTAAGTACGAATGTATATGCACTGGGTAAAATCTGGCAGCACTCAGCTTCCCGGTTGAGCCCCCACCCATGTGTTGGATTTCCAGAGTGCTGACACCTTCACATGCCTTTACCATGGTCCGTTCTCTGGCTCAGGTTTCCGTGTGTATGTGTTTCTACATGTCTGCTCTGTAGAGAAACGTTAAAGGCTACAGGAAGAGAGAACTCAGCGGGTATTGTGGCAGAGTTTCCAATTTTGTAAAAATGAGTACATATCACAAACTGCCTCACTGTTGGTTAGGTAAAAGATCTGTTTTTTCCTTGTATTCTAGTTTTTAGGGTTTTTTTTGTAGACCATTTCCTTTACTTTCTTCCAAAACAATTTTTCTCTATAAAGAAAAAATTGAATACTTTAATGAAATTCTCTTGTTACCAGTGTTTCAGTTGTGGGGAATATTTACTCTAAAAAAGAAAGAATTATTGAAGAAAATGGGTATCTGAGAATGAAAAATTGGCCAGAGATGTGCTTTGGGCTCTTTTTCTTATTCACATTACCAAATGTACGAGAGGACATCCAGGAAAAGAGACAATAATGTCTGGCCTGGTGGCCCACTGGTGTGCTCCAGCTTCAGCATGGCGGATATGACGTAATCTGCTTCCGTTTTCCTTGCCAATGTCGAGTCTCATTAAAGCAGCCAATTCTCACTTTTTCTACCATCCACTGAACTGGCATACACATACAAATCCTTCCTCTTTGGCTTAATAACACTAGTGCTAGAGAAGACTGTGTATATCAGGAAAACGTTGGGGGTGGTGTGCGGTTCTGTTGTGAAAAGCACAGATATATGGCCACCTGCTTTGGGAGCTTAAAATAATGGTATAGAGTCATTAATGGGAAGGAGCCTGATGATTAAATTGAAAAGGAGCTATGCTTTATTTACATTTGAGAGCAGGCTGTAGGTACTGTTGAGAAAATTTAGAAATTAATAAAGAAAAAAACTAACGAGTTGAGGTGTTGGACTAAGCAGGAGCCAATCATCTTCCGTTGGCTGCCCGTTGGGTAAAGAAGTCAACCTTGGCAATGGAACTGTCGAGGAAGGTCATTGCATATGAGGGTACAGGAGAGTTACATTAGGACTGGGCCAGCCTACCTAGAGGAGTCTGCTCATCTGTGCTCTTCACTGAGTCACTTGAGATTTCAGCTCTCAGGGATCCCTGATCTAAGTTGTCTGCCTCTTCCTAATGGAGATTGTTATCTTTGGTATCCTTACTGTTTGTTCAGCTTAAGTATGTAAGACCTAAATCAAACAACCCCCACGGAGTCTCTCCATCTGATAACAATGTAGTGTTTATCTCAGTTTTGTGGAGGGAACTGTTTGTTTAAAGTCACTTACTTCCAGTGCCATCTGAATCTTTCCATTTCTAGAAAATGTAGAGACACCAGGCGTTCTGTGTTCAAGTTAGTGAACTGCATTGTATTTTCACCCACCCTTTCCCTCTTCCCTGTACCATATGTTGGCATCTTGCTCTCATCCTGAGGGAAACAGGAGGGGTACTCTGGTGCCGTGATGTTTCCCTGTACTGCTTTCTGTTCATCTCCTTTGTCCTGATGTCACTGTCTGCCAGAAAAGTGGCATGGTGGCAGGGAATGAGATGTTGGCAATGCAGAGGAACTGTATTCTCTCTGGTAATTACTCACCAGAGTCATTGTGCTCTTTTAGCCACTCCTGGTCCCCAGAATAGAACACCTAGAACGGTAGCATTTGGCGTGAAGATCTAAGTATTGTCTTCACTGTGGATCTGAAAATGCAGAAATGTCAGTGTGAGGAGGCTGTTAGAGGCATAATACTCAACCTGAAGGGACTGGCTTGGGAGGCATGATCAGATTCTGGAGTGGGTTGTGGATAGGGCAAATGTGGACCTGACCTGACCTGAGCTGGCCTTCTGGTCAGTGTGGCCATCCTGGTAAAGGAAAGGAACCAAAGTGGCAGGAGTCTGAGGCCGCAGCCATCTAGCAAGTTTATGCTCTTGTTTGTTGCTGAGGTTGAGTTGGAAGATGTCACAGGTTCTAGATTCCGGCAGTGTTGATTTGATCTTGCCATTGTATTCAGGATAATGATGGAACCCCACTCCTGTGGACTGAGATAACAGGATAAAGATAAAGACAAATAACCCATGGCCCTGGCACAGTGGTGCAACTGCTCTTCTTCCATCTCCCAGCTTCTGATGAAGAAAAGTCCTTGGCATTCTGTACAGATCACTGCAGGTGCTCAAGCTGCCTCTGCATGGAGGAGGGAGTTGAGTGGCAGAGTGGTGGTACTATCCCTTCACCTGAGATAAGGATACTTGTATCCCTTTGCTCAGTAAAATTCTACTGAACATTTATAATGGGTTGCATACTGAAATATAGGTGAAGCAGATAGGTTTCTCTTCCCAGGAACTTCCAGAATTTTCTTAAACTTCAGAAAGTAAAAAGATGAGGTACGACTGATAACCTATCCTGTGATTTTAAATTTATTATGTGTTTGAAATAATTCCTATTGTGATACAGAACATTTTTTTCAAATATTTTGATGGTTTCAAGTTTGACTTTCCAATTTGACCTCCTGCTAGCTATCATCTGCAAGGCTGTTCTGGGCATCTTTCAAGGCTTATAGTGTTTTCACGTCTCTGAAGGGAAACATGCCCAACTGAGTTGTTTTCTGCTCATAAAATATGAAAGGACAGCTGCACTCTGATTGAATGCTAGACATCAAATGATAAAACACCCCATGGTAAGAGGAAAATTGCTTTTTAAATGGATTGCCTTTTGCCCAGTGCCATATTAAATAAGTTACTAATATGAAAAACAAATTTGAATGCACCCTTATGTTGAAGGAGATACCTATTTTTCTTCAAAGGCAAATTAGTTTCACATGCAAGTTCATCTTCTTTTCGTTTATTTGCTTTTTTTGTGCCCCTTCTCACTCTAGAGTTCACAGTTCTGAGACCTTCTCAGAGTTAAGTGAATAATTGACCTTGAAAACCATGGTCAGTTTAACTATGTTAACTAGTTCTGAGACCAAAAGAAGCTCCCAGTTAAAAATCTAATGGGTGAGGGCAAAAAGATGTTTACAGATAGACAAATTTAATTTTCTAGAAATTATTTATCCTTATTTTTAATTTTAGGTCTCTTGAAGAAATCTAGTTTCGAAGTGCCAATATATAATTTTGTATCTAAAGCAAACATACTAAATTACAGATACCAAATATATGTGAACATTTTCTTTTTAGGTTGCTTAAATATACACACACGCTATTCTGCTTCCTAGTTATTGGGATGTCAGAGAGGCAAATATTATCTCTAATAGTATGGCTTAAAATAACATCCATTTCTGTTCTCAGAACACTTTGTCAAGGTTATTTAACTGAAGTCTGTAACACTCAAGATCAATAATATCTGTGTTTATTAATGAAGTAGGTCTGCCCTGATGACACAGTGTATGGTCACTCACTGAACTGGCACTCAGCATGCCCAAGGACCTGTGCAGAATGAGGCAGGAAAGAGAATGGTGGCATTTGGAGGTCTGAGGAGCCTCCTTGAAACACAGCTCAGCCACTTGTTGGGTGTCTCAGCATGCTCCTCCATTATTTTGTGTTTCTGATCCCTCATCTATAAAATAATACCTGTTACGCAGTTTTTGGAGCTTAAATAACTAATGAACATTGCTTTAGTTGAAACACCAGTAGGATTCTTCTTGTTTCCTTGCAAGTGGCCCAGTCTTGCTTTCCATAAGGAAACTGAAGGTTATGGGAGTGAGGGATATTGTTTCTACTTTAGTGGGAGCTGGTACAATGACTTTGTTTCTTCACTCTACTTGTGGCTTGAATTTACTGTAGTCAGCCTCCATGGACATAGAGTATGGCTCCATAGAACCATCCAACTGTGGATTTAAACTATTTGGAAAGTAAATTTCATCCATACTGAATATGCACAAATATTTCCCTTCTCATTGTTGTTTAGTACAACAATGACTATTTATGCACCACTTACAGTGTGTTAATTATTGTAAGCCATCTAGAAATCATTCCGGGTATATGGACAGCTATGCATAGGTCGTATCCAAACACTACATCATTTTAAGTAAGGTACTTGAACATCCTTGGATTTGTGTTTCTAAGGGGTTGAGGATGCTTTCCCCCCACAGACAGCAAAGAACATTCTTTTTAACATGCCTTCTTCATGAGGCCCTTTTGAGAGGAAGACATGTTTTTCTCAGTTTCAGGTTTAAAACTCACAAAAAATCCTTACAAAGCTGGATGTGATCACATGTACCCAGAGTCAGGATGTATAATTGGCAATCCCAGTGACAAGAATAAAACTGATGGAGAGGGAGGACTAAGCTTTCAACATAGGAAATATGTGTTTGTTTGCTTGGAGTTAGTGAAGGAGGCAGGAAGGGGGTGGTGCCCTCCTCTTGTCGGAGGAAGAACATAGGCAATCCATATGATTGCTGCAGGACTGAGTCCTTGGGAAGATGTTAGCTCTCAAGTAGAGAGAAACAAAGAGATAGCTGTGCTGTTTTTGTTGTTATAACATTTGTCCCCAAACAAATGGATGAATGAAAACTTAATTTCTGCTACAAATAGAGTAATCACTTACCTGTTGAACTTGTAAACACCTTTTCTACATGCTAGAATCTTAATAGTCACTGTTGTATGAATTGTTTTGTTTTGTTTTGAAACAGGGTTTCTCTGTGTAGCTTTGGAGCCTTTTCCCGGAACTCATTCTGTAGCCAGGCTGGCCTTGAACTCAAAGAGATCCACCTGTCTTGTTTCTGGGATTAAAGGTGTACGCCACCACCACCACCACCACCACCACCCACCACCACCACCACCACCGGGCAAGCCCCACCACCGCCCTGCAATGTGGCTTGAATTTAAAACATTTTCTGTATCTTCAAGATGCCCACACGCTAACTGGAGTGTCCTTCACATGATTAATGATAGTAAAAATTATTTTGTTGACATCAGACTACATCTCTAGGAGGCAGTATTTTTCCCTTTCTGTTTTTCGGAATGGGCAGGGGTGGGAAGGAGTGTGTGGTAGACCAGCTCCCACATTTTTATGACAGGGAACTCTTGAGGAGAGAGGGATAAGAGATTAGAGGTAGAAGGATAGAGGGCGAGAGAAACAGATAGAAACACATGATAGCCTCAGGAGGGCCTGGATCCTTATCCACTGTTGTGCTAGAGAGGCATACGAGCTTTCGAATGTAGGGATCATAAGAACTAAGTGTAGTAGAACTCCAAGAATAAACAAATATGTCTGGCTAGGGGGATGGTCCATGTGGCTGTTGAAAATCCCAGCAAGGAAAAATTGGGTTGAAATTCTAAGGGTTCAGAGAAAACACTGCCTCTTAGAGATATTAGTCTAATGTCAACAAAATACTGCAGAGGGAAAAGAAATTTTGCAATCATTAATTCATGTAAAAGGACACTCCAGTCAGCCTGTGGGCATCTTGAGGGTACAGAAAATGTATCTATATAGTTCTGTATAGTTAAGAGGAGGGTTTAGGGGAACAAGCAAATGGAGGAGATGCCAGCTGCAGATGTGGATGTGAAATCATACGTATTTGTCATCTGGAGGGGTTTGGATCTGACCATAAAGGCTGTGGGAACCAATAGAAGGACTTTGATACACAAAATGGTGTCCTAGTCATGGACATTACTTCTAGGATTTGATTGTTTACTGAGTGTGAGAAGAACTTCTAAGAATGCTAATATATAGATCCAGGAACAGTGCCAAGCTGACATCCTACAAGCCTCACGCTGATAATGCAGCAGTGAGGATGATTTCAGCTACAGTCAAATAGAAATTCCAGCTGATTGAATGAGGGCCGAGTCAGTTAGGTCCAGGGCTGATTAACCCATCAGCCATACCCTCACGAATCCCACTTCTTTCCACTTGTAGTCTATTGGTAGCAGAATGGTGGCTCCTGTCACATGGTGTGGTGGCTATTTTCCTGAGGGTTACGTCTCTGCGTGTGAACATGTTTCTAGAAGCCATGCTACAAACTACTTTGTATGTATCAAAGGCTCACATCTTGGCCTCTCTGCCCACCCTAGATGTTGGAACAGGGAATGGGGCTGGCCCAGGTCAGCCCAGCCATTGCTGCTAATTAGACTGGAAGTACATCAACCTCCCTTTGCATGTCACTACCAGATGCTCACCATAGCTAAGAGCATCAGAGTTCTGTTCTGATGGAGATATAATGACTTGGAACCCTTTCTGTCCTTATATTTGAAAAGGCTTTTCTGCATTTTTCTTACTGATGCAGAAAACTACAACAAATTATGGTCAAATACTGCCCTGTTTTCGTCTTTACTGAGAATTGGGCAAATGAACTAAGGATTTTGTTTTGTGTGGCAATATTAAAGGTTGCAGAAAAATGAAGTTGACTATAATGCATTTCTTTTTCATCACCAAGGACTGGGGCTTCACTACATTATGCTCATGTTAGCAAATGGATATTCCTGTCTCCTCAAAATGCTTCTGTATGTCAGTCCAAGGTGTGTTTGGAAGGACAGAATGGACACATTTGTGATGAAAGGCTCCCTTATTCCCTCAGTTTTCCTATCTTTACCTCTTCAACCACTTACAGTTAGATCAAATAATGACTTCTGTTTGGAAAAATTAGCAAGGAAGAAACTTAGATCACACCATGAAAATAATGATCACTTCCAGCCTTTGTCTTTGGGGGGGGCAGTATTTATTATAATGCACCAGTGGTGCTGAGTGGAGCACCGTGCTCCATTTATCACCTAGACACTTCTGCTTTAGCAAGTAAAAATCACACACTGAGCACGTGGAAGGACTCCTCGGCGTGCAGCAGCAATTAGAGCAGGCACTTAACTCTGGGACATTGGTGTTTGCAAATGATGAGAGCTACAATCCATCACTCTCGTTCTTAGACTCAATGTTCTGGTTGGAGAAGGGACCAGAAAATTAGATTTTAGCAATTAAATCTATTAAGGACTTTGCCCCCCTCCTAATACTAGCTTGTGCTCTTAACCCTTAAAAAGCTAAAGCCTGTCAGATCTTGATTCTGCCTGGAATTTTTATATTGTATTTGACTTTCTTGTGCAATTTCAACGTTCAAAATGAAAAGGAAATACAAAATAAATACTTAAATTCAATTTTTTTTTGTTTTTTTTTTTTTTGTTTCGAGACAGGGTTTCTCTGTGTAGCTTTGCGCCTTTCCTGGAACTCACTTGGTAGCCCAGGCTGGCCTCAAACTCACAGAGATCCGCCTCTGCCTCCTGAGTGCTGGATTAAAGGCGTGCACCACCACCACCACCACCACCACCACCACCACCACCACCACCACCACCACCCGACTTAAATTCAAATTTAGTTAGAGAAAATTACATGTAGTTTGGTCCATGGAAAAAAATATCAAAGTGATTGAGATGGTTTTTTACAATACTTATACAAGTCCTGGCATGATTTATAATGGTATCATTACAAGAACTTGATTTTAGAATCTGCATTCAGAGTCCAAATCCCTGAGTAGGCATGGATGATGTGTATATATTTCTGTCAAGGTGGTTTACCTTGTCTCACTCTTTACCCGACCCCTGCCCCATCTGAGACATGAGATCATCATCATTCCTCCTATAGACACAATCATTTGATAATTGGGCAAGGGACCGTAACAGGAAGATCTTTGTTGATTGGGAAATACTCGTGTGCAGGGGATTTGCATCAGGCTGTACACAGACTAGGAGATGCCGAGATGTATGTGACGGCAAAGCTAGCTCTTCTGCACCGTCTAGATTTCATAAACTTTCACCTCTGTGGTTTGTTCATGTTTGTGAAGCAATTATCCTAGAGGTTTCTGAAGTTACAATAAAATGTTTATCCTCCAAAGACTTGATTGTGAAGAGAAATTAAACTTGACATTTTAAAAGGACATTACATCCAGCACATCTCCATTATAAATAGAGGAAAGTACGTTATTTGTACCAGGCTTTTTATTTTACTCTAGGGTTTTTATTAGCACTTACATTTTGTGCTATTGAGAAATGATATGTGAACTGGAAACACCAGGGTCTGCTCCTGTTGCACATTTGAGTGGGTTTCAGATTGTGACGTGAACCTGCAGTTTGCTCAGGCTTATAGGGAAGAGAGAGATACAGGCCTGTTGAAGAAGGCTGGCCTCCCCTGTCTGCTCCTTCCGTGCCACAGAAACCCTTCTCAAGATGCATCCCCAGCTTCAGGTGTGCTGGGCTCTCCTGGTCCTCTCCTCCATCTGCCTCAAAACGCTGGGAGCATTTGTCTGTCTTTTTTGTTCCACTCTGACTTCTTGATAACATTTGTTTTTGTTTGTTTGTTTGTTTTTGTTTATTCTTTGTGGTCAATTTCCCTTGAAAGTTGAAATTTCAAAAATTTAAGATTTTTTTTTTAAACTAACATACATTAATAAGTAAAAATAAACTAAAAATGCTATTGATTTGTCTTTGCAAAGTATGTGTTATAGAAGCCTTGTATTTACCTCTAGTGGACACTGGATTTGACTCTGAATTTCATTTGTAAGGCTGTGTGTGTTTGTGTATCTAGTTTGTATAAAACAGAACAGTGCACCATCTCACAGGAATAAGCTCCATAGAAATCCAACACTGATTTTATTTTAACATTAAATCAATACTTTTTGACATTTAATACCAGACATGGACTATAGCAGAAATCTTAGAAGGTCTTATTAATAAAATCAAACCTGGAGCCAGGTATTGGGGTGAATGCTGGAAGATCAGAGAAGCAGAACAAGCCACAGCTACCTCACTTCACAATTCCTCAGCTGATCCTGTTCCTTAGACTGGATGCCTCTGAGTCCTCATCCAGAATGAATCTCAGCTGAACTGCTGCTCAAAAAACTGAAAGCTTAACCAGCCAAATGCTTCTATTCTAGTTCCTGGTCTTCATGCCTTATATACTTTCTGCTTTCTGTCATCGCTCCCTGGGATTAAAGGCTCACTTCTTGGGATTAAAGGCATGTGTTACCTTCCTGGCTGTTTCCAATGTGGCCTTTGACTCACAGAGATCCAGACAAATTTCTGCCTCTGCAATGCTAGGATTAAAGGCTACCTAACCTCTATGTTTAATATGTGGCTGTTCTGTTCTCTGACCCAGATAAGTTTATTAGAATGCACAATATTTTGGGGAACACAATATCACACAATGGACAGTTTTGACCTACTATGTGGGTACTGGGACCTAACCTGAGTCCTCTGCAAGTATTCTTACATGCTGAGCCACCTCTCTAGCTCCGTTTTGCTTTTTAAATCAGGTCTCTCACCAGCCTGCCATGCACCAAGTAATCCAGGCTGGCTGACCAGTGAGTCCCAGGCTCTGCCATTCCTGCTCCCCAGCTCTGGAATTACAGGCTTGCTCCTTCACTCCTGGCTTTTTTTGTTATGTGGGTTCTGAGCATGCAAGTCAGGTGCTCCTGTTTGTAAGTCACACACTTGACCAACTGAGCCACCTTTGTAGCTTAGGGTCATCTTCTTATCATTAAAAAAAAGCTGCTATACACCAAGAAATTAGCATTATATTTAAAACTGTAAACCAAAGTAGAATGCAATAAGATGCTGACATTCACATGTATTATTTCACCTTGGTCAGGAGAACACAACAGAGTTTCATCGGAACAGTGTTGTAAATTATGCATAACAAGGCTTTCTGTCTAGAATTCCCTGCAGAACCCAAGGAAAAGCTGTTAGGACTGACCTACATTGGAGAGTAGATGCTGGAGAAACTAACTTAGTAGCTTTTCTGTATGTCATTGGCGCTTTGGTCATTATACAGTAGAAGGAAGGATTCTAGTAGAGGTGGCAATGACAATAATCCCAATGGAAAGGTCCTTAGAAGGGTAAAGGAAACTATAAAGGCTCTACTAAAAAATAAACAAGCAGACACTTTATTCCTCATAGGAAAACATTAATATGTGGAAAGTGTGTAAACTGTCTCAAATTGGTGTGCTGGCTTTTATCTGATCCTGCAGTAAGTAGCAAGGGGAATTAGCGTACAAATGTCACAGAATGATTGAAGGGTTCATTAGAAAGAAAAAGACCAAAATCGGTAATGAAAGCTTGATAAAGAATACCAATAAAAAAATACTGCATTAAGTACTCCCCCGCCCCCCCAAGCCTGTGGAGCTCTAGTCTAAGCTTTTACAGCAGGACACACTGAGACCAGGTAATTTACAAAGAACAGATGCATTTCTTCTTTCAGTTTTAGCATTTTGTGAAGTTCAAAATCAAGGGACCACATCCGGCACGGGCTTCCCAGAGACTCCTAGACTAAAAAGTGGAAGAGGCAGGAGAACTGTATGAGACAAGTGGGATGTGTGAAGGGGTGGAGCTCAGCCTTTCCCAGGAGCCAACTAAGAGAACCACTGACTCTCTGATAACAGTATGAGTCAGAAATTGCCTCTAAAAAGGCTCACCCCTGAAAGTATTGCAACAAGTCAGCTTTGCAGACACAGCCAAACAATAGACTTTCACTCAGACTCACAAAATATGATTTTAGTTGTTTGCCACAATTAGCATTTGTGTTCTGTCCTTCTTCCTCTCTCTTCTCTCTCTCTCTCTCTCTCTCTCTCTTCTCTCTCTCTCTCACTTCTCACTCTCACTCTCACGCACACACATACCACACATACCTGGTGATTAGATTATGAAAAATATGTTTTCTTATGGCCAGCAACACACAGACACACAAAGGTTTCAAAATATGTGAAGAAAAAGTAAAATCAATAAATAAACAAACCACTCAAAGGCTGGGAATGCAGACACATGACCTGGGTTCAGTACATAGACCCTCACAAAAGGAAACAAACTGGCAAACACCTTCATATTGAATTTGGTGCTGCTGGCCTTTTCTCTGTGAGGGATGAACCAGCCTAGTAAGTCCAAGAGGCCTTGCGGAGTCCGCAAACACCATGACTGAGGAGGCATCTCTCTGTCCTGACCAGCAGAGGTTGGAGAGAGGCTCTCTGCCTCCTTTGGATCAGGGGTGCTTCTCAGGGTCCTTCTTTTGACAAATGTACACCACCTTCACATCTAGACTGCCCTATGTCTGTGGGTGTGGCTTGCCTGAAGTCCATGGCTATCCACATGAGCAGCTATGATCTAGGACATGTGGCTTCTTATGAAAGGGAAAACATAAAATAAATGACATAAAATTAATAGATCCCAGTCCTCAAAGGGGTTGTTTACGTGAATATTGTCATCACATTCCATCTACAGAATTAGTCAGTATTATAGTTACTCCAAAAAGGGGTATTGTCAAATCCTCCTTCCCCCTGGTCTCAGAGATGCCAGCTGATTCAAATCCCCAAGCATGGAGCTTCGGGATCTTTGGCTTGCTTATTTCTTCCAGAGCAACAGGCACTATTCCAGCATTTATTATAGAATCATATAGACCAGACCATGACCTCCAAAGTCCGAGTGTAAAGTTAGATTAACATTGAAGGGAATATAGACAAAAATAGAGCAATGTTTAAGCATAAAGCCGGATTTTAAAAAAAAAAAAACACAAAACAGCAGGCCACCATAGAAGAGAAGCATGCTCACAGTGAAAGTCTGACACTCCTGAGGTCCTTTCCCTACAGAGAGTCCCCAGGGATGGGGGAGCCACAGATCTAGAAGGCCTTTTATTCCCCACCCTTGGCCTGTAGCCTCAGGGTGTAGAAATCTGCTTTGGATGGGGTAGATTAGAAGTTTCTTTTTAAAAGCTTGCTATCTATCTATTCGATGTTTTCTGTAAAGTAGAGAATTCCCTGAGGTCAACACTAAGCACAGGTTATCTGTGTTTACATTTACCCATGAGAAACCAGAGACACAGAAAGGTGAGGCAGACAAGGTCAAGTAGATGGGGACAGACAGACCTTAGTTGCAGTCAGCTCTTGTGTCTCTTGCTGTGAACTGTATGCAGTGCTATCAGCCAATTTCCTATTCTTTATTGTCCTGTGCTCCTTATTGACTGTAATCTCCTTGAGGACTCTCACCCTGTGGTTCATATACACAGTTTGCACTCAGTAAGCAGTTGTTGCTGTTTGCTTTATGATCAATTACAAAATCACATCACTGTTTTTTTTTTTTTTCCCTGAACTTGGCATCTTACCATAGACTCTCTCAAACACTTTTTTTCTTCCAACCTATCTGGCAGGGAGGTACATAGAGCGTCTCGTCTCTTCATCCCTGTCTTCCCCAGAGTAATCCGGTGAGCAGCCATTGGTTCATATGTGAATTAGAAAGTATCAATGTGATCCCAAAGAGGAAACATGATCTATTATTAATCTTGTATTTCAGAATATACAGCAGTGTGGCTTCACAATCTATTATGTCCCAACTCTCTCTAGACAGTCCTGAGCTTGCCTCACCCTCTCCCTTCTCCCCCTTTAGAGGAAACATCTCAGATTTTAGCACCAAGATTTCTCTTCATGTCTGTCTGATTACAGGCAGAGCTCCAGGAAAGATTTGGAGGGACCAATGAAAAACAAAATTTCTCCACAGATGCCCTCACCTCCAGCAAGCTGCACGAACAGCAGTCTAGAAGCAGAGTTTTGTGCAGGGTCGGCTGCAAGCTGGGTTATCTGGTCAGCACAGCCACAGGTTTCTCTCTCTGAGTGGCCTTGCTCCTGCTTACCAGAGAGGATATCTGACCTGTGTGGAGGAACAGAACAGTGCAGAAGGAAGTTCAGCAAGCACTCGAGCCTACTGTGGCTTCCCTTAATTTGGATTTCCAAGGGTTTGGGCCACAAGAACAGATTGCAGCTGTGGCCTGAGCATCTTTAGAAGTGTGAATCATATTTTTCCTTCTGAAGAAGCTATTTTGAGCTTTATAATTGCATATTCCCATGTTTTTTTTTTTTTTTTTTTTTTCATAGAGTGAGTAAGAAGAATGACTTGCATCTTTTAAAATGGAAGTCTGGTTTCTTCACTCTTCTGTCTTATGTAATCTAGTCTATTGATTCCTGACCTTGACTGTGTGTGTCAGATGCACTTGGGGAACTTCTGGGTAACTCGAAGTTCAGAGTGGAAATCCAGAGGCCGGCGTGTGGCTGGCATGTTAAACACTCTCTCCCAATGATCCCTAGGTACAGAGCTGGGGCCTGTTGAGTTTATACTTACTTTCCTGTGCTGATTTTGATTGTGCTTAAATGTGCATTTCCGTAGGGCACACAGCTCTTGAAAGACACTTGAAAACCTGGATTCTATTTATAGCACACGACTGACCAGCTCTGGATAGGTCTCAGTGTGATCCTCATGATCCTGTGCCATCAAGCTCTACAAATGCCCAGGTGGCTTCCAGCTTCAAAGCAGCTGTGAAATGGAGACTTATTTTTAATTTAACTAATATGGTGATCCTAACTATTAAACTAGTAATACTAGGAATTTTCCACCATCTGTTCTTTTATGGTGAGTGTATTGGCTACCTTTATATTGTGAGAAAAATTTCTGAGAGAACAACTTGAAGGAGGTTCCAGGGATTCAGTCCCTGGCTGCAAAGCCCTGTGTCCTGCTACAAAGTGTTACTGTGGTTTGAACATATGGCACAGGAAGGATTTTACCTCTGGAGAGGAAACAGAAAGAAGAAAGGTCCAGGGCAGGATACACCCTTCTTAGATACCAGGGACCTGCTGTCTCCAACCAGAATCCCTTTGCTATCTAGAATGTCTTGAGATAGAAACATGATCTAGAGTATTCAACACACAAGCCTGTGCTATGTCTTATATTTAAGCCGTAATGAAGTGGAGTTTTGACTTATGTGTTGGTTGATTGGTTGGTTGGTTGGTTGGTGGCAGTGTTGAAGGTTGGAGCCAGGACAACATGCATGCTGGCCAAGTGCTCTGCCCATGTGCCACATCCCCACCAGTACCACCATCTGTTCTAAAGACTGCTTCTAGCCTATATTGGCTACCAGCTCTTTAAAAGAGGATAGAAGAAGACTTTGATAAGAAGGGATATGGGTTAGATTAAGAGACTTGGCAGTATGGGTCAAAGGATTTCTTCCTAGTCAGGTTTTATTCCCTCACTATTTGGACAGAGAATTAAGGAAATTGTAACTTTCTCATTCTAAAAATTTTTCTAGTTTGAAATATAAATTCACTATCACTTTTATGAAATATTTGTACCAGAAGTGTTTAGGATTTAGGGTATGTTTAGATCTTGAAATACTTACATATCTCTAAGTAGGTAATGAAATATCTTAGAGATGAGACTAGATGGAAATATGAAATTCATTCATGTTATACATATGCCCCACACATGGTCTGAATTTAATTTAATCTAATATTGTTAATAATTTATTCATAAAAGTTTCACAGTGTAGACTTTTCCACTGTCACATGATATGATTGATCAATAAGTTTTGCAAGCGGGCATGGTGTTATACATTTCTGTTTTAATTTTCCTGCCAGCAAGACTCATTTGAGAATAATTGAGCTTTAATTTCATAATTCTTTCCCCTGTACTCCCACTTCGTGTGTGTGTGCGTGTGTGTGTGTGTGTGTGTGTGTGTGTGTGTGTGTGTGTGTGTGCAAGAGAGAGAGAGTGCATCCTGGAGATAGAACCCAGGGCCCTGTCATGCTAAGTGTGTGCCATCCACTGAAGAACACCCCAGCCTGTTCCTTCATTCCTTTCTGATGGTCTTGTTTTTCCCTGGGCATTCTCGAACCTTGACATCCTGTAGGTTGGTCTTGGAAGCTTTTGGCAGGACTGCCAGTTCTGGGCCAGCCTGGGCCGCCTCTATGGGCCCTTTCAAAATTTAAAGGATTGGGAAAGAGTAATAGAGCAAGGTGATAGGACAGAGTACAGAGGATGGCTGCCCAGTGTACTTCAGAGTTCCCATGAGGGGAGCATGCGGAGTAAGCTCTTTGCAGCTGTCAGGCTCATCTGACACTGCTGGGGCTTCCAAACACATGGTCTGTTTTCTAGTGATCAGTTTGTTCTATGTTTTAAAATAGAATTGGGTTCTAAACAACGTTAGCAAAGTAAAACAAACCAGTCTTTATCCAGATACAGTGATGACTCTTTAAAGGTGGCTAGCTACATAGTGGAATGAAGGAAAAAAAATCAGGTTGGTATGGAAGATTGCTTCCTCCCCTTCCTCCTTCCTCCTCCTCCCTCCCTTCCTCC